>NC_045980.1:16267883-16593538 GCF_010909765.2 Amblyraja radiata | reverse complement strand
ATAGATAAATTGAATGGTCAAAGTATTTTCCCAGGGTAAGGGAATCAAAAACTGGAGGACTTCGATTAAATGTGAGTGGGGAAAGATTTAAAAGGGACCTGAGGAGTGCCTTTTTTTCCCACAAGAAAGTGATCGGTATGTGGATCAAACTGCCAGAGGAAGTGGTCGAGGTGAGTACAATTACATTGTTTAAAAGACATTTGGGCAGATACATGTATATGAATGGTTTAAAGGAATATGTGCCAAATGTAGGCTCATTGCTTAGCATGGACAGGTATGGCTGAAAGACCTATTTCTATGCTGTAGAACTCTGACGAGGAGCTGTATGTGTTATTCATTTGTTCAACAAATGTGTGCTAATTTTTTATAACACTAATAAATTAGCTAATTTTCTACAGTGCAGCAATCAGAATGTACTGTATAAATACACGTGTGCTACACAAAGGATGGTGAGATCTATTGCTTGCTGTGCAAAAGTCTGTCCCTTTCTGCACGGATATTTGTGGGATCTTTGATAAGTCGAGACCAGCAATATGCCTTTAACACACACCTTAGTTACATCGGAATGAGGTAATTTTGTATCCCATCAGGGATTTCTCAAAACAGTACTAAGAATACTGCATGGTTGGGAATACTTTGACATTGTTGTGACTCTCTTCCTGCTCTGCACCTCAGACATAGTTTGTCTTGTTATTTATCTTGTAGTTGACTGACATCTTGCTCAGAGAAAGTTATCTGCGCTTGATAAATTGCATACGTTGGATGTTTTGGGTCATCCTGAGGCTGTGGAGAACAAAGAGAAATTAGATAGATAAAGGTGCTTCTTGGGTCCCTTTTAATCAGGCAGCATCTCGGGAGAGAAGGAATGGGTGACGTTTCGGGTTGAGACCCTTCTTCAGAAAAATTAGGTGCTTCTGTAAATGTATTAGGTGCCTTGAGGAAAGTCATAAATAGGCATACTTTTAAAAGAATGGTGAATGATGGCTCGTAATGTTCTAATATAGAAACAATCTTAAGGAGCTCAAACTATAATGGATGCTGATACTGGCCAAGTGGTTTCTTTGTGTGGGGGGGAGGGGAGAGAGGTAAGGTAAAAAGTTTGGGGAGGGAATTTTGGATTGGAGTCCAGATGATTAAAGCCAAGTAGCTAGTGATTGGAGCTAATGTGGCCTCTCAATCTATTTTTCTTTGGGAACATAAAACCACATAGACCAACTTTATTTGAGCAAAAATAAATATTGCTTCTATTGAGTATTGGGTTCGTAACAACCAAGAGTAGGATACTTCCAGTTATTGTAAAATTTCTATTTTCATGCATTTTTGAAGTTTTTAGCTAATAGTTCATCCAGGTAAACTTGTGATTTACTGTTGTTACGTCCATTAGTCAAAATAGTCATATTGTTTGATCATTAAGATTAGAAATCGGCTTTTTTAAACTACATTTGCAGGCAAAATAACTGATTGGGGTGACCACTTTTCCTTTAAGATGAGACATTTATAACTCTCCCTTGCTGTATTCAGGTCAGCTGTTTCCTGAATTAGTTACTGAATGTCGTCTATAGGACCTGGTTTATTGTATGTTCTATATTTGGAATAATCACTTGTAAAATCACCTATTGAGGTGTGACACTGAAAATGCTTGGGTATCTGCTGTATGTAAGTCGTGGCGAGTTTATCAAAATTACCATAAGTACAGGTACATTGAAAATGTTGTAGCAGCAGCACAGGCACAGACTCCAACATAGAAACATACATATTTTGCAAGGCAGTGAAATGGATAAAGACCATGCAAAAACAAGATAATAGTGCAAGACACAATTGGAAAATAAATCCACAGTTGTGCAAGATGTGGACCATCGCGTTCATGCCACAATTATTAATGCATCTTTGATTTTAGCTTGGATCAGAATTATCTCCACGTTCACAAAGGCCTTTGGGAAATTTTACTGGACAATCCTAAATGCTGTTATGGATCTCCTGATTCGGATTCTAAATGTTTCAATAGGTCCACACTTATACGTGCATTTCATGAAGTCGACGATGAATGTGGTATATTAATTCAGATCATCGTTGAACATAACCCAGTCCACTGATTTGAAACGTCGTATTTTAGCTGTAGCATGTGTATGCATAGCTTTTCTCAAGGAAAAATTAATGAATCGGTTAATTATTGAACTAAATTGTTGTACTCTTAGGCAATTTGGTGGATGGGTACTGAAATAAACAGCTGGGACTAATGCGATAGCCTGAGGGCTTTGTGCTTCTACAGTAAAAATGAGTTCAATACCAGGGTTGAAGTGGATCCAATGGTTGCAAGTTTATAGTATGCACCATCCATGACTTCAGTGTTCCAAAGCGCTTTGCTGCCTATCACATACATTTTCAAATGTACTTGACATTGACATTGTTAAGCAAGCTGGTCTTCAACTGATTTTACTGTTATTACATTCCATTCCTTTTATGTAATGAATCAATACTTGCAAAACAATATTTCCTATTGGCCATTTGGTCTTCCATGTCCTTTTTTGTACTCTTAGTTAAAATCTAAACTCCATATTTTGGATTTGGAGATATCTTTCAAATCAAGTTGAATTTTTCTTGCTCCATGTGGAAATCAGATCTATTCTTTACCTCCAGTGTTTGCACATCAGATGACTGAGTCATTTGAAGCTTTGGTTGCTAGATCATTATGTGGTTGTTGAGCATCATGTAACAGATAATGTAATATTGTAAAAGCTTGTAGGAGTTCATGCAGCAGTTAAAAAAAAAAAGAAAAAAAGTCTCCTTTCAAGAATTCTCGATCAAAATATGTTGATTTTTCTTGCCCTCTGATCGTGATACATTTACTGCATTAAATGACATGCTACCTCAAAGTATAAGGTGCTAATTGCTAGTGCAATGTTGCATTGAATTTACTGACATTCTTGAAGGGTCTTAGTAGAGATGTTGTGCATCTATTCCCAAAATTTAAAAATATTGTTTTATTGGGTCTGGATCCCACAAAGAGCCCAACATAGCTTGGACTCCCAGTTACATGCGATTTGGAAGTAGTAAATGGTCTTAAAGAGAGACTCTTTAAATAAACAAGTGCAAACAAAGTTAGCCACCCCGGTGATGACAAAGGGATGAAGGAAGCCAAAAGCTCTTATAGAAACATAGAAAATAGGTGCAGGAGTAGGCCATTCGGCCCTTCGAGCCTGCACCGCCATTCGATATGATCATGGTTGATCATCCAACTCAGTATCCCATCCCTGCCTTCTCTCCATACCCCCTGATCCCTTTAGCCACAAGGGCCACATCTAACTCCCTCTTAAATATAGCCAATGAACTGGCCTCAACTACCTTCTGTGGCAGAGAATTCCACAGATTCACCACTCTCTTGATCATAAAAAATATGCCAATTTGAAGTTATTAGTGTTGGAAGGCATCAGCGGTATCACGGGTGTAAGTGGTAAGCGACTGCACGTGGGGAAAGAATAGTCAAGCAATTCTGGAAACTGAAATGAAGGATCTATCATGATGGTCCCAGTGTGAATCTTTGGAGGCAATAGAATCAGGTTGGGCATGTGGGGAGCTGAGGTTAGACTATGAAGAGAAGGTCTCTAGAATAAATTAGGTCTGTGGCAGTTTAGGAGACAGTGGCTCTGGCCTTCTAATGAAGTGTAAGCTGGTGTTTGACTTTTGCAAGGTTGCTGCAATATTGCCTCTTCTGTTCTTATTATCTCCATTTTTTTTACATATGACCAGCTGCTTCTCAGCATCACTGCCATTTATTATTCATCCTCTTCGTTTCCACCCTATCATAGACTTGTCCTTTTTTGTTTAACTTTTACTTTTCTGTAATTCAAAACCTGGTTTCTAACATTCTCTAAATTTGGTGAAAGCTTTTGATCTGGTTAGCTGCTCTTCTGTCCTGATAGAGTCTGATTTGAGCATTTCCAGCTCATTTAGAAAATTATCAAACAGTAGTTTGTAGAACAGAATAAATGTTGATAACAGTATTTATGATTCTTAGTCTGAATCAGTGAATTATACTAAGAACTTGCGTAAATCAATGTGAGGTGCACTGTAAGAAATTAAATCCGGATTGGGGAATTCTTTAGTTTGATTATTTCTGGCCCTTAAGTTAGTTGATTGCAACAGCAATATTTCTGCGACATTAACAATTTGGCTGTGGATAGAAGGAAAAAAGCATTCCAAATTCCATTAAAAGGTGTTCACTACTTTATATGTAGTTCTTAGTCTTGACAATTATGCATTCTACTTTTGATTTTACTTAAATTCTATGGTGAAATAGTGCATTGAAAACCGTGCAAATAAGGATAGTACCAAAACGTCACAAAGCTCAAAAGAAAACCATCTGCAAAGACCTAGCCATTTGTGGCATTGATTTTCCATTTCCTGATGTCATATGCTATTAGGCATCAGTTCCCAAAGGATTTCTGGTGTTACTGTGCAGCTGAATATATGTAATCATTTTCACAAACAGGGTGGTAAAAGTGAATTTTTTAACATTAAAAGGCAAAACAGGAATAAGAAAAACATTATATATTACGATACAAGCTGAAAAAATAATCTTAATAGTTTTACCTTAAACCTTAACTCCGCCTAGCAGAGCTGGTCCTTACCCTCAACATCTTTTACTTTGACTCCTCCCACTTCCTCCAAATCCAAGGCTTAGCTGTGGGCAATCACATGGGCCCCAGCTATGCCTGCCTCTTTGTAGGGTATGTCGAACAATCACTGTTCCAGGCGAAGACGTACACTGGCCCTGTCCCCATACTCTACCTCCGCTACATTGACGACTGCATCAGTGTTACCTCCTGCACCCATACAGAGCTCACTGACTTCCTTAACTAATTTCCATCCTGCACTCAAATTCACTTGGACCATCTCCGACATCTCCCTACCGTTTCTTGATCACACTGTCTCCATCACAGGAAACAGACTATCAACTGACATCTATGTCCTGGTCCCTCAACACCTCCAAGCTGATCAAAAAGGCACAGCAGCGCCTTTACTTCCTGAGGAGGCTCAAGAAAGCCCACCTGTCCCCCCAGATACTGACCAACTTCTACCGCTGTACCATCGAGAGCATCCTGACCACCTGCTTCACGGTATGGTACAGCAGCTGCACGGTTGCGGACAGGAAGGCACTACAACGGGTGGTGAAAACCGCGCAGCACATCATCGGTGCCCCGCTCCCTGCCATGGATGCCCTCCACCGAAAACGGTGTCTGAGACGGGCTGGGAAGATCATTAAAGACCCCTCCCACCCCAACCATGGACTGTTTGCCCTCCTCCCATCAGGGAGGCGGTACAGGAGCCTCATGTCTCGTACCAGCAGGATGAGGAACAGCTTCTACAATTATACCATCACATTGCTGAACTCGGAGTCCCGCCGATAGATTTCTCCGGTCCCTCCGTCCCCATTGTTTAATTATTCTGTATTTTTGATTATTCTGTATCTTCTTTTTTTTAAATTTCTATATGCACTACTACTACTACGGACTGACGATAACTGCATTTCGTTATACCCATACTTAGTATTTGTGCAATGACATTAAAGTTGAATTGAATTGAAAACCCACTAATTCCCACAGCTATCTGGACTACACTTCTTCCCACCCTGCTTCCTGTAAAGACTATCTCTCCCCCCCCCCCCCACCACTCCCAATGCCCCCATCTACACCGCATCTGTGCCCAAGATGAGGTGTTCCATACCTGTACATCAGAGATGTCCTCATTCTTTGAGGAACAGGGGTTCCCCTCTTCCATCATAGATGAGGCCCTCACTAGGGTCTCCATGATATCCCGCAGTTCCACTCTTGCTCCCCCACCCGGTCGTAACAGGGACAGAGTTCCCCTAGTCCTCACCTTTCACCACATCAGCGGTCGCATACAGCACATAATCTTCTGACATTTTCGCTACCTCTGACGGGATCCCACCACGAGCCACATCTTCCCATCTGCACCCCTTTCTGTAGAGACTGTTCCCTCCGCAACTCCCTAGTCAACGCGTCCCTTCCCACCCAAACCACTCCCACACCCCAGGAACTTTTCCCTGCAACTGCAGGAGATGCAACACCTGTCCTTGTACCTTCCCCCTCGACTCCATCCAAGTACCCTGACAGGTGAGGCAGAGGTTCACTTGCACTTCCTCCAACCTCATCTGTTGTATCCGCTGGTCCAGGTGTGGACTCCTGTATATCGGCAAGACCAAGCACAAGCTCAGCGATGTTTCGCTGTACACCTCTGCTCAGTCCACTTAAACCTACCTGATCTCCTGGTTGCTAAACTTTAACTCCCCCTCCCATTGCCACACTGAAGAAGGGTCTCGACCCGAAACATCACACATTCCTTCTCTCTGGAGATGCTGCCTGTCCCACTGAGTTAATCCAGCATTTTGTGTCTACCCACACTGACCTTTCTGTCCTGGGCCTCCTCCATGTCAGAATGAGGCCCAGTGCAAATTGGAGGAACAGCAGCTCATATTTCACTTAGGCAGCTTCCACCCCAGCTGTATGAACATTGAATTCTCTAACTTCAAGCTCTCTCTCCATCCCTCCCCCTTCCCAGTTCTCTGACCAGTCTTACTGTCTCCAGCTACATTTTACTTCTTTTGTTGTTACCATCTCCTAGCTACCAATGATCTATTCTACGTTTTCTTTGATCTCCATTCCCATTGCCCTGTTTTGACACCTATCTATGTATCCCCCCCCCCCCTCCCGACGTCAGACTGAAGAAGGGTCTCGACCTGAAAGGTCACCCATTCCTTCTCTCCAGAGATATTGCCTGTTCCGCCGAGTTACTCAAGCATTTTGTGGTCGATATTTGGTTTAAACCAGTATCTGCAGTTCCTTCATAAACCTTAATTCTTTGCTTGGGTTCTTTGCTTGGGTTCGGCCTTTGATCCCTTGGTACTCCGTCATTTTTTCCATTTCGCTAGCTCATTCACTTTTACATTCAATTATGCACTCCTCAAAACATTTTACTTTTTATGTCCCCCCCCCCCCACTCACTCATTTTGTCGCCTCCTGCTGGCCAGCGACCATAACGGCTGCTGACGCCCGCCTCTGCTCCAAAAACACAAAAACATTTCCCTACCGCTGGTGCCCGGCCCGGCTCTGTCACGCTGCCTCAAGCCAAACATCTCATCTTCAACCGCTGCTTTTCCAGCAGCGAGGGAACAGCCAGCGCTACAGAGCCGGCGTCTCACAAGAGCCGAGGATCGGATCTTCATAACAACACCCCACCCCCTCCTCCCCACCCCCTCCTCCTCTCCCTCCCCCTCCTCCTCCCTCCCTCCTCCTCCCGCCCTCCTCCTCCCGCCCTCCTCCTCCCCCCCCTCCTCCTCCTCCCCCCCTCCTCCTCCTCCCCCCCTCCTCCTCCTCCCCCCCTCCTCCTCCTCCCCCCCTCCTCCTCCTCCCCCCCCTTCTCCTCCTCCTCCCCCCCCTCCTCCTCCCCCTTCCCCCCCTCCTCCCCCTCCCCCCTCTCCTCCTCCCCCCCCACTCCTCCACTTCCCCCCCCCCCCCCCCCCCTCCCCCCCCCCCCCTCTTTCCCCCCCTCCCCCCCCCCCCCCCCCTCCCCCCCCCCCCCCCCCCCTCCCCCCCCTCCTCCTCCTCCTTCCCCCCCTCCTTCCCCCTCTCCTTCCCCCTCTCCTCCTCCCCCTTCCCCCTCTCCTCCTCCCCCTTCCTCCTCCTCCCCCCCCCTTCCTCCACCCCCCTTCCTCCTCCCCTCCTCCTCCTCCTCCTCCTCCTCCTCCTCCCTCCCCTCCTCCTCCTCCCTCCCCTCCTCCTCCTCCCTCGCCCTCCTCCTCCTCCCTCCCCTCCTTCCTCCTCCTCCCCCCTTTCCTCCTCCCCTCCTCTCTCCTCCTCCCCTCCTCCTCCCCTCCCTCCCCTCCTCCCGTCCCTCCTCCTTCCCCTCCTCCTCCTCCCCCCTCCTCCTCCCCCCCCCCCCTCCTCCTCCCCCCCTCCTCCTCCTCCCCCCCCTCCTCCTCCCCCCTCCTCCTCCTCCTCCTCCCCCCCCTCCTCCTCCTTCCCCCCCCCCTCCTCCCTTCTCCCCCTCCCTTCCTCCCCTCCCCCTCCTCCCCCCCCCCTCCTTCCCCCTCCTCCCCCTCCCTCCTCTCCCCCCCCTCTCCTCCTCCTCCCCCTCCTCCTCCTCGCCCCCTCCTCCTCCTCCTCCCTCCTCTCTCCCCTCCCTCCTCGCCCTCCTCTCCTCTCCCTCCTCTCCTCCCTCCTCCTCCTCCCCTCCCTCCTCCTCCCCCCCCCTCCTCCTCCTCCTCTCCCTCCCCTTCCTCCTCTCTCCCGCCCTTCCTCCTCCCCCCTTCCCTCCTCCCTCCTCCCTCCTTCCCCTCCCCCTCCTCCCCCCTTCCCCGCTCCCCCCTCCCCCCTTCCTCCTCCTCCCTCCCTTCCTCCTCTCCCCCCTTCCTCCTCCTCCCCCCCTCCCTACCCCCCCCCCCCCATTGCAACTTTTAGCTCCTTTCACTGCTAATTTTCCTATTTCCATAGAAAGATCAACCAACTGAAGCATTATATCTCTCCCCATCAAATACCTTATATTTTAAAATCCTCTGAAGGTGGGGAGGACTTTATTATTGCGAATCTGAACTTCTCTAGCTCCCAACCCCTTTCCCATTAACACTTGTTTTTAATAGTGGTTTTCTATATCGTGACCTTCCTCGGGAACACAGCTATCTCATTATAGGAGAACTACACGTTTTTTTGCCGCTGGAATTTTATGGGGTGGGGGGGAATTCATAGATATTAAATATGTTTTGCTGTTTTATTTGGTAACAATGCACAAGTATACATTTACTATATTGTAACAAAATTATGGTCGTTATGTTGAAATTTCAATCAGATCTTTTCTAATCTGTTAGTCATGTTGGAACTGTCAGAAACCAGGTATTTTAATATCTAGTCTATAAACGCAATTTAGTTTTGTTAATCCCTGAAAGGTATCAGCCAATAAATGAAAGAAAAATTGGATGATTGCATTTTTGATTGAATAACAGCAACTGCTTTATTATAAATGCTAAACTGATGTTTTAGGTGGTATTTAAATTACACTGGGCAGTTTCTTCAGGGTAACAATGGATTGTTCTACTATTAACTTTTCCTGTGTTAAAGGCTAATTGAACTTTCATATTTTTGTAACACCATCATAACGATGGTATTTGGGAGACTTTATGTTTTCAGGTTTCCTTCAATAAATTATTTTGGAATACAGCTTGTATCTAATGCAATCCATTGTTTTTTGTTCACTTAATTTTCCGTGATCAGAGTGTAGTGCTGAAAATCTGTAACATGGAATTATAATTGTGTATGTTCTTAAGTTTGCTATTTTTTATTTAAATACTCGTAAATTCTAATGTCACTCTCTGCCCCCTGTTCATTTCTCTCTGAGAAAGGAGAAATGATATCCTAGTAATTCAATCATTTTGGGGAAAAACTAAGTAAGATGGTGCTGGAATCCTCTTTACATTTGGTTAGATGCAATCAATCCTAAATCTTACTTGACTCCTTCTGACTAATTTTCTCTGTTCCTCTTGCATGCTGTATTTGATAAGTGCTGTTAAAGAGTCGTGGTGAATTGGGGAATGTTGCAGAATCCCAGCTTCTGTCCTCCTCGAGTAAATGTAGTGTTTAGCAAACTGACTAAGTTAAGGCCAGTAATTGATGACAGGGGCGATGGCAATGGTACTATTAGATGTCTAACTGGATAGGTTTGTGTTGTAGACTATCATGGTTTGTGAGTTTACTTATCACTTAATCCATTGATGAATATTATCTAGATGTTGCATATAAACATAAATTGGTTACGAGAATCTTCGGCAAGGTAACTTCAGATGCAGAGTGGGGATTTGAAGGTGGTTGATCCTGGCATCTCTTGTTTTGGTGCTGAGATGACTGGCTGTTAACAACTAGAACTATCTTTGATACCAGCTTATGAAAAGTTTTTTTTATTCACATAGACTAATTATCAGGACTCTTTAATGGTGCCTGGATGTCAAAATATTCTTGTTTAATAGCGATGCAACATCTGTTGATTTAAGAGTAGACAGATGGGTTTGCAATTAATGGAATTGGATTTTCTGACTTTAGTCAGGATAAAACTAGGCAATTTTCCATCCTGAACATGCACTCTTTTTCTATAAGGTCTGTGACATGTAATGAGTAATTGACCTTGTTCTTGCCAATCTCTGTAGTCGCTGCGTCAGTTGGTTTTAAAATTGATATGACATGAGAAAAAATCTCATCTTCACAATAACATTTATTACCATTACAAATGTGCTCAATGAGGGAGAACGCAACAGATTTGGGAATTCAGAACTGGGCATCTAGGTGGAACTGTAAACTGTCAGCACCAGAAATGTATATTACTTTAATCTGTAACAACATAGCCTGGCATGTTCCACTAATCTTGCTTCAGTCCTGCTGATGGACTCTGGCAAACTACTGTGCATAACTACTGCTCATTTGAAATCCAAGTCAGCATAGGTGAGCTCTTTTGAAGTTTTGAACTTCTGTATTCGGTGGCATTCAGGACAAGGTTACTTTCCGTAATCACCTACTCACTGCTGGAGACGTAGTCACAGATTTCGATGTTGCAGTATTTTTAGAAACTGCAAGTATGCGATGGATCATTTATGTTGGTGGAGACAGTAACTTCGAGCTATTCAAAGTGTAGAAGTGGTGCATTTTGAGCTTGTGTGACAGTGTCTCACCAATGCATACAAGCATTTAATTATCACTTTTCTTCCTCGATCTAGTACGAGGTTCAAAACCTGGAAAAAATGTACAGCTCCAGGAGAATGAGATCAGAGGCTTGTGCCTCAAATCACGTGAAATCTTTCTCAGTCAGCCTATACTCCTGGAACTCGAGGCTCCATTAAAAATATGTGGTAAGACGTTTCATGCTTTATTTTGTGCTTAAAATATTTTTCTTCAAGAAATGCATTTGTAACCTTGTTATTGATGCTGGAAAATTGAATTGTCTGATATTGGAATGAAGTTCTTTACTGTGTACCCAATGTATACAAATAGCCACCTATGGCGCTGGCAAAGTTACAAAGCACGTCGGCTCCTTTTGTTTCCTCCTCTCTCTCTCTCCCCCTCCCCCCCCTCCTTCACGGCCCACGCCAAACCCTCCATTGTTCCTCCCCTCACGGCAGTCCCCCCCATGCCGGGTCCTACATTGTTCTTCTCCTCCACCCTCACGGTGGTCCTCCACGCTCTTGTTGACCGCGAGTCGACCCGCGAGGCATCGCCGCCGCCACGGCCCCATCGTCGCGAGAGTTCACTGCCGCCGAGGCCTCACCACGGTCGACGCCTCACTTCACGCCTCCTTGGTGCCGACCCGGGCCCCAGCCGCAGGCTCCTCCATCCGACACGCGAGGCCCCGGCTGGGCCCTGCCCCATGCTTCTGCACAGTGGTCTGGAAGGCATCGAGACCGTGGCGCCTTGATAAAGGCCCCCGGCTGCATTCCCAGCCTACAGCCGTGGCCTGTCGGGAAACCTTCTGGCTTATATTATCAAAATAATATTTGAATGCACGTGGAAGCAAATAATTTAAATGATTTATGTGATTTTAATCGATGTTTTGTTGTGCCTATTGTTAATTCGAGCCGACGTTTGCGTGTGCAATATGGTGTCTTGATGAAAATTTGTCTTGTTTTTCATTACGATAGGATAGAATGTTATTTCTCCCAGGAGGGAAATTGGTCTGCCAACAGTCATAAAACACAACAAGATACATGGAACATGGAATTTTTGGAATGGTCTTCGTCATTCTATTTGCTAACCAAATCATCTATTCCATACTTGACTGTTTTTGTAAAACAAAATTCTAATTGACTTGTTCTTTTTTCCAGGTGATATTCATGGCCAATATTATGATTTGCTTCGATTGTTTGAATATGGTGGTTTCCCACCGGAGAGCAACTACCTGTTTCTGGGAGATTATGTGGACAGGGGAAAGCAGTCATTGGAAACTATCTGCCTTTTGCTGGCTTATAAAATTAAGTATCCAGAGAATTTTTTCCTTCTGCGTGGAAACCATGAATGTGCCAGCATAAACAGGATTTATGGATTTTATGATGAATGTAAGAAAACATTTACTCATCTTAAAACTTTTAATTTTATATTTTTGTATATTTCTCCAGAAGCAGTAAAGCGTGTGATTATATGCATGTGTGTATCTTCCCTCGTAAATAGATAAAATTGGACTCATGTTATTTATTTCATTGTTGCCCTTCTGGATACCTTCATTCTCATCAAAGGTGACCACTCCACAACTGTTCTGCATTGCTTTCTCAAAAGCTCATCTGTTCTCCACTTGGACTGCACTTGAATTCCTGGGTGCTTAGTACATGATGTTGGTAAACACTGACTTGCATAATACTTCAGACTTAGAATAAAAGTAATCAATTTTGTATGAAGTTGACTACTACTTGGAATTGTTTTAAACTTCCCAATTTAACGCTAAGCAAATGCAAATTTGCCATCAAATTACCACCAAATGCAAATCCACATTCTAATTTCCGCTCCATGTTGCATCGACAAAACAGCTAACATATTCAAAGATTTGTCCTAACTTGGTCACCCCTTCTCCTTGCTCCTGTCTGGCAGAAGGTACAGAAGCTTGAAAGCGCTCACCACCCTAATCGAGAATTCCCTCTGGTATTGGGCTTCTGAATAAGCGAGTTTGGTATTCCGAAAAACGCAAGGAATCATGGGATTTGTCGGTTTCTCCAACATTTTTGTCTACCATGGGATTTGTCAAAGGTCATTTGTGATAAAGAAAAAGTGAACGAAGTGCTGGCTGTATAAACTGTATAAATTGTTAACTATTCGACCAATGAATTCATCTAGAATTCTTGTCAACTCAATAGCTTCCTTTCTTGTTCTGCTGTTCACACACTACTTACAGTCCCAGTTCTAGTTCAGTTCCTTAATCTGCAATTATGAGATATTCAAAAAGTTAAAGAATTTGTTATTTTCATTTAATCCTTAATGTGTTTGCTACTGGAATAAGAAAATATTACTTGTGTGTATGAAACATTTTCTCATCCTTTATTTATGTGTAAAATATATTTAACCTGAGGAACCGGGGTGCCAGATAGCGGGAGAGCGGGGTGTAACAGCGAGAGAGAGGGGGCAGATGCGAGTAGGAGACAGTGGGAGAGACTAGACCGACAGAGACATTCTCGGCTGCTGAGCGTGTACAGACCTGCGTTTCATCCGTAGTCAGGATCGAACCCGGGTCTCCGGCACTGCAAGCGATGTTGAATTGCTACTGGACCAACCCCTCCCGAGTGTCCCATCCCTGTCCAGGAGTGGCTGGAGATACTGGAGTAACTCAGCGGGACAGGCAACGTCTTTGGAGAAAAGGAATAGGTGACGTTTCGGGTCGAGACCCTTCTCCAGTGATGTTGCCTGACCCGCTGAGTTACTGCAGCATTTTGTGTGTATTCCCATTGATGACTGGTGCTTGGCTTTCGCCGGCACCGATGGGGGTTAACCGACAGCCACTGGATAAGGTGAGAGGTGCAGCTGACGGTCCCCAGACTGTCGGGGAATGGGTCACTCGGGAGTTGAGCTGGAGTTAACGTTGCTTCTCCGGGCTGGCTGTAAGCCTGGGGCTGCCACTGCTCCGGGCCGGTGTCACGTCAGTCCCGGGTCACCCTGGAAACTCCGGCCGCCCCCGGACAGGGATGTGACACTCGGACGTGGGCGGCAGTGAGACTCCGCTTACAAATCTGCCTCCTGGGGTTATGCAGGAGAAGGGTGCGTGGTTCGCCCCTGTATAATAACCCTGTATAACCCGGGAGGGCAGCCCGAGTGAGAATGGAACCCATACACTTAGGCTGAGGGGGACCGGACCGTGATTCATTAGATTGTCATTGCTGAGATTTCTGCATGGACCAGTGGAGAAGGGAGAAATAGTTTTGCTAACTCCAGTAGCAATTCAACACCGCTTGCAGCGCCGGAGACCCGGTTCCATCCTGACTATGGATGAAACGCAGGTCTGTATACATGCAGCAGCTCAGCTGCCGAGAATGTATTTCTCGAGTGACCTATGACCTGGGCATGCACAGTCAGAATACCAAACTCGCTTATTGTCCTTCCATAAGCTAGGGCACTGTCCGTTTCACCTCAACACCATTGTGAACGTTGAACTATGGCTATGGAAATGATGTGCTACATGCTGAGAGCTATTCTGCACTCTATCTTCCCCTTAGCTCTGCCTATTGTACTAGAATTCAACTTGATTATATTTACTTACTTACTGCCTATTATGTCTCCTGGCATGTAGGGCAGCAACAAAGGTTCTCCATTCCTGTCTGTTCTGGGCTAGCTTCTGGTCACTACCCCAGGTCAGGTCCTTTTCCCTTCCGGTGGCAGGACTATTTTTGGGATGCTGTCTGGTTCTCTTCCATTGTTTTCATTTCCTCATCCTAGCATCTGTCGATAGCCCTGGAAGTCCATCATGCCCAGTAGTGTTGATTCCTTCAGTTGCTGTTTCCGTAACATATTTGTTTTACAAGACAGGGTTGTTAACCCTGTGCTCAACCTCCAACCTGGAGGACCAGTGGATCACTCTTCGCCTCGCCTCTACCCTTCGACCTGTCCAGCATGGGAGACCCTAACAGGAGGTGAATCTCCCGCTGGCATAGCTCTTGGGGTCACTGAGACACACAAGCTCTCCGATCACGACAAGGTTGCAATCCAACGGGAGGATTATACAATACAATATACAATACAATTTTATTTGTCATTTGAACCTCGTTGAGGTCCAAATGAAATGTTGTTTCTGCAGTCATACATACAAAAAGAAAAAGACCCAAGACACAACAGACTTATATATTTATGTATGGTATATCTGATCTCTTTGGATAGCATATAAAACAAAGCTTGTCACTCTATCTCGATACACGTGACAATAATAAATTAAAACAATTATTTTAAATGTAAATCACTTGGCTTCTGTAACTATTTGGTTGAAAGTTTAAAATATCTGCCTAATTCATTGAAGGATTGATGTCCAACCTTTCCTGGATAGTTGCCATTTGCATCATACAACCGGAATTCAAAGAGTATTTTTGAATATTAGATTGTTGATCTCCAATATTTTTAAGCAAACGATGTATTTAAGGTGCAGTAACTGCTGCCTTGCCTGTATTGATATATACTTTGAATTTTTTGTATTAAGCTTTATGCTTAATAAAACCCTGTACTGGGAAACTAAATGGTAGAAATTACACGTTGGATTTTTTCTCCAGCAAAAATAGACTGCCAATGCAGGTAATCTGAAATGAAAATTAAGGATGCGAGAAATACTCAGCAAATTGTGCTGTCACTGTGGAGCAGTATTCATCATAGCTAGCCGTTCTGATAAAAAATTGAAACAACCCTTGCCTTGAATCGTCAGGCCTGAAGGCAGCAATATACGATATGATAAAACTTTATTCATCCCTGGAGGGAAATTGGTCTGCCAACAGTCACAACACACAAGGTACACAAACTTGAAATTAAAAGTGCAAAATTAAAGGACAAATGACTAGGCTGGCTGCCGCGTGCACAGCGCCTAAACCAGAACGAACAACAAACAAACTGAATCGAATAGGTACCACATTGTTCATCACGGTGGTGCCCCCACGCCAGGTTCTCCATTGTTTATCACAGCGGTCCCCCCATGCCGGGTCCCCATTGTCTCGTGTGTGTGTCTGTGTCTGTTTCTCTTCCCCCCCCCCCCCTCCCTCCATGTTCTACTGCCATTGAGGCTCCGGTTGCTGCTTAGGCCCCATCACAGCCATTACCATAACAAAAGGTGAGATGCTGTTTCCTAAGCAGTCTTTGGACATGATAGTAGATCAACAATGCAGAAGCAATAGGAAAATGAAGAGATACAATGACAGGCAGCTGAAGGGTCTGTATATGTCTTGAATACTGCACTGAGTTCCTGTGCAAAATGGCCGCTCAGTTTGAGATCACGTACTGAGAAGTACACTAGATTGGCAGACGTATACTTTATTTGCTATTCCACTTGGAAAAGGTGTTTGGGTCTCAATGGTGGGAAGGGAAGAGAGAAAAGGTAGGGTTTGCATCTCAACCCATCTTTTTATTTCAGTTTTTCAGCATTGCTTCCATCTATATTTCCAGACATCTGTAGTTATTTTGCACAGGAACTCAGTGCAGTATTCAAGAATGATACAGAGCTTTCAGCTGCCTGTCATTGTATCTCTTCATTTTCCTATTGCTTCTGCATTGTTAATCTACTATCATGTCCAAAGATAAATGGGGATACTGTGGATAGGGTGAGCTGTTTTAAATACCTGGGAGTCCACATCTCTGAGGATATGACATGGACATCACACGCTGCAGCACTCGTGAGTAAGGCAAGGCAGCGCCTTTACCACCTCAGGCAATTGAGGCAATTCAGAGTGTCTCTGAGGATCCTCCAGTGCTTCTCAGCGGCGGTGGAAAGCATCTTGTCCAGAAATATCACAATTTGGTTTGGGATCTGCTCTGCCCAGGACAAGAAGGCTCTGCAGAGAGTAGTGCGTTCGGCCGAACGCACTATGGGAACTACACTCACCCCCCTGCAGGAACTATACATCAGAAGGTGCAACTCCAGAGCCAACAGGATCATGGGAGACCCCTTCCACCCCAGCAACGGACTGTTCCAGCTGCTACAGTCAGGCAAACGCCTCTGTTGCCATGCTGTGAGAACGGAGAGGATGAGAAGGAGTTTCTTCCCAGAGGCCATTAGGACTGTAAACTCCTATCTCTCCAGGGACCAACTTTACTGTTGTGTGGTGTCTTTTTAAAATTGCTGTTTTTTTTCCTTTTTCTTCCCTCACACAAATATGTGATTCTGTTCGATTCTGTTTGTAGTTTGTTTTTTTGCACAATCCGCGAGCATTGCCTCTTTTCATTTCACTGCACATCTCGTATGTGTATGAGACTTGACTTAACAACCCTTCCGCTCCCCTCAGCCATCACTTGTAATTTGGATTCTCTTGGTCTCATCCCTTATCACAGATCTTGTTTTCCTGAACATTGCTTAACAATGTAAATATGTTTGAATTCAGTCTTCTCAGTTCTGATAAAAGGCAATTAACTTGACACATTGTTTTTCTTTACATCCTGGCTGCCCAGTATTCCTAGCGTTGTTTATTTTTTGCAGCTTTCCTTGCCTCATTCAGTATTTTTATTTTCAAATCACGAAATGCAAATGAAAGGGAGCACTTGGAAATAAAAGTAAAACCCAATTTTGAGTTATGATCAGTTTTTAATTGTCCTTTTCTTGTGCCCCTTGTCTTAGGTAAAAGACGGTATAATATTAAATTGTGGAAAACCTTTACAGACTGTTTCAACTGCTTACCAATAGCAGCCATTGTGGATGAAAAGATATTTTGTTGCCATGGTGGTATGTATTATTTATGTTCGCCATATTTCCTCTTAAACCTGCAATTTTATTAAAAAATTATTGGATGCTAAACATGATTTTTAATGGCTCATCCTGGGCTGTGGTTTGGAAGGAGGCTATATATATTGTGCAATTATATGGCATGTTGCAGGGTATGAAAAGGTAGACTAAACTTGCAAGTATTAATCAACATAACATTTTGTGGTTTATCAGGTTTGTCACCCGATCTTCAGTCCATGGAACAAATCAGGCGGATCATGCGGCCCACTGACGTGCCCGACCAAGGACTTCTGTGTGATCTCTTGTGGTCTGATCCAGACAAAGATGTATTGGGGTGGGGTGAGAATGATCGAGGTGTCTCCTTCACATTCGGGGCAGAAGTAGTTGCAAAGTTCCTTCATAAACATGACTTGGATCTGATCTGTAGAGCCCATCAGGTATGGCATGGAGAGTTCATTTAAACAGCTGCAAGTTGTGTTTGTGTTTAAAGGCTCAAATTATGAATTTTATTTTAATCATGATCAACTAATTCAAAAAAAGGGAATATGCATTTCTAGAAAAGTTCTTATAGAAGTAGTTTGAATCAAAAGTTTTCAATGGGTGCCTCATGACTGGCTTTGTGTTAACCCAACTTGTTCAGTGTATGTCAGTAGCCATATCTGCTTGCTTTTACACTTAAATCTTCCATTTCACCATATTCATTGCTTGTATAGCTCCAGTGTTGTGATGTGAAGCCCTCACTTTTAATTTTCATTTCTTGCCCAAGTTTAACCTGTTCACGGCCAAGTTATATTGGCCATGGCCCGAGTATACTCAGTGGTGGAACTCAGAGCTGCCAAGTAGTACGGATTTTCCGTGTTGTACGGAAATGTGATCAGAATACGGATGTACGTAGCAATGTTACAAAATTTTGAGATTTTAAAAATCAAGTCTGCAATTTATCCCATCAGATAAAGCATAAAAATAAGTTTAATTTGACACCTAATTCACTTTCATATCTCAAGTATTAAAAACGTTATGGCCATTTACATACTCGGAAATTAGCATCTTGTTCCCTATTGATTTTCTATGGACATAACAAAAAAGCTGTGATCGTGGACAGTCAAAAGCCCATAACTTTCTTAAAAATTAAGAGAACTGAATGAAATTTTCAGTTATCATAGATTGAAGCATTCTGAAACAAATATAAAACAATCTTACTTGGATGACCTGTAATTAAAGCATATAATTAGTTACCCAATTGTAGCTAATTCTAAACTTCAATTACTAGATCTAAACATCTATCCATTTCTTAAGAAAAGATTAACTTTTTAAATAGCCTGTGTCCAAATAACATTCACAAAGAATTCACAATAAAACATGATTTTTAAATCTAATTGACATTAATTTATAGGCCAAATGGAAGGAATTTAGTGTTCAATTGCTGTAAATTAATGGCCATTTAAATCAGCTTTCGAGTGGGATCCTGTGGAACGCGCTGGTTTAGAACGTTCCCATTGCGGTAGATTTGTACCCCATATGCCCAGAAAAATACTGCGGGATTTAATGGGGCCCCAAATTAGCTACTCGCAACATAAAACTTTGTATAAAGGGATCTTAAGAAGCGCTTTTTAATGTAAAAATAAACAACCTACCTTCTGTTGTCCCCTGTATGAGATCCGGCCCGTGGTCGGCGGTCGCGGGTTTGGAGAATAATTTTTAAACTACTATAATAATTAAATAAACCCGCTAAATGTAAAAATAGCTCCAGCGAACAAACCTCCAAGCGATTTTTCGTCAGCAACTAAGTAGGCTGAACAAGCTCGATTTGAACAGCCTAGAGAAAATCGCGTTTTAAACCCACCCCCCTCTCAACGGCGCCAAAATCACACACGGGCTGGGACAGATCTGCAGCGACGCTTAAGGTAGGTTTTGCAACATACCTAATGTACGGGTTTGCTTTGTAAAATATGAATTTTTTTTTTTAAATCGGCCCGACTTCCTGTTTCATCTTGCTGCTTAAAAAATCCAAGGATATAAAAAGTCATACTGTACCTCTAACAATTATAGCAGATTAAATTTATTAGCGTTTTAAATTTCAAAATCTGGAAGCTTTGATCTGCTTGTCCCGCTCCAAGTTTAAACAGCGCTGTCAGTTTAACGCGTGGGGATTTGAACGAACAGCTCTATGGGTTCTAAAAATAGCACTCCCAGCTGGAGCGCTATTGCCTTTACACACAGTGCTATGGGTTTTACACGTAGCACTATGACCACAGCGATATGGGTCACAGACTGTTGGAGGGAGAGATGGAGTGGGTGGGAGGGAAAGAGAGAGGGAGGGTGGGAGGGAAAGAGAGGGAGGGTGGGAGGGAGGGAAAGAGGAAGGAGGGGGAGGGAGAGGGAGGCTTCCAAAATGGCTTCTACATCATCAAATGGTGCTAAAAGCAGGAAGCAACCGTTCAAACAGCAGTATACAAAGAGATGGCAATTAATGCACTGTCAAGTAAGGTGTGTAGAAGACATGTTAATTGGTAGCGAAGTTATGCATTCTTGTACTCTTACATGGGTGTGACCGCACATAAAAATTTAACACTTCAGCAAAATGGCACCGTGTAAAAATACTGATTTCCTCAGCAAAATACTGATTTCCTCAGCAAAATACTGATTTTCAGATACTAGAATACTGAAATGCTCTGACAGAACTTGGAAGCACTGGGCACTGAACAGGTTAAATGTTTTAAGTTGCTCAAGGTTGGATTTGTATTTGAGTCGAGAGTCATTATCTTGCGGGGATGTATGTAACTGCAGATGCTGGAATCTTGAGCAGAATAAAGTGCATCAATGGAGGGAATAGATAGGCTGAAAAAGTGTCCAGACCCAAAACGTCATCCATTCATTCCCTTCACAGGTGTTGCCTGACCCACTGAATTACTCCAGCATTTTGAGTTTTTGATTTTTTTAATTTGTCACAAGTGCTGATCTTTGTGATTTGAATGAATGTTCCAAAACAATCTAAAGATTAATACAGCATGCTGCACATCAGTCACTTTGATTACATTTCGAATGAGGAACTTGACATTTAGAATGGATGTCCCATATAATGCTTCACCTGGAATGTAAACATTTAAAACCTCAATGTATTTAGATGTGTGTAATACACATGCAGCTAAATATAACAATTGTTACACTGTACTTTAAATTACATTGAATTTCCAAAATGTTGTCATGGTACTTGTATCGTGATTGACAATCTATTGATTCAATTGGAGCAATGGTGTCTCCATTATATACTGGTTTGCCCCAACTTTATTCAAATTTAAAAATCTGTTTTAAAATCAATGCAGTTTACCATATACAATTTGAAATGTGAATTAATAACGTATTGGCTTTATATGCATACATAGTTGATATATAAAGATTCTCCTTCGGTTTGTTTCCTGAACCAGGTTGTAGAAGATGGATACGAGTTCTTCGCTAAGAGGCAGTTGGTGACTTTATTCTCTGCGCCCAATTATTGTGGAGAGTTTGATAATGCCGGTGCTATGATGAGTGTAGATGAAACCTTGATGTGCTCTTTTCAGGTATGTTGATTTTGTGTAGTCTATTCAATGTAGCAATGCTACATCTTTAACTTCAACTGCGTATCTGCATCCCATGTTATTTGACGGGAGGAGAAAAGTCTGCGGATCAGCTTACATTTTGAAGTGTATAATCTAAGTTAAACCTGTCTTTGGAATAGTTTACTATTGCTTATAAACTCCTGAACTTTGAGCAGTTTTGCACTTTATGGTTGGGTGATCAAGAATATTGCTGCTTTGCAAAGGTTCAGGAATATTGCTGTTATCTCCATCTGGCATTCACAAATGCTGTTTTCATATTCATTATCTTATTTTAAAAAAATAAGTAAAAGAAAGATTTTGCCACTTCCTACTGGCAAGCTCTTATTGCCATAAAAATATATTTCTCAAAATTAAACATTTATAGCTGAACTGCCAACAATTAATCTAAAAGGTAAATTAAATCGAAACTACTTGTCCCCAGTAAGTTGTCAACATTACCATTTAATGTCAAGTCTACTAATCTATTAGTGCTAAGAATTCTAAACTAGTCATTAAGTTAGATGAAAGATAATGAACTTAATATTATTCAATCTATTCATGTCCTTTATAAAATAATTCAAGAATCTGTGTTGTCACAACAGGTTAAGAATTTAATTAAGTTTCTCGGTTAAGATATAAAATCAAGTAATTACATTTGTTATGTCAATGTATGAATAATTTTACTAATGTAAGTTGGAAGACTGCAGGAAATTTTCAATTTAATAAACACTTTTTTTTCAGATTTTGAAACCAGCAGAGAAAAAGAAGCCCAATACAAGCCGGCCTGTAACACCACCCAGGAGCATGATCACA
The DNA here is from genome assembly GCF_010909765.2 of Amblyraja radiata. Taxonomy (NCBI): domain Eukaryota; kingdom Metazoa; phylum Chordata; class Chondrichthyes; order Rajiformes; family Rajidae; genus Amblyraja; species Amblyraja radiata. The sequence goes on along the minus strand of NC_045980.1, from coordinate 16,571,711 downwards.
AAACAAGCCAAGAAATAAAACCAGGAATTCTGGCATTGCCTATTCGGATATGTATTATACCAGTTTGTCTCCATTTTTAACTTTTTTTTGTGTAAAGTGCACCTGTCGGCTTGCTTGGGTTAGATTTCTACTTGTTGACTTGTGGTTTATCTGCTGTGATGTGCTGAACCATATTTGCTGTTCTAGAACAGCAAAGATGACTCGGCCCCTTGAGATGGAAGATTATTAAAATACGGTAGCTCTCTAGCCTGCATCAGTGCTCCTACTTGTTAGCAGTACCTGCTAGCAATAGTGTGTGCTTGACTATTATACAGCAGGCTTCAACGTGGGGAGGGGGGTGTTAATGGTGGGGGATAAATGAGGGTTAGTAATTGATAAAATTTGACATTTTTGGTACAGTTCACAAAAGTGTTGTAAATGCAATGTGACAACAGTTGAGTTTTTCCTTTTTTAAGACCTAAAGAGGTGCTTGTGAGCTGGTAATTTACTTTTGGGGCGGGGGGGGGGGCTCACTAAGTGTAGGAAATGGCATACTGTTTATAAAACCTCAAGTTACCGTTCAACAATTTTGTACTTAATGTTTTTTTTATTTAGAGGAATGCGTCTGCTTTTTCCAAGTCTTCATGCCTGTCATATAAACAACTGTCTTGTATAGATGTCATGATTAGAAGGATCTGCCTCTCCACTCAGCCAGCTTCACAGAAAATGGCGTAAATTTTATTAAGCACACTTCCTGTACTGTATTTTAGATGATGAAATAAAGCCATTATTTTACATTTGGCATTTTGATTTGTCAAATAGTAGATTCCTTCCTTGCGTTTATAATGGCTAACATGAGTTAATTAACTTTTGGTGGAGAACAGATCAAGTAATGCCTAGCGTAGAAGATTTATGAACTTTTATTTGTCATTCACCCATTCCTAAAATGGGATTGGGAGGTTGTCCCTGTTCCTCCATGCCATTGTCATCCCTGGCATTGAAGCAAGCAAGCAAACGTTACTTGAGGATCTGTGTCATTAGATAATTGGCCACTACGTTAAAAAAAAAGTTGGGAGTGCTCAAATTTTAAACTTTCCTCTACATTTTCGTTCCATGTATTTGTAGTTCAGAGCAACTCATTTGGGTCACTTAATATAATGGACAATGTGCCCTTTCATTCTGATCAAAATTCCTCTAAGTGAATTAATATTATAACAGTTTCCTCTTATTTACCCCCTATCCCTTGACATTTGTACTTTTCCTCACAACGCTTTTAAAAATCAAAACTAGCACTAAAGCATGTCCACACAACATTCCTGTCAGCACTGGTTGAGCCAAGGGGTACTGTTTTATTTTCCTCCATCTCCACTACCATGCCGGGGAAGGTCAAAATTGGGCAAATCCACTGTAGCATAGTGGTTGGTTTAATTGTGGCAGTGGCAGATCCCTGGGCATCAATTTGTATGCCTTTACTGTCAACTAGGTAATTTAATTTCATGAAGATCAAAAATGGGAAGAAAAATAAAGCCTTTTTACAAACATGGACTCCTGTGGTGTTTGTGTGTATGTTTGATTTATATTTATCATCTCTGAAGCAACAGCCTTTCTAATGCCAGATGTAAGAAAAGGACTCCAATTGTGATGTATTTTGATGGGTCATGGTTTTGTGTGTATGTGAATTTAGTATTCAGCAACGGAGGAAAGTAAATGAAATCAACTTTTGGCCTATACATTCCTGCTTTCTGTTTCCCTTCTTTCTTAAATAATGGTATTATGTTTGTGGTTTTACAATCCTTTGGGATCTCGATCCAGAATCTGGTGCGTTTTGGTCGATTACAACTATCTCTGCAGTCATCTCCGTTAAGTGCAGTGTTTCCTTTTATTACAATACTAGACTAAGCGGTCACACGGGAGAACTGGTCCCCCAACACAACCCATTCCCCCAACGCAATAGTCCACCACTCACCCATAGCCCCCAACTGCGCAGGCGCGGCTCATTTCCCCTCATCTCCAGCACTCTCTCCCCTTCCTCTTCACCCTCCTTCTTTCCCCTACCCTCAGTCACTCCTCTCCACTCCCTAACTCCTTTCTATCACACTCCTCACCTTCCCCCCCCCCCCATTATGCCCTCCTCTCTATTCCCCCTGCTCTCCCTCCTCCCTCTTCTTTCCCCTCTCCCAATCCCTCCCTCACCTCTCCTTTCCCCTACACTCAGTCCCTCCATAACTACATTTTTCCTCTCCTCAATCTCCTCCCCCTCTATCTTCCCCTCCCCTCCCCATTCTCCCTCCTTACCTCCCCAGGATCTCGAGTTTGCCGTTCCTCTCCCTTCTTGCGTGCCCCGGAGGAGCATCAGCCGCAGAGGCGGGCGGGTTCAGGTGACTGACAGCGGACACGGCCAATAAGTGCGACGATGGTGCAGGAAGGGGCGTTGCCCTCCTGGCGGTGACTGACGGGAGAGGGGACCAATCTGCAAATGGGCGGTTTTAAAGATTTTTAAACCTTAACATTTAAAATATGCCACTGATTGGAACAAATCATGGTGCGTTTACAGCACAGGAGAATGGTGAGTAAGGTGGCGAAAAATCTTTGCGCTATCTTGTACCGTTTCTGCACAAATGTAAAAACAATGCAAACTGGAAGATAACAAGATGAGAGAGTCATATATAGATAGAAGATAGATTGTGATGCATTTCAAAAGCATTACATTTGTTGAACATTGGAATTCCTAAACTATATGGTTAATGCACTTTGTCTCTGACTATATAATTGCACCCAAGCTTCTTATTGCACTAGTCGTTCTTTAAAACAAGGTCTTGCCTGTAATCCAGCAAAATTTACCCTTCCAGTTTTTGGATACCAAACAGCTTAAACTGCTCTTGTGCTCCTAATTCTCCCGTGCATTGTCTCCACTTTGCTTGGTGCCTGGTGTGAGATCTTTCCCAGTCACTTTATTAGTTTGAATACTGGTGGACAAAATTGGCACCTTCAAACAATACTGACCTACCACTCCTTGTCTTTTTTCGAATGTTAGTGAAGCTTGACTTTAGAAAATCCTGCACACTGTACAAACTGGAGCATGAGCTGTTTGACAAACACAGGGACTTTACACCATGGAAACAAAGTGTGAAGACTAAATTATTGCTTGGCTGCCTTGAATGATGTGTGTACTTTGACTAGGAGGCAAAGGAGAATTCTGTTGGACGTGCAATTTTCAAAGCACTGGAGCAGCAAGGGCTGAAATTTTAAGATTGGTTCAGTGTCTTAACATAAAACAGAAATGGAATGCCAAATATGAAATTAAGAGTAATGTGATCCATATTTACACAATTTTCATTTGCACTCTTTAAAGTTTAGGTATTGTAAAAACGTATGTGTTTCTTAAAGATGGCATTGTAAATATTTGCAGTACTAGACTGGAATATTGTCCACTAAAGGGAAAGGAAAATGTATGGTTTGCTCTTTACACACAAATTGAAAATGCTTAAATTGGGAATTTAGTCCCAATTTGGACATTTCCTGAAATGTCACCTATCCCTGTTCTCCAGAGCTGCTGCATGACCCGAGTTACCCCAGCACCTTGTCTTTTGTAAAATAGCATCTGCTGGTTAGTTTAGAGGCACAGCATGGAAACAGGCCCTTCGGACCAGTCTGTTTGACCAGTGATCGCCCCTACACTAATTCTATCCTACACACTGGGGGCAATTTAAAGAAGCCAAATAACTAACAAACCTGCATGTCTTTGGGATGTGGGAGGAACCTGGAGAAAACTAACACTTACAGGTGGCACCTGTGGTCCGGATTGAACCCAGCTCTCTGGTGCAGCAACTACGGCTTGCTACCTGTTGAGTGTGGTCAAAGTTCTATGTTGCAGTTTTGATCCCCATGCTTTAGAATGGTGGCATGGTTACAAGGAGTGGATGCTGTTGAGATTCACCAGTCTGTTGTCTGGGGTGGAACATTTCAAATATGAGGGATACCAGTTAGGCTAGATTTGTTTTCCTTGAAGGAGAGGAGGCGGTAAAGAAACCTGATTAAAATGTACATAATTCTGAGGATGTGAACAGGGTTGGCATTTCCCCATAAGAAAGGTGTAAAATCTGGACGACGGGTTTAGGGGAAGAGGGAAGATTGGAAGAGAACTGAAAGAATATCTTCGTTGGGAGGTTGACTGGAATCTGGAATACACTGGCTGAGGTGGTGAAAGAAGCAGGTACCATTTAAAAACATTCTAGAATGACAACCTAAATAGATTGGTGGTACACAAAAATGCTGGAGAAACTCAGCGGGTGCAATAACATCTATGGAGCGAAGGAAATAGGCAACGATTCGAGCCGAAACCCTTCTTCAGACCTAAATTGATTGATCGAAAGACACAGCATAGAAATAGGTCATTTGATATTGAATCTAAGCTGACCATCAATTACCCATTCAGTTCTATTTTATGTAGGAAGGAACTGCAGATGCTGGTTTAAACTGAAGATAGACTCAAAAAAGATGGAGTAACTCAGCGGAACAGGCAGCATCTCTGGAGAGAAGAAAAGGGTGATGTTTAGGTTCGAGACCCTTCTTCAGACTGAAGACTTCAGACTGAATCGTCACCCTTTCCTTCTCTCCAGAGATCCTGCCTGTCCCGCTGAGTTACTCCAGCTTTTTGTATCTATCTTCAGTTCTATTTTATCTCGCTTTTGAATCCACACCCCACACATTAGGGGGCAATGTACATAAGCCAATTAACCTACAAACCTGCATTACTGGAATGTAGGAGGAAGCCTATGCGATCACAGGAAGAATGTGCAAACTCCACACAGACAGCACCCAGGGCTATGAGGCAGCAATTCGACAGATTACATAATTGTGCCCAGACATTGATGGCTAAGGACCAAGAAAATGGTAAATGAGATTAGTCTTGATGGGTCAGCATGGATATGATGGGTCAAATGGTATGTCTCTATGCTCCATGACTTTGACTGTAAACCCTGGAGATTTTGTGAGACAACGCTAACAGTCAAGTCAAGAGAGAGTTTATTGTCATGTGTCCCAGATAGGACAATGAACTGAAAGACAGAAAGTTCTGTCCAAAAATGGGCAGGAAGACAGCATCAGAATATCAGCAGATAATAATAATAATAATAATAAATTTTATTTATGGGCGCCTTTCAAGAGTCTCAAGGACACCTTACAAAAATTTAGCAAGTAGAGGAAAAACATGCATGCAGAATGAAATAAATAGTAGAGACATGACTAGTACACAAATTAAAGACAGAATTCAATTCAAAACACAATATGAGGCAATTCAAGCACAGATGAAAAGGGAGGGGGACGTGGGGCTAAGGATAGGCAGAGGTGAAGAGATGGGTCTTGAGGCGGGACTGGAAGATGGTGAGGGACACGGAATTGCGGATCAGTTGGGGGAGGGAGTTCCAGAGCCTGGGAGCTGCCCTGGAGAAGGCTCTGTCCCCAAAACTGCGGAGGTTGGATTTGTGGATGGAGAGGAGACCGGCTGATGTGGAACTGAGGGACCGTGAGGGTTGGTAGGGGGAGAGGAGGTCAGTGAGATATGGGGGGGCCAGATGGTGGAGGGCTTTGTAGGTGAGGACCAGGATTTTGTAGGTGATCCGGTGGGAGATGGGAAGCCAGTGAAGTTGTTTGAGGACTGGATTGATGTGATGCCAGGATTTGGTGTGGGTGATGAGCAGATGACCTGATTTTCAAAGGGCGAGCTGGTGGGCAAGAAGTTCCAGCAGGAAAACGCTACCACCAGTCACCACCTCTGGGGAACTGGGGGAAGCTGGTACAGGGGACAGGAATGCTACACTGATGCTGGCACTGTTTCAGAGTTGGACTGACGTCGGCAGCTCGGTATTGGGAGCACTGATGTTTCAGTCACTACCAAACCAATGGGAAAAGTCCCTCTCCTGATTTCGTCTTCAACTCAGCATATTATTATTATTATTTCTGAAATCGTTTTTAATCATGTCATCAATAATATCCACCTGTAAAACCATTCTCGCTCTTCATTTCACTCCTTATCTACCATCCTTTTGTCTCCCTTTTACCTCTGAAGGGCCTCTCCCACGTGTGTCTTTTGCGCGACATCATTTACGCGTCACAACGTGCGCGCATGGTGCTTGGTGACAGTGGACAATGGCGCGCGGCGCCCCAGGATTTTGGGATGTATAAGATCTTCACACGCCATCTGCGTGACGCGCAAATGACGTCCAAGTGGGATAGGCCCTTAACCTTTGTCCATTCAGCAAACTTCCCCCTCACCCCCCCCCCAGCTCACCTGTAACCACCTATCACTTCCAAGGCTTTGTTCTGCCCCACCTCCTTTCCAGCTTTCTCCTTCCCCCCCCCCAGAAATCAGTGAAGGGTCTCAACCTGCAATGTCATCTGACCATTCCCTCCCCATATGTTGCTTGACCCATTGAGTTACTCCAGCACTTTGTGTTTTGTTCAAGATTCCGGTATCTACAGTTCCTTTTGTCTCAACAATAATGTTCAGGATCTAAATGGTCAGGGTCCATGTGATTCAAGATTCAAGAGAGTTTATTGTCATGTGTCCCTGATAGGACAATGAAATTCTTGCTTTGCTTCAGCATAACAGAACATAGTCGGCATGACTACAGAACGGATCAGTGTGTCCATATATACATATATATATAAATATATACACACATGAATAAATAAACTGATAAAGTGCAAATAAACAGATAATGGGCTAATCATGTTCAGAGTTTTGTCCGAGACGAGTTTAATAGCCTGATGGCTGTGGGGAAGTAGCTATTCCTGAACCTGGTCGTTGCAGTCTTCAGGCTCCTGTACTTTCTACCTGAAGGTAGCAGGGAGATGAGTGTGTGGCCAGGATGGTGTGGGTCCTTGATGATACTGCCAGCCTTTTTGAGGCAGCGACTGCGATAGATCCCCTCGATGGAAGGGAGGTAGAGTCGATGATGGACTGGGCAGTGTTTACTACTTTTTGCAGTCTTTTCCGCTCCCGGGCGTATAAGTTGCCGAACCAAGCCACGATGCAACCGATCAGCATGCTCTCTACTGTGCACCTGTACAAGTTAGAGAGAGTCCTCCTTGACAAACCGACTCTCCGTAATCTTCTCAGGAAGTAGAGGCGCTGATGTGCTTTCTTAATAATTGCATCAGTGTCCTCGGACCAGGAAAGATCTTCAGAGATATGCACGCCCAGGAATTTGAAGCTCTTGACCCTTTCAACCATTGATATAAACGGGACTGTGGGTCCCCATCCTACTCCTTCCAAAGTCCGCAATCAGTTCCTTGGTTTTGCTGGTGTTGAGGGCCAGGTTATTGTGCTGGCACCATATGGACAGTCGCTCGATCTCTCTTCTATACTCTGACTCATCCCCATCAGTGATACGTTCAACAACAGTGGTGATGTCAGCGAACTTGATGGAGTTCGCACTATGACCGGCTACGCAGTCATGAGTATAGTAGGGGGCTGAGCACGCAGCCTTGAGGTGCTCCCGTGCTGATTGTTATCGAGGCTGACACATTTCAACCAATTAGAACAGACTGTGGTCTGTGAATGAGGAAGTCGAGGATCCAATTGCAGAGGGATGCACAGAGACCCAGTTCTGCGAGTTTGGTAACCAGCTTGGGGGGGATGATTGTATTAAAAGCTGAGCTGTAATCAATGAATAACAGCCTGTCAAATGAGTTTTTTTGTCCAAGTGGTCCATAGCGGAGTGGAGAGCCAGCGCGATTGCATCCTCTGTTGATCTGTTGTGGCAGTAAGCGTACTACAGAGGGTCCAGGTCTTTGGTCGAGGAAGGAGTTGATTTGTGCCATGATCAGCCTCTCAAAGCATTTCATCACGACCGGCGTTAGCGCCACTGGTCGATAGTCATTGAGGCACGTCACCTTGCTCTTCTTGGGCACCGGTATAATTGATGCCCTTTTAAAGCAGGTGGGGACCTCAGATGTGAGAGGTTGAAAATGTCCGTAAACACTCCAGCCAGTTGGTCCGCACAGGTTTTTAGAACACGACCGGGTATACCATCAGGTCCAGGTGCTTTTCGAGGGTTCACCCCTCTGAAGGATTTGCTGACGTCGACCTCTGTGACTGTGACCAAAATACCATCACAGCGAATGGGGGCTCGGGAAGGCACATCAGTTTTCTCCCTATCAAAGCGTGCGTAAAACGCATTGAGCGCATCAGGGAGTGATGTTTCGCCGACATTCGAGCTGCCTCCTGATCTCGCCTTGTCGGAGGTGATTGCATTCAGGCCCCGCCACAGCTGCCAAACATATGTCTCAGCCTCCAGCTTGGAGCAGAAGTCCTTTTTGGCCTTTTTGATGGCCTTATCAAGGTCGTATCTGGACTTCTTGTAGACCACTGTATCATCAGACATGAATGCCCGGTGTCTGGTCTTCAGAAGAGTACGGATCTCAAAGTTCATCCAAGGTTTCTGATTGGGAAACACATTTTTGTAGGGATGCAGTCCTCCACACATTTCTTTATGAAGTCTGTAACGACTGTGGTGTATTCGTTCAAGTCCGTTGCCGAGTCCTTGAACATTGCCCAGTCTACAGACTCCAAACAGTCCTGGAGTTGTTTCTGGACACAATGGGGCTTTGTATTCCTGTCATTAATGTATTAAGCATGGAAACAGGCCCTTCTGCCCATCTTTTCCATTCCGACCAAACATAGAACATAGAAAATAGGTTCTGAAAACAGCTCAGAGTAAAAAACACTGCAGAGATTGGAAAGCTGAAACAAAATCATGGTACACAAGGAACTGCAGATGCTGGACTTGAGCAAAAAACAAAGTGCTGGAGGAACTCAGTGGGTCAGGCAGCATCTGTGGAGGAAATGGACAGATGACATTTCGGGTCAGACCCTTCTTCAGACTGATGCAGTAGGGGGGAGAAAGCTGGTAAAGAGGAGGGGTGGGATAAAGTGGTAGGTGGATAGAGATGAAGGGGAGGGGGGTGATTAGCTGATGGGTGGATACGGACAACGATTAGAGGTGAAAAGGAGACAAAGGGGTATCAGATAAGGAGAGAAGAGGGTGAAATATAAAGCTGAAGGGAGGGATATGGATGGAAGGGGACCGAAAGGAGGGGAGACAAAGGGAAAATAGGCAACTCTGGGAAGGGAGTTGAGCTTACAGTGGAGGGGAGAGGAGTAGGTTAGGGTCCTTCCACGGCTGGACATTGAGGGGCGGAGTGCGGTGTGGGTCTCCCTTCAAACAAGGGAAGGGATATCAGCCCAGGGGGGGCACATGAGTGACATGGGTGTTTTCATAAGACAGATGCTAACGCTACACGAGCAACATAGAACAGATAATTCATTGAAAGTGACACACAACGTTGGAGTAACTTTGCGGTTCATCCAGCATGTTGTGCTTTCCTTTGGTATAAACCAGCATTTGATTTATATATTAAGAGTTTTTGTTTCGCAACTTTTTAAATTACGAATAACGTTTTTTTTTTTTGGAGTAAAAAATAGAACTGGGAGGTGGGATAAACATGTGCGCATCAGGTTGGGGGCAGGAGAAAGAGAGGGGGTGGGGGGTGGGACCTGAAATTGGAGAACTCGGTGGTCGTGCAGATTCAGGGGCTGGGAAGCGCCCAGAGAAACAGCAGAGAGAGCGAGGAACTAACTTCGAGGCTGAGTCGGGAAAAGCGGAAGGAAGAGAGATTTTCCCAGTCCGGGAAAAGTCTGAGCAAGGATTCGGGTCAAAGTGCACTTGAAGCCCCCAGGTGAACCAGGGAATGTACACGGAGAGGGCTGGAGAGGAACTGCAGAGGGCTCCAGGATCCGAGGGCACTTTATTCCGATTGGGACTTTTTTTTGCAAAAGCAAACATCTATTAAATCCGCTGTTTCTGTTGCAGGACAGGATTGCTGAGTTTCCTTGGCTCGGGTAGGGTCAGTCAGGGCTCTTGTTGTTTGCAAAAAAGGGAGGAAATCACGAATTTGCTCAACCGGTCACATGCACCCTGACTGAGAGCTTCCCCTCTGTCGCTCTGCACCAGCGACCCGTTCAATTAATCCAGCCGTTTATAACAGGAGTCGTTGTATCGCCACCGAAATTTAATCTGATGACCTGGCTGGTAATTATCCTTCAATCAGTCTCGCCTTCAAATAGAGCTGTCGCTCATCACCAGTGTGCAGTGCATCGTTGGACTCTACTAGTTCTTGCAGGAGAGACCACTTAAGTGATCACCCGGCCCGGTCTTCATGAGGTTGAGAAATGCTCTTTGTAAATGTTGCACTTTTTGAGGTTTGGGGTTCTTTTGCAGCTAGATGCTCGTTTAGCTTTTTTATTTAATTATTCGAACGCTAAATCTAATTGGAAACACCAAGAACTGCAGATGTTGGAATCTTGAGCCAAGCACAACGTGTTAAAGAGGAACTCTAACCGTGTTAGGCAGCATCTGTGGAGGGAATGGACAGACACCATTTTGGGTCAGGACCCTCCAATCAGTCAGTCTGAAGCAGGGTGTCGACCCTGAAAAGTCGTCTGCCCATTCCTCCACAGATGTTGGCTGACCCGCTGAGTTCCTCCAGCACTTTGTGCTTTACTAAATCCCATGGTTGGGGGCTGTATCTGAGACCAACCAAGATCAAACGAGGATGTTGTCACAAGGGACTGCAGATGTTGGAATCGAGCAAAACACGGGTACTGATTAAACTGGGATGTTCTTGGTGTAACTGTTGGCTGACAAAGTGTCTTGAAGTTATCCAAAGCTTTCAATGGTCTTGATCAGTGCAGGTTGGTGGTTTGCTTTTCTCCAGAGATGCTCTCTGAATCCGCTGAGATATTCAAGCTTTTTGTGTCTATCTTCGGTTTAAACCAACATCTGCAGAAGCTTCCTGCACAAGTTGGTGGTTTGCACATTTGGTTCACCAACCCATTAATTTCGGTTTATTGTTGTCGCGTGTACTGTGGGTTTGTTTTGCATGTGATCTCATCAGATCAGATAATACTATACATAATACTATCAAGTAATAAATCCAGTATAAGGTAAAGCAATGGGTGTAGAATATAATTCTCAGCATTGCAACAAGAGTTCCATAGGCAATGCCCAATGTCAGCAATTGGGTAGAGGTGAATTGGACAGTACCCTAGCTTATGGAAGAACTGTTCAGAAGCCTGGTGACAGAGGGGAAGAAACTGTTCCTGAGTCTGGTCGTGTGCACTTTCAAGCTTCTGGATACTCTGCTGGATGGGAGCAGGGAATGAAAGAATGACTGGGGTAGGACAAGTCTTTGGTTTATGGGGGGGTTGCATGTAAGATCACCGGGTCAAAGGGCTTGACGCATGGAGCCGCTCAATCCATCTGGAGGACATCGCAGCTTCCGGTATATGTTGTTAATACACGAAACGCATACTTTCCTACCTGTTAAAAAAACGCCAAAATGGTGAATTTTTGCGCTGTAAATAATTGTGGAAGTCGGGGTAACCATGAGAGACATCTATCCTACTTCAGCATTCCAAAAGTGAAGAGAAATGAAGGTAAAGAGAAGCAACAGCGGAAGGGCCAACAACAGCTAAAGTGCTTGGCGAACATTGGCTTGCAGATATCGAGATTGAAAATATTGGGAATTATCGCGTTAGCTCACAGCATTTCATCCACAGTACGGCATTATTTGTGTTTTTTCTTGATTCCTTGGGTTGCTAAAAAGTTTCAGAAGTGATAAATCTGGCTGTAAAATTTTTAAATCGCCCATGGTTCTGAAGTGGGTTTTTAATTGCAAAAAGAAAAGCTTCTGAAGCTAAATTTATCATTAAAAAAATCTCCAGACTTACGAGTGGTGTGTGGAAAAGTAAGTTTTCTACCATTATGCTATTGAGATATATATTTTGGCAAATAATAAAAAATGTCCTGGCAGCTTAAACACCCACTCCCTTTCAATAGGATATTGTCAATTTGCTGAGGTTGATTATGTCCAATTAACAGTTAACAATCATGCCATTCCTTGGCTTGCATCTGAGTAAAATGCAATTCAAAACCCACGTATGGTCTGCAATTTATTTATTTTGGATTAATGATAGATTTTGCTTCAGAGGCGTTTTCTTTTTGTATGTTAAAAACCCACTTGAGAACCATGGGCGACTTAAAAATTTTACAGACAGATTTATCACTTCAGAAACTTTTTAGATGCCAAAGGAATCAAGAAAAAAACACAAATAATGCCTTAGTTGATGAAATGCAGCGAGCAAACGCGATAATTCCCAATATTTGGATTGGACACTTCACACTGGAGTTTTGCATTTTATGGTCATGCTTAGTGTTAAATTGGGAAGTTTGAAACCATTCTAAGTGATCGTCAATTCTAAGTGATAGTCAACATCATATAAAATTGACTACTTTACCAGAGGGGAAGAAGCTGTTCCTGAGTCTGATGGTGTGTGCCTTCACGCAGCTATATCTTCTACCCTGAAGTGTCAATGGAGTCAATCATGGGGTGTCTAGTCTGTGTGGTGGCCTGGGCTACTTCTACAGCTCTCTGCATGTTGTGTTTCCCAACGGACCATCAAATGGGATGGGGAGGTAATTGAAGAATGTCATGTATTTCCTTTTTGCTGAAACAGAAGTAGAATTGCAGCCAATTCTACATCCTCTCCCAAGAAAATAACCAGCAATTATTTTTAACACATCAATTATTTTGGGGATCAGATGCTTCTCAATTTAAGGTGTCTTGAAACAGCTTTAATGCACTTTGAAATTATTTGTGACAACGTTAAAAAATATAAGGCAGACAAAAATGTTGGAGAAACTCAGCGGGTGAGGCAGCATCAATGGAGTGAAGGAAATGGGCAACGTTTCGGGTCAAAACCCTTCTTCAGAGGGATGTGAGGGTGGGGGGGAGGCGGGAAGAAGAAAGCAAGAGGTGGAGCCAGTGGGCTGAGGGAGAGCTGTGAAGGGGAGGAGAAGGTAGGGACTACCTGAAATTAGAGAAGTCAATGTTCATACCTCTGGGGTGCAAACTGCCCGTGAAATATGAGGTGCGGCTCCTCAAATTTATGGTGGTCCTTACTCTGGCCATGGAGAAGGCCCAGGACAGAAAGGTCGGATTCGAAATGGGAGGGGGAGTTGAAGTGCTAAACCACCGGGAGATCAGGTTGGTTATTGCGAACCGAGCGGAGGTGTTCGGCGAAGTGATCGCCAACTCGATGTAGAGCAGCTGACATCTAGAGCAGCGGATGCAATAGATGAGGTTGGAGGGGGTGCAGGTGAACCTCTGCCGCACCTGGAAAGACTGTTTGGGTCCTTGAATGGAGTCAAGGGGGGAGGTAAAGCGACGAGTGTAGCATTTCTTGCGGTTGCAAGGGAAAGTACCCGGAGAGGGGATGGTTCAGATGGGAAGGGACGAATTGACCAGGGAGTTACGGAGGAAGTGGTCTCTGCGGAAAGCAGACATGGGAGGAGATGGGAAGATGTGGCCAGTGGTGGGATCACGTTGGAGGTGGCGAAAATGTCGGATTATTTGTTGTATGTGACGGCTGGGAAGGTGAGGACAAGGGGGACTCGGCCCTTGTTGCGAGTGGGGGGATGGGGAGTGAGAGCAGAGTTACGGGGTATAGAAGAGACCCTGGTGAGAGCCTCATCTATAGTAGAAGAGGGGAACCCCCATTCCCTGAAGAATGAGGACATCTCCGATGCCCTGGTGTGGAACACCTCATCCTGGGTGCAGATGCGGCGTAGACGGAGGAATTGGGAGTAGGGGATGGAGTCCTTGCAGGAAGCAGGGTGGGAAGAAGTGTAGTCCAGATAGCCATGGGAGTCAGTGGGTTTATAGTGGATGTCGGTCAGTAGTCTATCACCTGCGATGGAGATAGTGAAGTCAAGAAATGGTAGGGAAATGTCGGAAATGGTCCAGGTGTATTTGAGTGTCGGATGGAAGTTAGTGGTATCAGTAGACGGGGATTGGTTGGTTTTACGGTCGAGGAAGAAACTGAGGGCTTTGAGACCGTCCTGGTGGGGGATGGACGTGTAGAGTGACAGGACATCCATGTTGAAGATGAGGGAATGGGGGCCTAGAAAACGGAAGTCTTGGAGTAGACGAAGAGCGGGTATATAAAATATAAAATTAGTCTATCTTATTGAATGCCATTATTTTTATGAAAATTAAATAGTATTTGTTGGTTCTAGATATTTTGACCGTGGCTCTCTGTAATCTGACTGTAAACATATCTGAACACCTTTAGTTTAGTTTTATTATTGTCACGTGAAAAGCTTTTTGTTGCGTGCGATCCAATCACCGAAAGACTATACATGATTCTAATCAAGCTGTTCACATGTGCAGATACAGGACAAGGGGTATATTGTTTGGCGCAAGGTTAAATACGATTAAAGGTAGGTCATAGGTCTCCAATGAGGTAGATGGGAACTCGAGAGAGGATGGTTCAGGTACCTGTAAACAGCTGAGAAGGAACTGTCCCTGAATCTGGAGGGAGGTGTTTTCAGACTTCTGTATCTCTTGCCTGATGGAAGAGGTGAGATTAGGGAGTAACCAGGGTGAGACAGGCCCTTGATTATGTTGGTGGCCTTTCCAAGGCAGCTGGAAGTGTAGATGGAGTCAATGGAAGGGAGGTTGGCTAGTCTTTCTCAGCTAGTCTTTGAAGGCAGGTTTTCAATTTTGATCCACTTATCTCATTGCTTTGTAGGATTTAAAAGAGAGGTAACACATTTGTATCAATGGCAAGATTCTTGAGATACTTCACTGCAGTGGGTGATGACTACCAGAAGTGGCAAGAAGAAGAAGATACTGAAGAAGAAATATGTCCTCAATTCAGTTCTTTCAGAGATACTCTCAAATGGATATTTAACTCCAACAAGTTTCAGGTATGACTTGCATTTAATCACCAAGACTCAAAATCAGAAATACAGGAATTCTTCTAATATTGAATATTTTTACTTTTATCATTAAATGTTCTTATGACAGAAATAATGTGTACTATATTTAAATTAAAACAAAATAGTAAGGATAGAATAGTCTACACTGGTTTAGTTATTTCATAATAAGTTGATTAGACTTTCGACTTAAGGTGTGAAAACAGACCCTTCGGCCCACCCCAGTCCATGCTGACCAGCGATCACCCTGTACACTAACATTATCCTATACACTAGGGACAATTTTACAACTTGCCTAAGCCAATTAACCTACAAACCTGTATGTGTTTGGAATGTGGAAGGAAACCGGAGCACCCAGAGAAAACCCACACGTCACATACAGACAGGAGAATATACAGACAGCACCCATGGTCAGGATCGAACCTGGGTCCCTGGTGCTGTAAGGCAGCAACTCTACCGCTGTGCTGCTCCCAATATGATTGTAGCATTGATATTACATTGATATTTTGTCTTAATGTGACAACCAGCCTCTAATTTGCATGGAAGGTGATTTTGTTTAAAGTCTCATGAATCAACTGTACCCCGCTATTCTTTCAACAGCATGTCAAGCTGTTTCCTGAAACTAAGATGTTTACTTAAACCAGGAAGCAAGTTGCACCGGATGCTATCATTCAAGAGTCCTTGTATTTAAAGATCCTCCCTGTAGTATATCACGCCTGATGCACATTCAATGCACAGTGTTTTTATCCAATCCAATTAAAGTTAAATAAAAATTGATTCCGGTATTACAATGTAATTGGCTGATCTAATGACATTTCTTGGCCAGGCCAATGTTAGAAATTTGTAGTAATAAGATATTTTATATGTACTTGAGAGAATATAATTTACATAGCAATGGGGAAAGAGTGGAGGAAATAGGTTTTTTGGCCCCATTGCCCTACTCTTTTCCCCATTGCTGTGCAAATTACTTGCTCTTAAGTACCTGTCTGCAATTATTCAATTCCTTTTGCATGGCACTGATTGACTCTGTTTCCACTGATCTGATCTGACCCTCCCCGTGAATCTTCAAATCCATCCTGTAGCATGGTGTTCATAATTATCTAAAATACTAGACCAAGTGCAGACCCGTTGGGTCTGTTCCCCCAACGTGCGGTTGTGGGGGGGGAGGCGGCATGCAGCGTCACACACTAACTACCCCCCCCCCCCCCCCCCGCACTCACGCTAATGGAGGGGAGGAGGGGAAAGAGAGAGGGGGAGGAGAGAGAGAGAGTGTGCTGAAAGGGGGGTGAGATGAGGGGCGGGGGAGAGGTGGGGAGCAGGGAGGGTGGAGGGAAGGGGTAGGGGTGTGTGGAGGGGAGGGGGGTTTAGGGGAGGGATGGTGGGGAAGGGGATGGAGAGGAGGTGGGGGAGAAAAAGAGGGGAGAGAGAGGGGGGGGAGAGGAGATGGGGGGGGAAGGAGATGGGGGGGAGAAGAGATGGGGGGGAGAGGAGGGGGAGAGGGGAGGGGGGGAGAGTAGGGGGAGAGTAGGGGGGGGAGAGGAGAGTGGAGGGAGGGGAGTAAGAAGGGGGGAGAAGGGGGGGGGGGAGAGAGAGGGGAGAGGAGAGAGTGCATTTTTACTTCAACCCAAACCCAAACAACCATTTGCAGGCAGTGCTTTTTTACCTCTGACCATATTTTCATTTTCAAACCAAATTAAGGGTACTCACAGTGCTGTAGACATTTGTTCAGTGTCATTCAGAGCTCTGATTGAGGCACACCACTTGCAGAGACTGATTGAGGCACACCACTTGCAGAGACTGATTGAGGCACACCACTTCCTGGTTTTATAGTCCCTCCCCCTCCCTCCAGCAGGGGCAGCAGAGAGAATGGGGAATTTTGTAAAAACATTAATATCTCTGTCAATTTTCATCGACGGGAGAACTCCTCGACACACATGCGGCGGAGGGGGGCTCTGAGCGAGGTGGCCAAAAATGACCACCGTAGGTGGCGGCGTTCTCTCGGAAATCGCAGCACAGATGGCCAAAACCGGTCAAGAACAGACTTTTAGTAATATAGATTACAACAGTGCTTCACTATCGGTGGAGGGAGTGAATGTATCATTGAATGCATTCAAGTCAAAGCTGTCAGGTTTCTGGACTTTGGAGGGATCAATAATATAGGGATTGAGCTGGAAAGGATCATCTTGGATGAGGAAGCTGACCTGCGGTGATACATAGTCATCTGCTTCCATTGCTAAACTATGCCCTTGTATAATGTGAGCTCCAGGTCATAAACATTTTTTTTAAACCTGTCCTTTGGCTCTCACTTTAAACCTATCCCTTCCGATTCTTGAACCATCTATTAATTTTAGTTTATAGTTTAGAGGTAGAGCATGGAAACAGGCTCACTGAGTCTGCGCCGCCATTGAATTGAACGGAAAATGGTACACTGTTTAATTAGACAATGTTTCGTCCATTTTCTGTTTTCTTTTAATGTATCCTTTAGTGTCCAAAAATCTTTTAATCTTGTCCTTGAATATATTTGGAGATTCTTTATTAAACTACGCAATAATTAAAATAGCACAGTTTGCAGAGACATGCTTTAAATGTGTACAATCATACTTTGTTGCGCATAGAGCCTTATCGCAAAGGCAGATACTGCTTTGTGTTTTCTCTCTACAGTCGGCAACAGTTTCCAGGCAGTCAAAGAAATGATAATAATGATAATTTCGGCAAGGAGTTTAAAAGCCTTCTTTGAATAGGATTAGCGCAAATAGCTTACAATGGTCTTGTTTGCTGTACCTGCTGATACTTTGTACTAATTCTGATTATTTTATAAAATACACAGATTGCCGTTGTGTGTTTAGTCATTCTGGATGCTCTGTTCGTGTTTTGTGAATTGCTAATGGATTTATCCATCGTTGAAGCAGACAAAGAGAGAATAGTTCCCCAGGTATGGTTGCATGAACTTCTATTATATTTTCAACAGCAATGGGTTGTGTTTGGAACTCGGTTAAAGCATGAGGGATATGTAGAAAAATTAAAGGATGGTACACCACATGTGTGTATGAAGGAACTGCAGATGCTGGTTTACACCAAAGATAGACATAAAATGCTGGAGTAACTCAGCGGGACCGGCTGCATCCCCGGAGAGAAGAAATGGGTGATGTTTTGGGTCAAGACCCTTCTCCAGACTGTCTGAAGAAGGGTCTCGACCCTAAACGTCACCCATTCCTTCTCTCCAGAGATGCTGCCTGTCCTGGTGAACACCACCAGGTATTAGCTGCCAAGGAATTGAGATACATATAAGAGGCTGGGGTTAGAGGGACAGCTGTTCAGGACTTTGTAGGAGTGAGGCAAGTTAGAGTAACTCAGAAATTGACCAGAATGCCCAGAAATTGAGAAAAATATTAATTATAATATTTTCATTTTTTCTTTACTACACAAAATTAATATTTGATATAAAGTATTTAAACATGGAATATCGCATGTAGACCGTCATGTAGACTGAGCCACAAAGAACCGATGTTCCCGATGTTGGGGAAGTCCAGGGGTCACAGTTTAAGGATAAGAGGGAAGTCTTTTAGGACCGAGATGAGAAAATCATTTTTTTACACAGAGAGTGGTGAATCTGTGGAATTCTCTGCCACAGAAGGTAGTTGAGGCCAGTTCATTGGCTATATTTAAGAGGGAGTTAGATCTGGCCCTTGTGGCTAAAGGGATCAGGGGGTATGGAGAGAAGGCAGGGATGGGATACTGAGTTGAATGATCAGCCATGATCATATCGAATGGCAGTGCAGGCTCGAAGGGCCGAATGGCCTACTCTTGCACCTATTTTCTATGTTTCTATGATACATTTGTACATTCATCCTACAGGGAATGCACAAACTTGGAATTATTTGCAATAATGATTTTTTTGAGGATTGTGGTAACTGTAAGACAATTGCACTTTTTAAAAGAGATGTTCAAAATCAGTCTTTTTTTTTTCCTTTTTTTCCCCACTAAATTTTAAAATATTCTGTTTTCTACAGGTGTTTCACTACCTGAGTATTATCATTCTGACTTCTTTTATTCTGGAGTTAGCGGGTAAATTATATGCCTTTCGCTTGGAGTTTTTTTGGCACAAATTTGAAGTTCTGGATGCAGTCATTGTAATTGTATCATTCATTCTGGATATTGTCTACATTTCCCGGGAAGATGCTTTTGATGGCGTGGGCTTGCTCATTCTACTTCGACTATGGAGAGTGGCAAGAATAATAAATGGTAACGTTTTATAATTAATTATCTTAAAATGTGGGGCAAAATAGCGGGGTGATGTGTTTCTTTTGTTTTAACTATTTTCGCCTGGCATTGGGTGAATTCTTTGCTTCACAAAATATATATGTTATCATCGACTTCATGATTGGATTTGTCATTTTTAAAAATACAAACCAGGTGCATATTTACCAGATTTTACGTATGTTATAAATCTTAAATATCTTGAGGCTTGTGATAACATATCAGTGTCCTGAAGGGATCACATTTAAAAGAAACTTTATAAAAAATTTAATTTAAAAAAAAAAAAAAAAAAAAAAAAAAAAAAAGCTCCTGCAAATAATTCTGCTACAAGTGTTCCCATAACACAAAGTAGATCTAATACTAGTGATGGTTCCCTGACTCAGTCTGAAGATGGGTCTCAACCCGGAACGTCACCCATTCCTTCGATCCAGAGATGCTGCCTTTCCCTGCTGAGTAACTTGAGCATTTGTGTCTATCTTTGATGAATTGGGGAACACTATTTGCATTGCATGGACTGAATTGGTTATAACACTAATTTGATTGAGAATTGGAAAACCTAAAACATAAAAGTTATTTTGGAAATTGACAATGGAAGAAAAAAAAACCTGCTTCCATGTAAGTCCCCCCCGCAGTAATCCAATACATTGTGTCTTAAGAACAGGGAGACGGGATTGGGGTTTGGAGGGAGAGATGGATCAGCCATGATTGAATGGCGGAGTAGACTTGGTGGGCCGAATAGCCTAATTCTGTTCCTATAAGTTATACTCTTATGAACACAGTTGCAACTTTAACTGCAAAGGCCATTGTAATTAATGAGAATTGCTTTTGTACAGTCTTTAGTATTTTTAGCTTGGAATAACAAAAACAAACTTATTGCTATCGAAACAACCGCTATTTTTAAAAACCTGTGGGGAAAAGTGACTATTTGAGAGTTTGAAAGTCTCCAGCCGCTAATCCACTCCCCCCCCCCCCCCCCCCCCCCACCACCTTAAAACAACTGTCTTTATAAAATGAAATTCTACAGCATGAGATTTCTTAGGAACACAACTAGTGTTTTTTTTTACTACCTTCCCCAAGTTCACTTCATATCTAGGGAGAGGATTGAATAGAAAGCCAAAATGTCCTGGCTGACAAAACAGTCTTGCCATCTTCACAACCTCCTGCCTTGCAGAGAGATTATTATAATCCTCAACGCTATCAACTTTGATTAAATTGTATTGGATATGGCTATACCCCTAGAAGTGAGGACAGTACAGAGCTGGTCAGGGGGGTCAGAGGAACAACTCCAGGACCGTTTGGAGTCTGTAGACTGGGCAATGTTCAAGAACTCGACAACGGACTTGAACGAATATGCCACAGTCGTTACAGACTTCGTAAAGAAATGTGTGGAGGACTGCATCCCTACAAAAACCTTCCGAGTGTTTCCCAATCAGAAACCTTGGATGAACTTTGAGATCCTTACTCTTCTGAAGTCCAGACACAGGGCATTCACTTCCAATGATACAGTGGCCTACATGAAGACCAGATACGACCTTGGTAAGGCCATCAAAAAGGCCAAAAGGGACTTCTGCTCCAAACTGGAGGATGAAACAGATGTTCGGCAGCTGTGGCGGGGCCTGAATGCAATCACCTCCTACAAGGCGAAACCAGGAGGCAGCTCGAATGTCGGCGAAACATCACTCCCTGACGAGCTCAATGCGTTTTACACATGCTTTGATAGGGAGAATACTGATGTGCCTTCCCGATCCCCCATTTGCTGTGATGGCATTTCAGTCTCAGTCACAGAGGCCGACGTCAGGAAATCCTTCAGAGGGGTGAACCCCCGAAAAGCACCTGGACCTGATGGTATACCCGGTCGTGTTCTAAAAACCTGTGCGGACCAACTGGCGGGAGTTTTTACTGACATTTTCAACCTCTCACTTCTGAGGTCTGAGGTCCCCACCTGTTTTAAAAGGGCATCAATTATACCAGTGCCCAACAAGAGTAAGGTGACATGCCTCAATGACTATCGACCAGTGGCATTAATGCCGGTGGTGATTAAGTGCTTTGAGAGGTTGATCATGGAGCAAATCAACTCCTACCTCGACAAAAACCTGGACCCACTGCAGTTCGCTTACCGCCACAACAGATCAACGGTGGATGCGATCTCGCTGGCCCTCCACTCCGCTCTGGACCACATGGACAACAAAAACTCATATGTCAGGCTGTTATTCATCGATTACAGCTTGGCATTTAACACAATCATCCCCTCCAAGCTGGTTACCAAACTCGCAGAACTGGGTCTCTGCGCATCCCTCTGCAATTGGATCCTCGACTTAACCATATATAATAACCATATAACAATTACAGCACGGAAACAGGCCATCTCGACCCTACAAGTCCGTGCCGAACAACTTTTTTCCCTTAGTCCCACCTGCCTGCACTCATACCATAACCCTCCATTCCCTTCTCATCCATATGCCTATCCAATTTATTTTAAAATTATACCAACGAACCTGCCGCCACCACTTCCACTGGAAGCTCATTCCACACCGCTACCACTCTCTGAGTAAAGAAGTTCCCCCTCATGTTACCCCTAAACTTCTGTCCCTTAATTCTGAAGTCATGTCCTCTTGTTTGAATCTTCCCTATTCTCAAAGGGAAAAGCTTGATCACATCAACTCTGTCTATCCCTCATCATTTTAAAGACCTCTATCAAGTCCCCCCTTAACCTTCTGCGCTCCAGAGAATAAAGACCTAACTTATTCAACCTATCTCTGTAACTTAGTTGTTGAAACCCAGGCAACATTCTAGTAAATCTCCTCTGTACTCTCTCTATTTTGTTGACATCCTTCCTATAATTGGGCGACCAAAATTGTACACCATACTCCAGATTTGGTCTCACCAATGCCTTGTACAATTTTAACATTACATCCCAGCTTCTATACTCAATGCTCTGATTTATAAAGGCTAGCATACCAAAAGCTTTCTTTACCACCCTATCTATATGAGATTCCACCTTCAAGGAACTATGCACGGTTATTCCCAGATCCCTCTGTTCAACTGTATTCTTCAATTCCCTACCATTTACCATGTACGTCCTATTTTGATTTGTCCTGCCAAGGTGTAACACCTCACATTTATCAGCATTAAACTCCATCTGCCATCTTTCAGCCCATTTTTCCAAATGGCCTAAATCACTCTAGACTTTGGAAATCCTCTTCATTATCCACAACACCCCCTATCTTGGTATCATCTGCATACTTACTAATCCAATGTACCACCCCTTCATCCAGATCATTGATGTACATGACAAACAACAAAGGACCCAACACAGATCCCTGAGGCACCCCACTAGTCACCTGCCTCCAACCCGACAAACAGCCATCCACCATTACCCTCTGGCTTCTCCCATTCAGCCACTGCTGAATCCATCTTGCTATTCCTGCATTTATACCCAACAGTTTAACCTTCTTAACCAACCTTCCATGAGGAACTTTGTCAAAGGCCTTACTAAAGTCCATATAGACAACATCCACTGCTTTACCCTCGTCAATTTCCCTAGTAACCTCTTCAAAAAATTCAAGAAGATTAGTCAAACATGACCTTCCAGGCACAAATCCATGTTGACTGTTCCTAATCAGACCCTGTTTATCCAGATGCTTATATATATTATCTCTAAGTATCTTTTCCATTAATTTGCCCACCACTGAAGTCAAACTAACAGGTCTATAATTGCTAGGTTTACTCTTAGAACCCTTTTTAAACAATGGAACAACATGCGCAGTACGCCAATCCTCGGGGACTATTCCCGTTCCTCATTCACAGACCACAGTCTGTTCGTATTGGTGGAAAT
Source organism: Amblyraja radiata (assembly GCF_010909765.2). Lineage (NCBI taxonomy): Eukaryota > Metazoa > Chordata > Chondrichthyes > Rajiformes > Rajidae > Amblyraja > Amblyraja radiata. The sequence goes on along the minus strand of NC_045980.1, from coordinate 16,548,797 downwards.
GTGTCAGCCTCGATAACAATTAGCACGGGAGCACCTCAAGGCTGCGTGCTCAGCCCCCTGCTGTACTCACTCTATACCCATGATTGCGTAGCCAATCACAGTGCGAACTCCATCATCAAGTTCGCTGACGACACCACTGTTGTGGGGCGTATCACTGATGGGGATGAGTCAGAGTATAGAAATGAGATCGAGCAACTGTCCATATGGTGCCAGCGCAATAACCTGGCCCTCAACACCAGCAAAACCAAGGAACTGATTGTGGACTTTGGAAGGAGTAGGAGGGGGACCCACAGCCCCATTTATATCAACGGGTCGATGGTTGAAAGGGTCAAGAGCTTCAAATTCCTGGGCGTGCACATCTCTGAAGATCTTTCCTGGTCCGAGAACACTAATGCAATCATCAAGAAAGCTCATCAGCGCCTCTACTTCCTGAGAAGATTACGGAAAGTCGGTTTGTCAAGGAAGACTCTCTCTAACTTCTACAGGTGCACAGTAGAGAGCATGCTGACCGGTTGCATCGTGGCTTGGTTCGGCAATTTGAGCGCCCTGGAGAGGAAAAGACTACAAAAAGTAGTAAACACTGCCCAGTCCATCATCGGCTCTGACCTTCCTTCCATCGAGGGGATTTATCGCAGTCGCTGCCTCAAAAAGGCTGGCAGTATCATCAAAGACCCACACCATCCTGGCCACACATTCATCTCCCTGCTACCTTCAGGTAGAAGGTACAGGAGCCTGAAGACTGCAACAACCAGGTTCAGGAATAGCTACTTCCGCACAGCCATCAGGCTATTAAACCTGGCTCGGACAAAACTCTGATTATTAATAACCATTTTCTGTTATTTGCACTTTATCAGTTTATTTATTAATGTGTGTATATATTTATATCATGGTATATGGACACTTATCTGTTTTGTAGTAAATGCCTACTATGTTCTGTGTGCTGAAGCAAAGCAAGAATTTCATTGTCCTATACAGGGACACATGACAATAAACTCACTTGAACTTGAACGAACTTCATATTTCAGGACAAATATTGTGTGCATTTCCTGGTTTTATTCTTGTACAGGTATCCTCATGACTGTGAAGTCACGTCAACTGAAGAAAGAAACTGAGTTGAAACAAGTTAACAGTGATCTCTGGCACAGAGTGGGTGAGCTCCAGGGTGAATGCACCGTTCTGGTAAGAGAATCCATCTTGCAGAGGCATTTATTTATGTTTCAATGACTAGATGTTAAATTGCAATCCCTTTTACAGACACAAGAAGTTGAGAGACTTCGTAAGTTGCTGCAGGAACACAGGATAAACTACCAGATCGACTAAGACATTTCTCCAGAGGTGTGGTGTGTTAAGTGAAGATTGTACTATGAAAAGCAGATGAAATGACTTTCGTAAAAAATATCTAGCAGACTAACAACTGAGACTTCCAGTTTTGTGTTTCCAAGAAAGCAAAGTGACCAAAAAATGTTAATTAACCTTGCATTTCAAAATAAACCAAAGAATTAACAACCAAGGCTTTTTTAAATTTATTGTATTATCAAACACACTGTTACTTTATTTTGTACTTAATACACTATAGTTGTATAGCACAGAAGCAGGCCCTTCGGCCTATCTAGCCTATACCTACCATGGAACCTATCTAAACGAATTAATTTTGCCAGCATTAGGCCCGTATATTTCTTTCCTTTCAAGGTATCTGTCCAAATATCTATTCAATGTTGTGAGTGTATCTGTTTCTACCACTTCCTCTGGCAGCTTGTTCAATGTAGCCACCATAACTAAAGTGGCTGTTCATTAGGTCTAATTTTATTTCAATAACAAATTATTGCATTATTTTGGTCTTGAATCAACCCTGGCAAATGACCAAAGGTAGACAAAAATGCTGGAGAAACTCAGCGGGTGAGGCAGCATCTATGGAGCGAAGGAATAGGCGACGTTTCTTCAGACTGATGGGGGGGGGAAGAAAGGAAAAGGCGGAGACAGTAGGCTGTGGGAGAGCTGGGAAGAGGAGGGGAAGAAGGGAGAAAGCAAGGACTACCTGAAATTGGAGAAGTCAATGGTCATATCTCTGGGGTGTAAACTACCCAAGCAAAATATGAGGTGCTGCTCCTCCAATTTGCGGCGGGACGCTCATGGCCATGGAGGAGGCCCAGGACAGAAAGGTCGGATTCGGAATGGGAGGGGGAGTTGAAGTGCTGAGCCACCGGGAGATCAGGTTGGTTATTGCGATCTGAGCGGAGGTGTTGGGCGAAGCGATTGCCAAGCCTGCGCTTGGTCTCACCAATGTAGAGCAGTTGACACCTAGAACAGCAGATGCAATAGGTGAGGTTGGAGGAGGTGAAGGTGAAGGCCTCACCTGGATAGACTGCTTGGGTCTTTGGATGGAGTCGAGGGGGGGAGGTAAAGAGACAAGTGTAGCATTTCCTGCAGTTGCAAGGGAAAGTATCAAGGTGGTTCGGGTGGGAAGGGAGTTACAGAGGGAACGGTCTCTCCAGATTTGTCTGTTTCTGCAAAAGCTTCACATTGAACTGCAGTTATTTTCCTGTAAACATGGATGTGTGATCGCTACAAAAATGGTATCCCTGTGTCATAAAGATGCATTTCCTTCCTGGGGAATAATCATCACAACATCCACCATCCTCTGGTATTCCATTTGTGACTTTGAAACACTTATCAATTGCAAATTGTCCCTAGACCCAATTGACTATTATTGTGGAGATCAAGAATAGTTTCTATACTTTTTCCACAACATGGCTGTTTCATGGTGCAAAGGAGATATATTTTCAGCTTTCACGAAGGACTTGTCAACTTAAATTCAATTTATGGGTTTTGATATCCAAAACAGTGAAGTATTTTAAAAGTGCAATTTAAAAACCTCAGGATAAACATTTGGAAAATTAGTGCCTTTTGAGGTATGTGAAATCTGCAGTGCCCTCCATAATGTTTGGGACAAAGACCCATCATTCATTTATTTGCCTCTGTACTCCACAATTTGAGATTTGTAATAGAAAAAATCACATGTCGTTAAAGTGCACATTGTCAAATTTTAATAAAGGCCATTTTTATACATTTTAGTTTCACCATGTAGAAATTACAGCAGTGTTTATACATAGTCCCCCCATTTCAGGGCACCATAATGTTTGGGACACATCAATGTCATGTAAATGAAAGTAGTCATGTTTAAGATTTTGTTGCATATCCTTTGCATGCAATGACTGCTTGAAGTCTGCAATTCAGGGACATCACCAGTTGCTGGGTGTCTTCTCTGGTGATGCTCTGCCAGGCCTGTATTGCAGCCATCTTTAGCTTATGCTTGTTTTGGGGGCTAGTCCCCATCAGTTTTCGCTTCAGCATATAAAAGGCATGCTCAATTCGGTTCAGATCGGGTGATTGACTTGACCACTCATGAATTGACCATTTTTTAGCTTTGAAAAAACTCCTTTGTTGCTTTAGCAGTGTGTTTGGGATCATTGTCGTGCTCTGGAATAAACCGCCGGCCAATGAGTTTTGAGACATTTGTTTGAACTTGAGCAGAAAGGATGTGTATTTACACTTCAGAATTCATTATGCTATTACCATCAGCAGTTGTATCATCAATGAAGATAAGTGAGCCAGTACCTTCAGCAGCCATACATGCCCAGGCCATAACACCCCCACCACCATGTTTCACAGATGAAGTGGTATGCTTTGAATCTTGGGCAATTCCTTCTCTTCCATACTTTGCTCTTGCCATCACTCTGATATAAATTAATCTTGAAGTGTAGCCTCTGTATTTCTGTTCATGAAGTCTTCAGCGGGCAGTGGTCATTGACAAATCGACACCTGACTCCTGAAGACTGTTTCTGAACTGTCAGACAGGTGTTTGGGGATTTTTCTTTATTATCGAGAGAATTCTTCTGTCATCAGCTGTGGAGGTCTTCCTTGGCCTGCCAGTCCCTTTGCGATTAGTAAGCACACCAGTGCTCTTTCTTCTTAATGATGTTCCAAACAGTTGATTTTGGTTAGGCTAAGGCTTGGCTGATGTCTCTAACAGTTTTATTGGTGTTTCTCAATCTCATAATGGCTTCTTTGACTTTTACTGGCACAACTTTGGTCCTCAAGTTGATAAACAGCAATGAAAGTTTACAAAGGTGATGGAAAGACTAGGTGCTGCTTCTTCCTGCTTATGGCGTGCACAGCCTAAAGTTGTAGGACAACTTGTTCTATTTGATTGTGCACGCCAGGTTGATTGTGCACGCCAGATGCATTCGTCGAAATAGGGCGGACTACGTGAAAGTTGCAATCTCCCACCCGGACTGCGTGCTGAGAGCTCTCTTATACCTGCATTAAGGAGGCAATTAAACACCTGAGCAATTACAAACACCTGTGGAGCCATGTGTCCCAAACATTATGGTGCTCTGAGATGGGAGGACTATGTATAAACACAGCTGTAGTTTCTACATGGTGAAACCAAAATGTATAAAAATGGCCTTTATTAAAATCTGACAATGTGCACATTAACCACATGTGATTTATTTTTTTCTTTATTTATTTTTTCTCTATTACAAATCTGAAATTGTGGAGTAGAGGCAAATAAAGAAATAATGGGTCTTTGTCCAAAACATTATGGAGGGCATTGTATCTCTGCATGTTCTTGGACCATTGTTTTGAAATCGGGTTGGCTTTTCTCAACATGCTTTGTGGGGGGTGGGGGGTGTCAAGAGAGGATACAGAACTTTGTCCAGTTTAAGGTTCTTTTGTAATTAAAAAGCAACTGCAGATGCTGGTCTATATCAAAGATAGGCACAAAATGCTGGAGTAACTCAGCGGGTCAGGCAGCCTCTCTGGGGATGCTGCCTGACCCGCTGAGTTACTCCAGCATTTTGTGTCCATTTAACGTTTCGCATATTCACCTGGAATTAATACATTTTAATAAATTCCCAAATTGTTGCATGAATGTGTTTTACATTCATTTTATTTAACGGCCAGCCTCTAAATATTGTGGAAATTAGTATAACATTCTTACAATGAAGTACTTTTGATTTACAAAATCTCCCTTCCCTCAGAATGCGAACAAACCTTAAAATCTGCTGGGAAAAGTAAACCGTTGTTTATCCAGTGTTCATGCATGCAGACTTCACGTGCAACATGCAGTTTTGAGAATATTAAACCTTTGTCTCCAATTCGCAAAAGTTCATTTGAACTCGATGACATGCCATGAGGCTTTTCAGAACAGTGAATAAATTGCACTGAATTTAGTTTAAGAAGTATTCCAGCCTAGGCTGCTTGTTTAAAAAACATCTATGCATAGTTTAAGTTTTATTTTTATGAAAACAAGCTGAAATTGTGAATTGTATTTCCAGTGCAATGCAAAATAAGTATGAAAAAACATTTGTAGTTTCTGTTCATAGAAAGGGGAAGTGCAACTGAATTCACTAAGGATTTGGTACTTCATGTGAGGGTAAATAGTCGTTCATTTCATCTATATTTGCTGTATTTTGCATTAACAGGTTTTAGTTTGGATATTTAAAAAAAAATCTTGAGTAGATGTTTTGATAATTTGCATATCACTCTACCGTAATTGGTACATGTGACAATAAAAACCTTTGAAACCTTTAAATAGCAGTGTAAAAAAAATTAAAAGGGCAATGAGATGACATGTAGTTTGGCAATTTATTTAAAGGTTTATGCAGATTTTTTTCTTCTCTTCACAATTCTCGTGCAGTCAGCATTTCCCATTTCCCCACCATTGTCAAATGGCCATGCATATACTGTATATATGCACTTAGTATGTATGAACTATAATAAGTATAAATTAACAGTCTCAATACTCCCTCTGTGGAAACTTTTTTATTTAAAAAAAAGAAAAAGGTATCGGTACCAGCCCAAGTAGAAAAATGTTGTCTCTCGTATTTAAATTAAGTATAAACTGCTAGTGTTGGCAATGAGCAGTGAGTCATTCAGGTGAGAGAAGTAAAAGTTCATATCAAGTTTGTTGCCATTCATCAGAACCAAAAAACATGAGAAAACCAGTTTGTTTTATGCTGTAGAGAAGGGAACAAGCAGATAAAGTAAAGGGAGTGTCTGTGAATGAGTAAATGCCCAGGTTGCTTAGGTGCCACAATATTTTCAGGGCCAACAAGTTCATACATGAATGAGGGTAGAGTATTTAAAATAAGAATATGCTGGAAATATGAGAGGCAGAATTTAGCAATTGCTGAAAACTTGATTTTGTTTTCCTGGCCGCAGTCGCTGATTCATCTGCTGAGTATCACTGGCAATCTTTTTTTCACTCTCCGCCTGTTCCCTTCTCTGCAAGTTAAATCAGGTTTTCTATTTCCTCAGATCTGGTGTAATTGACCAGGCATGTTAACACTCTTCACAGAATGCAGCCTGACCTGAAAGGTTCCAGCATTTTAGGTATTTGATGCTTGTTTTATTTTACATATGTATTTCAGTCTCCTCTAGGATTATAAATTCAGTTGTTATAATCCATAAGTGTAAGTCCATTCGGAAGTTTGTGCATAAGCAGGTATTCATGTACACAATTGGGAAAGCAAATGACTATTGCCAAAAGAATCTGAAGAAATTACAATTCATAGTTTAACATTATTATAAATCAGTACATCTAAATTGCTATACAAAGTAGTTATTGATCAAACAAGTGCAAGATACAGATTATTATAACCAGCCTCACAGAAAGAGTTGAGAGTATTTCATACAAAAGGGAAGAAGAAATCGTAGGGTAATTTAGCATCAAGCATTGGTTTGCTTTTGTATCCAGGTTGGGCAGATGCAGACACATCTGTAAATTTAACTGAGGTAGAGATGTGTAAAGTTGTTGCAGTTTTCGAAGGTTTCTGAAGAAAGAGGGCAAAAAATTAATTGCATTTGAGCAGTGTAAAAATTAAATATGTAAGAGGTTCCTGCAGTATTTGGCAAATGTAATTAAATTGCAAACTAAATTAATAGTTGTTCATTTATCTCTGGTCTTGCCCTACACTTTTCTAAAATAATCATGTTTAGGCAACTGAGAATATTTAAACCAAGAGGCATAAACCTCTAGGTAGACATGACTTCCAAGAACTACCTAGTCCTACATGTGAATAATCTACTGCAACATGCTTATCAGTGCAGGCAAGAAAACCATCCCCGTGGCTACCAGAGGGATTACATTCCATGTTGGGATGATGAGTGTCAACAGCTAATATGATGATCATACTGCTGACACCAAAGAGGATTCTGAAACCACTGCCACTACATTGCTCACACGCTTGGATGAGAAACGACAAGAACACTGGATTGAGACGGTTGAATCGATTGACTTCACCCACTTGAGCCGTAAAGCTTGGCACACAGTCAACCGCCTGACCGGCAGAGCTACATCCAAACCCGGCAAATGCCCAGTGACTGGCAACGCAATCGCATCTCAACTCATCAAAAATGGTCGATTCACAAACTCTTGACTGAGATTTCTCGCGCGAAGTGAGCAAAGAGGTGGCCGAGTCATGGAAAACTGACAGAGTGGATACGGACCTAACAATGGCTTTCACCTTCAAGGAAATGGCTACAGCACTCAAGATGTTGAAAGCAGGAAAGCCCCCCGGATCTGACAGCATACACCCGGAGTTTCTACTACATTCTCAAGACGCTGCTACCAACTAGATCTGACAGTACCTGTTGACCTCCATGGAGAAGTGCAAAATCCCAAAGATCTGGCGTCATGCAACAGTCATCGCACTCCCGAAGCCGAACAAGCCAAAGGATGATCCTAAAAGCTACCGGCCCATCTCGCTCCTCTGCATCCCATACAAACTCCTTGAGAGGCTGATCCACGGGCGTATTAACCCCATCATAGACTCTCAACTGCCCCATGAGCAGGCTGGTTTCCGCCAAGGTCGATCTACTGCGGACCAGGTAACCCAAGACATCGAGGACTGCTTTGAAGCAAATGAGAAGGCAGGAGCTGTTCTTATAGATCTGACAGCTGCCTAAGACACAGTGTGGCACCGGGGACTAACTGCAAAGCTACTTCAGGTGCTGCCAGACAGGCACATGGAGCTGATATCAAACCGCATCTTTGTGCTTAAGACCAGTGATGGACAGCAGAGTGGGCTACGTAGACTGAAGAATGGTGTCCCACAGGGATCTGTCTTGGCTCCGCTGTTTTTCAACGTGTACATCCATGACCTCCCAGAGACCATCACTGGAAAATATGGGTATGCTGATGATCTAGCCATCATGAGACATAGAGTGGAAGACAATCGAAAGCTCCTTGAGTCAAGACATGGGGACTTTGGCACTATAACTACGACAGTGGCGTCGAATGCTGAGCGAAGGCAAAACAGTCAACAGCATTCCATCTAAATAACGAGGAAGCTGAGCGAGAGCTAGCTGTCTTTTTTAACAATAGGTGCTTGGACTTCCAACAAACACCCACATACCTCAGTGTAAACTGGACAGGTCGCTTGCATTTCGTCAACACCTGGCTGGTCTCTGTGACAAGGTCATGGCACGTAGCGGCCTCATCCGACGCCTGGCAGGAACAAGTTGGGTAGCCAGCCCATCAACTCTTCGCACCTCTGCCGGAGCTCTTGTGTATGCTCCAGCTGAGTTCTGCGCACCCGTATGGAGTAGAAGCAGACATACTAGCCTGGTGGACACTAGCTTAAACAGCACCTTGCCAACCATCATTGGGTGCCTTCAACCTACTCCAGTCGAGCAGCTCCCTATACTTGCAGGCATACCGCCTGCAGGGATCTGACGGCAAGCAGCAACTCTGACACTATCTCGTCGTGCCATGGACCCAGATCACCTCCTCCATCAGGCTACCAGCAGAGAGCGGAGGCCACCCCGATAGAAGTCCCTTCACCCCTTTGCTCCACATGGAAAACAACTCCTAGCATCCATCCAGCCAACTGAGACAAAAGCATACTGGATAGCCACCAAGTGCACACAGGAGTGGAAGGCAACCTCATCTCCATACACAGCTACATCTCTTCACCAGATGAAAGCTGTCCAGGGTCTGGCCTCCCCAGAGGAGCATGGGTGAAGCTCAACAGACTTCGTACTGGAGTTGGGCGTTTCAATGCCAGCATGTGGAGATGGGGGCTCCGCCAGAGCCCAGCCTGTGAATGCGGGGCAGAACAACAGACAGCCAACCATGTCATCTCTAGGTGCCCACTCTACCACCCACCAAATGGAGCTCAGGGCCTGGCAGACATTGTCACAGAGACAACAACCTGGCTTCTCAACACCCGGCTTGAGATCTAACTATTCCTTTGGTTTATTTATGTTTCATTCGCAAGAAGAAGCCTCCAGATCACCATGTGGGATCTTGCTAAACAGACAAGTTCTTTATTCTTGATAACACATGGATAATGTCAGACTTGAATTTTATCTTATCAATTTTCTTGTGCAATACTGTGGACTTTATACTTCGAGTAGTCTTACCAAGGCTTTGTAATTGGAGTTATTGTTGCACGTATTCAAATCCTCTTGGAAATAAGGTTATCATTTGACCCTTTAACTGACTGCTGCATCGGCGTGTCACATTTTGGTGATTTGCACTCAAGGACATCGGGTGACTTTGAACATCTGGGCAGCACGGTGGCACAGCTGGTAGAGCTGCTGTCTCATGGTGCCAGAGACCCAGGTTTGATCCTAACCTTGGGTACTGTGTGTGGTGTCTGCACTTCTCCCTGAGATCGCGTGCGTTTCCTCCGGTTTTCTCCCACATGTCAAAGACGCGTGGGTTTGTCGGTTAATTGGCCTCTGTAAATTGCCCCGAGTGGAAGTGGGATAACACAGAACTAATGTGAACAAGTGATCAATGGTCAGTATGGACTCATTGGGCTGAAGGGCTGTTCCCATTCTGTATCACTATACTCTAAAATGAGAAGAACCAGTTTTATTTCTCAATCAAACCAACTCTCAATCCATGCGAGTAGATTAGCTCCAATTCCATATGCTGTAACCTTGTTTATCATTCTCCTGTGTTATCAAAATCCATTGCACTACATTATCTAATGTAGGTACAAGACTAATCCATGACAAACGCCCTATTATTTGTAAGAGTGTTAAATAAAGATGTTCTTTTTACTGCATCAACAAGCAAATTCTAATTTCCAAATGTTATGCTTTTAGTTAATGTTACATTATTTTTTTCAGGAAAATTAATTACCTACCAAAATGCATGTTTCTTCAAATGTTAGTGTGACTTCTACAATTTTAGCTTGTGGGTTTATTAAGGAACCACACTTTGTCCACTTCACCTCCAGCACCAAAGATTCGACAAGTTCACAACCACATCTCTGCAAGTAGATGGTTCTTTTAATTATTTTGTTGATTGGAACATAGCAATGCAATCATGCAAATTATCAGCTTATAAACATAACAAACCTTGTTAGAAAATAGCATGCCAAAACCAAACCAAACAACCTCAACACCAAAAGTAAACAATGACAAGCATGGAGTCTCTTTCTATCAAATTGTAATTATTGATGAGTTTACCAAAATACATTTATTTATATCTCATCTCTAAATCTAATCTTCCTTACCTTTATTTTGCTTTAACTATATCCCACATCCCAAAGACATGTGGCTTTGCAGGTTAATTGGCCTGTGTAAATTGCCCCGTGTGCAGAGTATGGTTAAGATAGTAGGATACCACAGGACTTGTGTGAATGGATGACCAATGGTACAGTAGAGTGTGGACTCAGTGGGCCAAAAGCTGTTTCCGTGCTGTATCTCTAAACTAAACTAGTACCAAGTATGATTGGCCATCTCAAAGATTCTCATTGATACTTACTGCTTTTAGAATGCATATCTAATTAATTATTTTTCATTCTGTATAAGCAGAAACAATTGTGGCCCGTGTGTGATCCTGCTCACCATTGATTTTGTGGCTGATATTAGCAGATGTATATATTTACAACAATGACACTTTCTGTGAAGAATTACATTCAGAACTGATTTCCTTCATCATTCTCATACCTGAATTATTGAAGTAGCATGCTTGATGGTCACCCAGTCTTTGGCATTCTGCACAGGAGTGTTTCCAAATGATGCCACACTTTGAGGGAAGTTTGGTCCTATTAACATATTTTTGATGATTCGCGACCACTGACGGCAATTTGTAATGTTGGTTATGCTTTAAGGATAAATTAAATAAAAACTTCAATTAAGTTATCAAAAAGGCCCCATTTCTTGCACTCCCAGGGGTTGAATGGAAATTTAGCAGTTCTTTTATTTAAATTTACAATGGTACCAAGGACAGCATTTATTCCCTACCCCTAATTATCCTTGCATCTCAACAATATTTCTAAGTTAGAATGGTGCACAGCTTGGAGGGGAACCTGCAGGTGGTGGTGTTCTCGTGCTAAGAGTAGGAAAAGAGCACTAGTTTGGCTCCTTAAAAACTAATCACACTTTATATAGTGCAGCGATCCAATCATTTCTATTGAAATGAGGTGAAGTGGGACATTTGTTGTCCATCTATGACCTGGCACTTGCTGCATACTGACAGACGATGAAATAATGGATTGACATGGTTTATATTCACTGGAATTTAGAAGGATGAGAGGCGATCTTATAGAAACATGTAAAATTCTTAAGGGATTGGACAGGCTAGAGCAGGAAAAATGTTCCTGACGTTGGGGGAGTCCAGAACCAGGGGTCATGGTTTAAGGGGTAGGCCATTTAGGACTCTGATGAGGAAAAACATTTTCACCCAGGAAGTTGTGAATCTGTGGAATTCTCTGCCACAGAAGGTAGGAGGCCAATTCACTGAATGTTTTCAAGGGAGAGTTAGGTATACTGTAGTTCTTAGGGCTAACAGAATCAAGGGATATGGGGAGAAAGCAGGAACAAGGTACTTATTTTGGATGATCAGCCAAAGAAATAAGAAACATAGAAAATAGGTGCACGAGTATGCAATTCGGCCCTTTGAGCATTCAGTTTATTTTATTCCTTTACCTCTCCTCTTTAGACCCTCCTCTTTCACATCACTGTCCCTTACCTATTAACTATTTTTGCTCCTTGTCATAGTCATAGAGTGATAGTGTGGAAACGGGCCCTTCGGCCCAACTTGCCCACATCGGCCAACATGTCCCAGTTACATTAGTCTCACCTGTCTGCGTTTGGTCCATATCCCTCCAAACCTGTCCTATCCATGTACCTGTCTAACTGTTTCTTAAACTTTGGGATAATCTCTGCCTCAACTACCTCCTCTGGCAGCTTGTTCCATATACCCATCACCCTTTATCCTTGGGTGGGTGATGGGTATATGGAACAAGCTGCTAAAAAGTTACCCCTCGGATTCCTATTATTGATAAATCTTTTCCCATTCACCATGAACCTATGTCCTTTAGTCAAGTGCATCTACCCGATCTATTCCTCTCATGATTTTATACACCTCAATAAGATCACTCCTCATCCTCCTGCGCTTCAAGGAATAGAGACCCAGCCTACTCAACCTCTCCCGAAAGCTCACACCCTCTAGTCCTGGCAACATCCTCGTAAATCTTTTCTGAACCCTTACAAGCTTGACAATATCTTTCCTATAACATGGTGCCAAGAACTGAACACAATATTCTAAATACGGTATCACCAACGTCCTATACAACTGCAACATGACCTCCCAACCTCTATACTCAATACTCTGACTGAAGAAGGCCAATGTGCCAAAAGCCTTTTTGACCACCTTATCTACCTACGATGACCTTCAAGGAACCATGCACCTGAACTCCGAGATCCCTTTACTCTACACTCCCCAGAGGCCTACCATTTACTGTGTAGATCCTGCCCTTGTTAGACGTCCCAAAATGCAACACCTCACACTTCTTTGTATTAAATTTCATTCCTCAGCCCACCTGGCGAATCGATCCAGATCCTGCTGCAATCTTTCACAACCATCTTCACTATCTGCCAATATGTAACAATCAGACAAAATGCCAGATAGCTTTCTAAAATGTACAGAGAAATAAATATCACAGGGCAATAAGCAGATACATTACTTATGAAGCCTATTATAGATGGTAAGTAGCACTGGAAGCAGTTAGGAACACTGGAGTATAAATCAAGACAAGTTAATATGGAACGTACAGCAGTGTGCTCTAGATTTCTACTTAAATAAAATTTGCACAAGCAGAACAGTTAATATCTGCTATAACTATAGCAACGCCAGACGGATGGATTTTCATCTATCTGGCCCATTGATGGAGGAAAGCAATTCAATCTCTTGATGGGAAGGCTGATCTTTAAGTTACTGATAAAGCTAACATTTTACACTACACTAGTTCAATATTTAGTCAGCTTATCTCCACCTACCTCTGGTAAATGTGAGCAGAGGAAGGAAATGAGGGGAGGCAAGCTCAATTAAACGTTACAAATGATATCGTACCTTTTCTCTCTGTTAACAAGCCTCTCCTGCACTGATATAATCAGTATTGATTTTGGTAGGATTTTAGGATATCACCCATTTGAAGCAAGATTCCTAGTGTAAATGGAACCCTCCTGTGACAAGAGATAGCGGGCAAAGTTGCTGCAACAAAGTCGAAGAAGCAGTGCTCAGTTGATTTGCAAGAATTGTGAGATTTATAGCACTCTCAAGTCTTGATGGACTGGAACCTTTGTGTGTTCTTGAAACCATATTGGAAGACGTGTTGCTTTTTGACCTTCGTGTGTAAATTGGGAATGTAGGTATCTCAGGACTATTGTCATCTCCGATAGGGCAGTCTGTACGTTGTCATAAAAGGAGCAAGCTGGAAAGAAATGGCGCAGGAAGCTGTTCCACACCTCCCCCTATTTCCTTCCTCTGCTGACATTTACCGAAGCTAGATATATCCCTGATGTAGACAGAGAAGAAAAATGTACCTTCAATGGTTCGTTATTGTCACATATGCGCAGCAGTGAAATTCTTTTGCACAATCCACACATGCAGTCGCCATATTTTGGCGCTGTTTCCAAGGAAAAATAAAATGTTCAAAGTCCATTCCACATGTCCACCACTAACTTGGTGCTATAGACCTACACAAGAAAAGTTGTGATTTGCTTGATATAGCTTGATGTATTCATCCATCTGATGTTGCTATAGTCTCCAATATTAAGTGTTCAACTGCATTAATTTACCCAATGGAAATTATAATGCTAGTTTAAAAATTATAATTCTACTGGTCCATGACATTTCATTGAAATATTGCCAGGATTGAGGCCTAGTCTAAGAAAGTACAAAAGATTTGGCAATAGTTACCTCATGAGGCAGCCAGAGATTAAATTGTATCCAAACAATACTGGTGTCCGAAGCCCTTCCATTTGAAGACAATCCTGGTGGCTTGAACTTTTCATGACTGTCAGCTGACCAAATCTGTCTTTGGTCTGAATTATACCAATAGTGGAAATAATCAGTTAAGCAAAATTTTCTGGATAAAATCATGAAGAATGCATTTCTGCAACCAATAACATTTTTTATCCTTCTCAATGAATAAAACTCACTTTTTTTGGGTCAAAGATTCCAGCTTTGCAATGTTCAGTTATACGCTGATGTAGATTAGTTTGTAAACCATGCTTATTATATCACCTAGCATAGTTGGTTGAGCTGTTGCCTTATAGCATCAGTGACCCAATACTGACCTTGGGTGCTGTCTGTGCGGAGTTTGCATGTTCATTCTGTGACCATGTGGGCTTCCCTCCAGGTGCTCCAATTTCCTCCCACATCCCAAAAACGTGCAGGTTTGTATTTTAATTGGTTTCTGTAAATTGCCTGCAGGCGCGCATGAAGTGGCTGTGAAAGTGGGATCGCGTACAACTAGTGCGAATGGGTGATTGATGGTTGGCGTGGACTTGGTGGGCTGAAAGGCCTGTTTCCATGCTGTATCTTTAAACTAAAACTAAACCTCAGACAGTTAGAATTTGCCATAATATTTCCTCCATGATGACTTCAATACAGGTCCCCTCCGGGGTCTGCGCTCAGTTTCTTGCTGGACATCATGGCCAAGTACAATGCCATCTCAATCTTTATGTTCACCAATGATACCAATGTTTTTGGTCAGATCAACAACAATGATGGGATGAAGTACAGGAAAGAGATCGAGAACCTTGTATCATGGTGTCAGGACAGCTTAGCCCTTTAATATCAGTAAGATGAAAGAGTGATTGGGAGGTTGGGGAGGGGGAAGAACACACTCCTGTTCTCATCAACAAAGCTACTGTAATGATGGTTGACAGCTACAAATTCCTAGGTATCCATATCACCAGCAACCTAACCTGGTCCCTGTGATCAAGCAGTGATCAAGAAAGCACATCAGTATATTTACTTTCTTAAGTTTCTGAGAAGATTCAGCATATCCATGAGGATTTTCGTGCATTTTTACAAATGTGCTACAGAAATATTCTGATGGATCCAAGGTAGACAAAAATGCTGGAGAAATTCAGCAGCATCTAGGGAGCAAAGGAATAGGTGACGTTTTGGGTCGAGACCCTTCTTCAGACTGATGTGGAGGTGGGGGGTGCGGGCAGAAGAGGGGGAGACAGTAGGCTGTGGGAGAGCTGGGAAGGGGAGGGGAAGGAGGGAGAAAGCAAGGACTACTTGAAATTGGAGAAGTCAATGTTCATACCGCTGGGGTGTAAACTGCCCAAGCGATATATTAGGTGCTGCTCCTCCAATTTGCGGTGGGACTCACTCTGGCCATGGAGGAGGCCCAGGACAGAAAGGTCGGATTCGGAATGGGTGAGGGAGTTGAAGTGCTGGGCCACCAGGAGATCAGGTTGATTAGTGCGAACCGAGCAGAGGTGTTGGGCGAAGCGATTGCCAAGCCTACGCTTGGTCTCACCGATGTAGAAGAGCTGACACCTAGAGCAGCGGATGCAATAGATGAGGTTGGAGGTTGTGCAGGTGAACCTCTGCCTCACCTGGAAAGACTGCTTGGGTCCTTGGATGGAGTCAAGGGGGGAGGTAAAGCGACAAGTGTAGCATTTCCTGCAGTTGCAAGGGAAAGTACCAGGGGAGGGGGTGGTTTGGGTGGGAAGGGACGAATTGACCAGGGTATTACGGAGGGAGCGGTCTATGTGGAAAGCCGAAAGGGGAGGAGATGGGAAGATGTGGCCAGTGGTGGGATCCCGTTAGAGGTGGCGAAAATGTCGGAGGATTATTTGTTGTATGTGACGGCTGGTGGGGTGGAAGGTGAGGACAAGGGGGACTCTGTTTTTGTTACGAGTGGGGGGGATGGGGATTGAGAACGGAGCTCTGGGACATAGGAGACACTGGTGAGAGCCTCATCTATTGTTGAAGAGGGGAACCCCGTTCCCTAAAGAATGAGGACATCTCAGATGCCCTGGTTTGGAACACCTCATCCTGGGTGCAGATGCGACGTAGATGGAGGAATTGGGAGTAGGGGATAGACTCCTTACAGGAAGCAGGGTGGGAAGAAGGTACACAAAAATGCTGGAGACTCAGCGGGTGCAGCAGCATCTATGGAGCGAAGGAAATTGGCGACGTTTCAGGCCGAAACCCTTCTTCAGATTGATGGGGGATGGGGGGGAGAAGGAAGGAAAAAGTGAGGAGGAGGCGCCCGAGGGCGGGGGGGATGGGAGAAGACAGCTCGAGGGTTAAGGAAGGGGAGGAGACAGCAAGGGCTAGCAAAACTGGGAGAATTCAACGTTCATGCCATACGGACGCAAGCAACCCAGGACAATATGAGGTGCTGTTCCTCCAATTTCCGGTGTTGCTCACTCTGGCAATGGAGGAGACCCAGGACAGAGAGGTCGGATTGGGAATGTGAGGGGGAGTTGAAGTGCTGAGCCACCGGGAGTTCAGGTAGGTTATTGCGGACTGAGCGGAGGTGTTCGGCGAAACGATCGCCCAACCTCCGCATAGTCTCCCCGATGTAAATCAGCTGACATCTAGAGCAGCGGATGCAGTAGATGAGGTTGGAGGAGATACAGGTGAACCTTTGTCGCACCTGGAACGACTGCTTGGGTCCTTGAATGGAGTCGAGGGGGGAGGTGAAGGGACAGGTGTTGCATTTCTTGCGGTTGCAACGGAAAGTGCCCGGGGAGGGGGTGGTACGGGAGGGAAGGGAAGAATTGACAAGGGAGTTGCGGAGGGAGCGGTCTTTGCGGAAGGCAGACATAGGGGGAGATGGGAAGATGTGGCGAGTGGTGGGGTCACGTTGGAGGTGGCGGAAATGGCGGAGGATTATTTGTTGGGAAGAAGTGTAGTCCAGATAGCTATGGGAGTCAGTGGGTTTGTAGTAGATGTCGGTCAGATGTCTGTTATGATATATATCAGTAATCTGATGGATCCATGTCAGTCTGCTCTTTCTTGACCGCCAGAACCTGCAGAGGTGAACATAGTCCAGGCCTTTGTGGCGCAGGTCTTTGCAGTCCAGACCATCAAGGATGCTAGCCACCCTGGCAATTCCCTTTTCTCCCTTCTACTTTCTGGGAGAAGATACAGGAGCTTGAAGGTTGAGACTGTCCAGAACAATTTCTTCCCCCAGTCCCAGAGATGCTGCCATATACTCTACCTCATTCAGTTACTCCATTATTATACTTTAATATCTTTTTGCACTAGTTTGGATTGTGCTGCAAATTTGAACCATTCTGCTGTTTGCACTCATCGTTGTGTTTATCATTACTTATGTATACTGTTTACTTTTTGGGCTTCAGGTGAACAAGGAATTTATTTGCACCCATGTGACAATAAACTAATCTGATCTGATTTATTCTATAAACTGAAAAGTAGTGTGGGAAGGATATGTGGCATTTGGTCCAAATCCAGCCACAAGAGGGAGTCCAACCACATAGCCTGGATTTCCGCTGAGAGGAACTCCTACGCTGTTGTTCTGCAATTGAAAGGGACATTTATGAATAGACCAAAAAATGGAACTCCTTAAAAGCCAACATTATTAATTCTAGCAATATTGAAAATGACAAAAAATGCATTTAGTTGGATGTTGATCTATTAAAAGGATCAATACGTACAAATTCAAAAAATGTCAGTCAATTAAAATGTTCTTTCAATGGGGATTTTAAGGTGACAAATATATTAAGGGAGCTCCAAGTGAAACTAAATTCAATATTAAGCCCTCCAAAACCCTCTGTATCTGGTGTAATAATTAGATATTTCATAGGCATCTCTAGGGAAGTGATAAAGGAAAAATAGCGTATCTCTTGCGGTTGCATCAGAATCATCAGAGAAAAGGAGTGGTTGATGGAAACACAGGAGAAAGACCAGAGAGTTGCAAAGAGAACCGTGCATTTGGAATCCTGAATGCAGAGGGCGGGGACAATAAATATGATGGTGGGACCTTGATGAAAGTGGCAGATATTGTGAAGAATGTGGAGGCTGAATTCTGGAAAATGAGGATCACAGCCCTGCAGTTATTTTCTTTCTGATATCCATCAATTTCTCTCTTCAAAGCCACAATTAAATACGCTTGCACCACCCTTTCAGGCAGTGAAATCCTGATCATGACTACTTGTAGGTGTAAACAATGTTTGTCCTATCACCTGGGTTTTAAAACATTGCATGATCATCATTTTCCATATGTTAAACAGTAAGCTTCCCCGAAAAAGTATGAAGAACTTAAAATGAGAGAGAAAAAATAGAAAATATTAACTAGGTCCAACTAAACAATACACATTTAGAGAATAATCTTTTTGTTGCAATGGTCTTTAATTTTAAATAATAGCGCTGCGAGGACATACTCTGAAAATATATAATTTACTAGTGGTCAACATTGAGCCAGCTCAGTTTGTTTTCCAAATATTTAAATAATTTGGAAGTTACCATACCTGAATGAAACTAATCTGGAAGAGCTGTTGTACTGGTCCCATGCTGCTGTCAATAGCTCCAAGAACAAAAGCAGCAGTTGCATTTATAATATTCCCTTTATTGTTATACTCAATTACATATTTTACCTACCATAAAAATAAAGAACAAGGCATGATTGAAATCATACAGAATTTCTTGCATGAAAATCAATATGTATAAACTATGTATTACATTTTACAGAAGCTAGATGCGATGAATAAAACAAAATTGGTGACACTTTTTCATTAGAAAACACATAACTCACAACTTACCTCTAGCACAATATTTCTGCAAACATTAACAACTTGGTTAGGAGTCCAATTATTAACATCAAAGTCTTTCAGGCGTATTAATGTTCTTTTCTGAGATCTTAAAATAATAGAGGTAAGAAGGACTGGGATCTGGAAAGATGCCAAAATTAATTATTAAGTGTATATATCTAACCTCAGTATATAATTGAAATGGGTTTTTTTAAAGTCAAGTTATACTTTTAACATTGTAAACTCATTGCCAATACATTTAGATTAAAACATAACAAAGTCTTTGACACTGTAAGACACAAATCTAAAATCCAGTTAGCTCTTTAATATGTGATTTTTTTTAATGTACTTATTCATTTTTTAAGAAGCCTTCTTAAAATTGAATGATCTTTCATATTATGTATGTGGTAATTGCATTTCCTATTGTATGGAATAGCACAATTCATAACATTTTAAATTTTCATTAGAAACAATATTCAATAACGCATTGTTAAATATAGATTATACATCTACTTTCTTAAATCAAACTTTGGCAAACTGCAGTCCTGGTTGTAAATCACTGAATAAACATTCTAGCAAAATACAAATTATAATGGTGGCATTCTTGCATATTCCAATGCTGTGATCTCATTGCAGCAGCAAGAAATTACAAATATTGCTGCCAAGGATTAATTAAAAAAAATCTAAATAAACATGCTTATTGAGCTGGTAAATTATCTAAGTACAATACATTTTTTTTAAACTATGTAAGGATTGTTTATTAAATTCAATGCATATTGGCAATTATAGCTTTTGCCAGCTGGTTGATTATCCTTTTGAACAGATAATGAAAAAATAATGAGTTGCAATGTATTCCTTTATGCTGTTCACACTTACAAAATGTAAGTACATAAACTAGTAAGATTTAAAAAGTATATACTTACTCCACTATTCCAGTCTGCATTCGGACTCTGAAAAAATATATTGTGTTTCCATATTTTAGTTTGTTGGTTCAAAAGATCATTTCACGAAGTTTCAGTAGGAAATATATTTCTATCAGAAGCTGTAAATCTATTCAACTTAGAAACTGTCTACATATATGGACACATTACATGAAACCTCGTATCTAAATGTTTACATTCAGAGAAGAAGACACATGAAACTGCAGATGTTGTAATTTGAGCAAAACACAAAGTGCTAGAGGATCTCAGCAGCCTGACCCAGCACGTTGTGAGACTGTGATTCATGGCCATTGCATTTGCCTGTTGAATTACCTTTAATTAAGAAAATAATATTTACTGCAATGGTTATTGGTTTTAAATGACTGAATGGCAGACACATTTCAAATCTGTTAGAATGCCTCAAGATCTCCATAGTTAGCACAGTCTGGCCCAGCTTTACCTTCTATCGTGGTTGGGGGCAACACCGGATGCCACTCCTGCGATTTACAAGTAACTATTTGGACCTGAAGGACGCGAAGGAGCTAGCATTCTAGGCGCTCCACATCCAGCCCACGTATGTACAGGCATTTGAGGACTAAGAGCAGAGATTGTAGGTAGTTGGTCTGACCTAGCAACATCTAGGCCAATATTTAGTAGCTACCAAATTCTTCATTAATATTAATTAGTAATTGTATTTTAACAATTCACATTCACTCATAAAATTTTGTACACACCACAATATTTATATTAAAAAATGGTGCAAAGTGCAGGAAAAAGTCAGCGGGTCAAGCAGAATTTCTGGAAAAAAAGGATAGGCGACGTTTCAGATTTCTTCGGTTTGAAGACAGGTTCCCAACAAGAAACATCACCCATCCATGTTCTGCAGGGATGCTGCCTGAACCGTTGAGTTACTCCAGCACTGTGGGGGGGGTTATAAATTTATATTTATCAGTTGACCATTGAAAGTACAAAACAGTTTACTCAATTGTGCTCTAGGAGGCTATTCTGAATTCATAACCCAAAAAAATGCATTTCAGTGGGTTAGGCAGCATCTATGGAGAGAATGGGCAGACAACAGCTTCGTCTGTAGAAGGGACCAGAACCGCAACGCACCAGCACTTTTTTTGTTGTTGTTGTAAACCAGCATCTGCAGTTCCTTGTATCTAAATCTCAGTCTCACAGACATTCAACCAATCGAACAGTTCCACGTAGGAATGTCAGCAAAAATCAGCGACAACCATAATTTGGTACATTTCATTTTAGGACTACCAATCAAAACAAAACATCAAACTATGGAAACTTACTGGTAAAATCTTAAAATTGAGGTAGTTTTTTATGTTTAATGCTGGAAGACTTGTGCAATTTGTTGGTTTGTGAATCCTTCTACTGCAATGTGTTGTTTGATCTATCAAAAAAGCTGTGATTCAAAGAAATAAGAGTAAAAAATCACTAAATGAAATGCTTCATACATTCAGGTTAGTGCAGTTATTTTTAGTTACTATCCACATCTAGGATGTGGGAAACCAGCATCTCATAGTGGGAAACCAATCTCTCACTGACAAACTCAATATTGCAATACATAGAAAGGCATGAAATTACTCTGCTTATGTTATTGCCTTACAACGGATTCGACCCCGACTACGGGTGCTTGTCAGTATGGAGTTTGTACCATCTCCCTGTGACCTACATGGGCTTTCTGCGAGATCTTCGATTTCCTCTCACTCTCCAAAGATGTATAGGTTGGTAGGTTAATTGGCTTGGTGTAAAGGTAAAAGCCCAGCCAAATTTGCCTATTTATTTTTTGCAACCTGAAACATGCCTGAGCAATAATCTCACATCAAACTGACCAAAACATCAAGCATTGAAGTGACAGAGAAAACCCAAACTCTACACAGGTAGCACCCAAGTTCAAGAACCTGGGTCACTAGAGCTGAGGCAGCAGCTCTACCAGCTACACCACCATGCCACCTTTATTTCTAATGTAATCATAATATCAATTGAATTTCATTATCGTGTTTTGGTCATTCATTGCTGCTTCCTACAGTCCCCAGAACCTCAGGGTTTATATATAAAATGTTGCCAAAAATATATTTTCCATTCCAGTACTATTCTTAACTTCCATTGTTTTCCATGAGTCAATCATTTTTCTCTTTGAGTTTGCATTTCCTCAATGGAATGTATATTTACTTAGTATTTTGAAATATTTATTTAAATGGTCTCCATTGTCGAACTTCCTAATCAACCTTAGACATTGCAGTCCTCATACCTTCAAAAATATCTTGAGGTAAACTAGTCAATTTAAAATTGCAAGTCAAATAAAAGTGCACAATATCTGGGTCCAGTGTTCTGTTGTCACACCAATGCCATATTGCAGCTCCAAACCATCATTTGCCAATTGGTTTTGGTGCCGTCTATATGAACCTCAAAGCCCCCATCATCATTGTACTACCTTTGATAGATGTTTTTCTTATTTATTGATTTCCATTGTTATTTATCGATTTAAATTTTAAAGATTTTGCATTGTTCATTCATGGATCCCTGGGGAATATTTTTCACTATTCTCTGTGGTCTGCTTTTAAGTCAATTTCCTTCCCATGCTGCTACCGGCTGTTAATTCATGGTTCAAATTTGTTAATAGCCTTTTATGAAATACTAGACCAAGTGCAGACCCGTTGGGTCTGCTCCCCCAACGCAGCCGTTGCCTACCCATAGCCCCCACGGGAGACGTGGTCCTCCAACTCAAGCGGCTCAGGAATCAGCAGTGCGGCTATTTTTAAATGGCGTCTTTGAGGCGAGATGCGGGCGCCAGCAGCCGTTATGGTCGCTGGCCAGCAGGAGGCGACAAAATGAGTGGGGGGGGAAGAAGGATTTTATTAAAAATGTGTAGATAAACACGACGAAATTTAATGAGGAGTGGATACTTGGAATGAAAAGTGAAATCTCTACCGAAATGGAAAAAAAGTCGGCGTCTCTGGGTCTGACGTTGGCGTAGCAACGAATCAAAGGCTGGCACCCACAGGCTGGCAACCACAAGTCAGGCAGAAACCCAGCAGCCAGCCAGCAGGCACACAGTTTTAATATTATATAGATATTTGCCATTTTCTAGTCCTCAGGAACCTTTCCTATATTTGGGGAAATGTGAACTCAATTTGTCTTCTACCGATGGTGTCTGCCAAGTATTTTATATTTTTATTTCAGATTTCAAGCAACCAGTCATAGAAAGATACAACTTGGAAACAGGCCCCCTAGCCCACCGTGCTGACCATCATTCATTATTCCACTAAACCATAAACCAGATTCTACCTCTCACTTACATACTAGGGCCAACTTAAACCAGCCAATTAATTTCCCAAGCTGCACACCTATGGATGCAAGGAGAAACTAGAGTGCCCAGAGGATACCGCACAGAGTCGCAGGGAGAAGATGCAAACTCCATCCAGACAGTACCCAAGGTCAGGAATGAACCTCAGTCTTTTACTAGCTGCTCCTCGTTTTGCTATTCTAATCTATCTGATATTTTCTGCTTCAGACTCATTGGTTAAGGAGATGCAACGTTCCTTGTTTGATTCACATAAGCCTTGATCTACTGAAATTGCTTTCTAATTAGAGGAGATTAAGTGCAAGATCCATAAAAAGTTTGTAGCCAAGTGTAATGTCTAGCTGGCATGGAATGCTCACCAGTGACATGAAGTTCTGGCCCAATGTTACAAAAAAGTGAAAACAATCATCCCAGTTCTGTAATATCTGAATGGAGTTTATATATTTTATATATATATATATAAATATATATGAAAAATATATATATTTTTAAAACTTAAGCACATTTCACTTGCCCTCTTACCTGCAGGGTTGTTGTCAGTGCATGCAGATGTTGCCAGAGGAGCAGGAAGCTTTAGATAACCACCATTAACTTTAATAGGCATACCATACTGAGAAGAAACAAAGCAACGACACGAGAGATATTATCAGATTCTTTTTTTTTTTAAAGTAAATTTGAAACTGATACGAAAACTGCTCAGGCAGTTAACAACAGGGTCGAAACCTGTGGGCTTCTGATAAATATCAACGGAACTGATATTTCAGTTCATCAATGGGAGAATTGAGGTAAATGAAATTCAACCTGGAAAGTGTTATCTTATGTATTTAGAGAATGTAAACAAGTTAAGGAAACATGTAACATATGAAAAGATACTATAGTGCAGAGGTATAAGGGGACCTATGCTTGTCAACAAGACAAACAAATAAGGAACTCGGCAGGTCAGGCAGCATCTGTGCAAAGGGAAATACATTTCAGCTTAATGACACTTCATCAGAATTGTCTGACACAGTTTTCAAACTGAAATGTAAACTCTTTATCTCGTTCCACAGATGCTGCCAGCCTTGCTGAGTGTTTCTAGTGGAGTTGGAGAACTTTGTCATACTCCTTCAATACCTAAGGTCACAACATCTCCAGTCATTGAGCTGCAATGTTCAGATATGCTCTTGTGCAAGATTGGAGGCCAAAATGAGGTTATAATTGAATAATTCACTGAAGCATATGAAAGACCACCTTACCATATACCCAACATCTGCAAGCCAAAGAACTTCTACCAGCCAAATGAAACTAATGCATAATGGCTTCACAGACGAAAAATATTTTTTAATACTTCTATGGTTCGATATAGTTAGTATCTATGGTAGCTGATATTCTGTTCCAAAATTTAATTCTGGGATAATAATAATAGCTCATCTGTTTTATAGGTTATTGTATTTATTTGAAAAATGCTATTTCATTGAACTGGACTGGTACAGGAACGCTGAGGCCCTGTACAAGAAGGACAGAGCCAGCTGTACTTTTTGAGAAGGCTCCGTTCCTTCAACGTCTGCAGTGAGATGCTGCAGATGTTCTACCAATCAGTGGTAGTCAGTGTCATCTTCTTCGCTGTTGTGTGTTGGACAGTAGGGCGAAGGTTGCAGACGACAATAGGATCAACAAACTCATCAGGAAGGCTGGCTCCGTTCCGGGGGCGGAGTTGGATTAATGGGAGGTGGTTTTGGAGGGGAGGATGCTCCTCAAACTGCGGAGCATCCTAAACAATATCCTAAACATCCTAAACTCACCCCCTCCATGACACAGCTCACCCCCTCCATGACTCACTGGTCAACCTAAGGAATACTTTCAGCAACAGATTGGTTCTAAGATGCAGGACAGAACGTCACAGGAGATCCTTCTTACCTGTGGCTATCAATTTGCACAACTCATCCCCCTTCTGTCATGGGTAGACCGAGACTGACTCCGCTCCCTCGCTCCCTCCCCTCCGCCCCAATCTTTGCACATCCCCCCAATCCTTTCCACTCATCACTTTAGTTTATTGTTTCATGTATTTTGTGTTTTTATGACTGTTGGCAGAACAATTTCCCTCCTAGGATAAATAAAGTTCTATCGTATCATATCGTTAAGAAAAAAAAAGAAGCTTGTACAAAACATCTCTAACAGAAAATTGAACAAATTGACTTTGTTTCCAACGTATCAATTAAATCATAATCTCCCTAAGTTTAACAAATGAGTTACATTTATGTATATCAATCTCCATTTCTGGCCACTTACCAAATAACTCAATAGCTCTGAGATTATTTTATGTTAATAAAGTGATCCAAATAAAGAATACACGGGATCCAGAATGTTGTACTTAGCGCCAAAAATAAAACCATATGAGCAATTTCAAGGAAATTATTTGAAACAAAATGAATGAAGTTTGGATTAAGGAGTCAAACTACAATTTTGGTGCGTTGCATCAAGAAGGCTGAAGGTATCAAGGATTCCTGTCACCCAGGCCATTCCTTTTTTTACTTCTACCTTCTGGGAGGAATTTCAGGAGCTTCCAGACAAACATCCAGACTTACGAACAGCGTCTTCCCCACTGCCATCACACTCCTGAACCAATCACCTCTTTCACATCCCCTTCGTGGAGACATTGCCATTCTTATTCTAAACTTTGCCTCATTCGGTTACTCCGTTATTTTACTTGCACTACAATCTTGCATTATTCTGCTGTTTTTCACTGGTCATATTTATTGTTGTGTTTATCATTATTGTATGTATATTGTTTACTGTGTGAGCTTCATGTGAACAAGGAATTTCATTGCAACCTGGCGTATATGAATAATAAACTCGTCTAATCTAAGTAGAGACCAGAATAAAAATAAAAATTCAGGCATAATAAAATATATTAATTTGCAAAACTACCTGATAGCCATGTGAAGTTGAACTAGATGTACTTGGAGGTGCTTCATTAGTACCAAAGGAAAAACCACCAAACTGTTTCACCAAACGATCAAAATTATCAGTACTTGGCAATTCAGGGGTAAAAAAAGATGATCCTTTCTTGTCTGAGGAGTAAATTGTAGACAAACAAACAGAAAAATGTTGGGTGAGAACAAACATTTGGAAACAAATTTACAAATTATCAACATGAATTATTATTCAGAAAGGAGCAAAGGCTATAAACATAACATCTATAAAAATGTATGTTTATATAAATGTAACCATTGGTCAGATGTGATGCTTATTTTTTTCTGTGTTGTGCATAATATAAACCTTACAAAAGGTTTATCTTATGCCATTACAATTATTTAGGCTTTCATTAACTTTGAGAAATACATCTACAGTTCTGATTTAGTTTTACTTTGCAGATCTAATTAGAATATATATTTAATAAATGAAGCACGGACTAATCAGATATTGGTTGAGATTTTTAGTTTATTATATACCTTGTTTTATTGCCATAAAAATACAAAGATCATTCATTTATATGGAACTATTAATAATCATGTTTTGAATGTGTGTCATAATTCATTACATTTTAACAAAACAATTATGAAAACAGATTAAACGCTGACAAAAAATACACTCACAGTTGTTTGTCTCAATACAAAAGATGCTGGGGTTGGTCAAGGTCACAACTTTGCTTATAACTGTTAAGTATATTGCTGCCTCATGCTTGCAAAGTTCTCTGTCTCCTCTGCACGGAAATCATGAAAGGTTGATATAAGTAATTATCAAATTATGTTTATATTTGTTTTAACCCTTATGGAATAAATGGGAATTAAAAATGTGGATGTAGTTTGATAATGACAGGTTACCAAGTACTGCAAAAACTTGAAATGAAAAAAACACCGTTGCCTGATCAATAGAATACAAAGCTTCCAAAAGAAGCTTTCACCAGAATTTATTGCAGTCTTTTCAACATTCATAATGAATAATTCTTCCCTTTAGTTTCTCCCCCCCCTCCCTCCCCCCAATGTATCTGTACATTGTTAGATGGAACCTCCCTAGTATAGGGACAATTAATTTTGACATGGTCATCACATCATTCTGCATTGATCTCAAAACCTGGTGCAAAGCTCATGATGCACTGGTGGCAGCAATTCTCCTCTCCTACGTGTTTATGCATGACAGACTACTCAATGCACAGGAAAAAGTACTAAAGATTTTTACTGAAGTCCAGGAAAGGCAAGAGATATGAACATAAGAAGGAGTCAATCAGAAAACAAAAAAGGTGATGGGTCATCTGGGTCTCATTTCAAGATAAAATAATAATAATAGTTTTGCACGAGATGGTTGAAACAATCAAACAGAGCAAGATAAAAGCAGCCTGGCTCAACCTCAAAGAGTTACCGCAAGGCTCGGTGCTGGGACCACAGCTATTTACAATATATATCAATGATTTAGATGAAGGGATTCAAAGTAACATAAGCAAATTTGCAGATGACACAAAGCTGGGTGGCAGTGTGAACTGTGAGGAGGATGCTATGAGGATGCAGGG
The DNA here is from genome assembly GCF_010909765.2 of Amblyraja radiata. Taxonomy (NCBI): domain Eukaryota; kingdom Metazoa; phylum Chordata; class Chondrichthyes; order Rajiformes; family Rajidae; genus Amblyraja; species Amblyraja radiata. The sequence continues at coordinate 16,521,022 of NC_045980.1, read as the reverse complement.
TGACTTGGACAGGTAGGGTGAGTGGGCAGATGCATGGCAGATGCAGTTTAATGTGGATAAATGTGAGGTTATGCACTTTGGTAGCAAAAACAGGAAGGCAGATTATTATCTAATTGGTGTCAAATTGGGAAAAGGGGAAGCACAACAGGATCTGGGGGTCTTTGTTCAACAATCAATGAAAGTAAGCATGCAGGTATAGCAGGCAGTGAAGAAAGCGAACGGCATGTTGGCTTTCATAACAAGAGGAGTTGAGTATAGGAGCAAAGAGGTCCTTCTGCAGTTGTACAGGGCCGTAGTGAGACCACACCTGGAGTATTGTGTGCAGTTTTGGTCCCCTAATTTGAGGAAGGACATTCGTGCTATTGAGGGTGTGCAGCCTAGGTTTACAAAGTTAATTCCCGGGATGGCGAGACTGTCATATGCTGAGAGAATGGAGCGGCTGGGCTTGTATACTCTGGAGTTTAGATGGATGAGAGGATATCTTATTGGAACATATAAGATTATTAAGGATTTGGACACGCTAGAGGTAGGAAACATGTTCCCAATGTTGGGGAGTCCAGAACCAGGGGCCACAATTTAAGAATAAGGGGTAAACCATTTAGAACGTAGATGAGGAAACACTTTTTCACACAGAGAGTTGTGAGTCTGTGGAATTCTCTGCCTCAGAGGGCAGTGGAGGCCGGTTCTCTGGATACTTTCAAGAGAGAGCTAGATAGGGCTCTTAAAGATAGCGGAGTCAGGGGATATGGGGAGAAGGCAGGAACGGGGTACTAATTGAGGATGATCAGCCATGATCACATTGAATGGCGGTGCTGGCTTGAAGGGCCGAATGGCCTTCTCCTGCACCTATTGTCTATTGAAATAAGCAGTGTGATAATCAAAGATAGGAACAGAATGTTCTTGGTGGAATGCTCTTAGTCTAAAATTACAATCATGTTCTAATCATTGCTTCATCTGTGAATAGCCTCAGGTCACCCAGCCTAATCCTAATCCATACCTTCCACTATATCAGTAGACTCCTGGCTATTCTGGCTATAATTTATATTGATCTGAGTATTTGCTGTCAAACTCTATAATGGATAACTTGTTACAATGTCTGAATTTTTATATGTCATTTTCAAATAGTTCTATGCCGCACATCTCTAATCCTACAAGCTTTCAAAAGCTCCGTGCTTCTTTAATTCTAACACTTTATCTGTACCAGATCGTAAATATATTATTAGTATTAACCTGCTTTCGCCTGCCTTTAAGTTTGGACTTCTCATTTAATGCTGAAACTACATCAATGAGGGAGAAAATAATTAATCGTCCATAACAAACCTGTTCATGGCCACAAAAAAAGTGCCAAAGGACCTGGGAAGGAATATTGCAGGTGATAATAAACTGAGATACTTAATTTCACATCTGATATATGAAAAAAAGATCAATTTTCTTTTGAATGACATATCAATTCTCGGAAACTCCAAAAAGGATAATAAATTAACGCATGATATTGACATGGAAAGCGAAAGAAAGAAAATGTATTAAGAAACAAATGCAAAGAGGAAAAGGAAAAAAAATAACAAAAGAAAGTCTGAAGAGCAAAATACTTGGAGAAACAAGAAAACATTAGATGTCAGAAAATGGGGCAAAGGCACACACAGACATCTCCATTAGTATCTTTGGTCAATTCATTGCTACTGATTTCAAAATAGCCTGTTAAAAATTATACAATCATTAAAATAATTGAAATTACGTTTTGTGTTGGCAAGATATGTTGTATTTATTGGATACAAGTAGACATTCAATAAATTCAAGTTTAGGCCACATATAAATTAGCCTATTTTGCGGTTTAACTTACGTGACAATATGAACATCGCATGTTGTAAAGGTAGATACATCAGAAGCTGTACAGTCTGGATCACAGCAACAATTTATATCACATTGTTCAACCAGTAAATTGCAGACACACAAAGTGTGAACTGAAATAACAAAAATATATCAGTGTTAATTTAACAATGACCTTTATGAGTTAAGCAACTAGTTAATTAGTTCTTATACGGATAAGCATTGGCCTGGACACCCATACTGCAATTCTCTACGATCAATTGTGTTTATCTGAAAATAGGCAGAGTGCTGGTTTAATAGCCCATCCAAAAATGGGCACTACAGAAAACGCAGAACACTCTTGGGAATGCAATACAATATTAGCCTAACTATATGCTCAAATGCACCAAATCTTGAACAAATAATCCTCTTACACCAAGGCAAAAGTTATAGCTGATGCAATGATTTTTTTATAATTACATGAATCCATCCATCCTTGCATCTATGACCAATATAACAATTTTCCTTGCATAGCAAATGCATATTTTTAGAACTTAATATTTCACGAAATTAAATATAGAATCTACATTATGTGTACAAGTGTACTTTTGGAAATCTAAACATACTCTTTATCACCTCTCCTATCGTCAAAGAATTCATGGAAATTTATCAAAAAGTAAAGTAAGCTGATCAGGCAACATTTGAACAAATTAAATATTATAATAAAAGGGTGGATAACAAAAGGTCCTTACATGGAGAGCACCACCAGACTCAGGAACAGCATCCGTTCTATTATCAGGCTTCTGAACACTTATATAAGCCAGGGTACTGTCCGATTCACCTTTACCCCATTGAGGACATTTGTTTATGGATCTGATGCCTTACAATGCTGGGAACAAGATTCTGGACTCTGGACATCCCCCTTTGATATATCCGATCTGATTGGGTTGCATCCATTTGTTTATGGATCTGATACCCTACAAATCTGGGAACTATATTCTACAGTCTACACCTTCCCCTTTGCTCGCCCTATGGTAGTTGAGTTTGACTTGATTGCATATATTATCTGATCTGATTGGATAGCATGCAAAAATAAATATTTTCACTGTACCTCAGTAGACATAACAATAATAAACCTAAACCAGAGAATCATCAGTTCCCTCGGTCAGTCAGTGAATTCAGTGACGGTGAATTCTCGACATGGTGAAAAACAAAGACTAGAAACGCTGATTATCTACAATGGTTGAACTCAATGTCGAGTCCTGAAGGCTGCAGGTACAAAACAACATTTAATAAACATTTGGGCAGGTACCCGGAGAGGAAAGGTTTAGCGGGCAAATGGGGCATCTTGGACGACATGGACAAGTTGGGCTCAAGTGCCTGTCTCGACGCTGTATGACTTTATGAAATGTGAACGCCAATGAAATGAAATAAAGCCATAAATCTGGAGACACAAGATACTACAGATTGTGGCACCTTGAGCAAAATCAATAACCTACCGTTTAGTTTAAGATCTGGCAGGGAGTTTGCCCGGAGCAGAATCATCCTCTGTGTCTCTTGGGCAGTTGTTTTAGTGTCTTTGGTCAAAACATGTGTTATATTTGTGGAATTTTGCAACTGAGAGAGCGCGGTGTCGCCAGAGATGGGATCAAAGAGGCTCGGAGTGCTTGTTCGATCCGCATTTATTTTCGGTTGCATTTTAAACGCTGCATCGATCAGGAAAAGCCCCCAAAACATCCACAGGGAGACCAACCATCCCATCGCCACCGGCGACCGTTTCACTACAGTCGGCGACCCACCCATCGCCGTGGACAACCATTAAACAACCGCCAACATCCGTTTCCTGTGGGATGACCGAAAGTCATGCAAACAAAAAGCCGTCATTTGCCACAACCCTCACAACTCCCACAGCACATTTGCAAATAAAAACGAATCCAATGCAGCAATTAACTTAAATAATATCGATACGCGGGGAATTACCCCTCGTAAAAAAACACACACACAGTTGGCGGGGAATTTTCGATCCCGGAGCGATTGGCGAGGAAGTTCCCGCGCATTCGTGCTTTGAATCTGATGGGTAAAACCAAAGATCTTAGATCTAAGATCTTTGGGTAAAACGGAGAGTAACGGCCGCGGCGGGCGGTTGCCTTTGATTGACGCGCGCGAGACGGCGGTTGCCTTTGATTGACGCGCGCGAGACGGCGGTCAGGCGGGAGGCGATTGATGCGTCAGAGCGGCGGGTGACGCAAAGTCCCTGCCTGTGACGTCGGTGGGGAGTCACGAGAGCGGCGGGCTCGAGCTGCGGAGCGGGATCGTCGGGCGTCCATCCATCCATCTATCCATCCAGTGGGTTCAGCGAGCGTCCGCCTCGCCTCCCCCCCCCCCAGGACGTCTTCTCTTCAAGCGGAAGATGGCGGTGGTCAGGCCGCGTCTCGACCATCCAATCCACCTCAATCGGAGACTTTGAGTGACGAGAGACGTTGTGAGGGCAAGACGAGAAGTGGGCTGGGCGTTCGGGCGAGCCGGCGAGGTCCCCGGAGCAGGTCACGGTGCGCGGGAAGGTCGCCGCCGCATCAGCTCCCGGGCATGTTCTCCGTGTTTTCCTACGGAAGACTGGTGGCCAGGGCGGTGTTGGGGGGACTTTCCCAGACTGATTCTCGGGATTATAGTCTGGTGACAGCCAGCTGCGGCTTTGGGAAGGACTTCAGGAAAGGGATTTTAAAGAAAGGAATGTGCTACGGTGACGACGCGTGCTTCATAGCCAAACACCGAAGTGCCGACGTTTTGGGTGAGCGGTTCACTTTTTTATCACTTGGTGTATTTATTTTCGGTCAATTATATTTAAATTCAGTTTATTGTCACGTGTACCGAGGTAAATGAAAAGCTTTTTCGTTGCGTATACAATGAAGAATGAAAACGACGGCATGGAGCAACTAGGTTTGAGAGAGTCAAGTCTCTTGACAAAGGCCTACGCGGTAGCGACGGGCTTAGAATTACTAAATTCAGCGAGTTCTGATTATTACATCGGCTCATTTTGTCTTTAAATCACCCGATAACCAGCAGGTCGCTGTCCACCTGTTAAGTCGTGAACTGCTTGCTCACTACACGAGAAAGATCACATGTAATATTTCACATAACCATTTTTTTTTACTCTTTCCTAGTCATTAAATAATTTATCACCCAAATTATTACAATCGTTTCTAATGGGGTGAACCAATATCCACCCCCATTTAGCTTGCACCTACATCTATGTTAAAATTGTGCATTTCGTAGTTACCCCGCCTGGCCACAACATTTTAATTGTGCATGACCTTTTCACAGTAATAATACTGCAAACTACAGTAGTTCTGAGCCTGACTTCCGCATTTATAAATTGAAATGAAACAGATACAATTTACTTTAAAGTGGACGCGAATTCGTTACGAAACTTCATTTTGAAACACTCTGGTTAATTGCATTTGATTCAGTGAGTTGGATTCCAAGATACCTTTGGTTCTCAGCGTTGTGCCGATCTCGTTGGTGAGGCTGTTCCGCAAGATGGAGCAGTCTGCGAGCCCTTGTTAGGCCTCAAGCAACGGAAACGGACCGCCCTGACAGGTCTTGTGACAGCTAATTAATATCAAGTCTTTGCGACTGCTTGTAAATATCTGTTTATTGACATTTACAAAAACTGGGAAGACCTCTAAATGGGTAAGAAGTTGAAATAATTTAGTTTACGACTGCATTCAACACGTGGGATCAGTGTTGGGATATCGTATGTATACGAAAATGAGTTTGCAGACAACACAACATTGACGTAGTTGCAAATTGGGAAGAAGACTGTCAAAGGATACAGCGGCAAAACACGGTTGGAGTAACAGTGCTAGAGGGCATGTATTTGTGACATTTCCCGTTGCGACCCTTCTTCAGACTTCAAGAGCAGGATGTAGATCAGTTTCAGATGTGGGCGGAGAAATGGCAGATTTAATTTATTCCGGGTAAATGTGAGGTATTGCACTATGGAAGGTCAAATCAAGGGGAAAGTAGGGAGTTAATGACAGGATAGCCCTGTCCCACTGTACAAGTTCATTCAAGAGCTCTCCCGAGTTTAAAAAAATCAAATTCGTGGAAGCACGTAGAATGTACTTAGCGGGTACAGTCGGAGTTCGGGGCCATCTCTTAGCGGCTCGTAACGCTAACGGCAGGTAATCGGGAAACGTGGTAAGCTCGGGAAGACTCGTGAAGATTTTTCAACATGTTGAAAAATGTCCACGAGAGCCCCGAGTACTTACGAGCGGCCATTACCGTAAATCTCCGAGTTCAAATCAGGGCAAACTCGGGAGAACTCTTGAATGAACCCGTACAGTGGGACAGGGCTTTAATAGAACATTGCTGTGCAAAAGGGTCTTGGGGTCCCATTCCACAGCTTTGTGAAGTCAGAGTGGACTTGCATGGCCTTAATCGGTTGGGGCATCAGTATTGGACTCAGGAAGTCGTATTGCAGCTTTATAAAACTATGGTTAGACCACGCTCTGTGCATTTTTGATTGCCTGATTAAAAAAAATATGAAATATGGTTTACCAGGATGCTGATTAGAGGGTATTCAATTTAAAGGTGAGGTTGGGCAACTTGGATTATTTTCGCTGAAATATTGGAAGATGAAGGGAGACATAATAGAAGTTTATAAAATTGGTGGTCATAAATCTTTTCCCAGGGTGGAATGGTCAAATATTAGAGGGTATAATTGTGGGGCAGGTTTTTTTAGGTGCTTGGAACATACACCAGAGGTAGTGATGGAAACATACAATAGTGGCATTTAAGAGACTTGTTGACTGCTGTAAAATTTCATACGATACGATAAAACTTTATACATCCCCGGAGGGAAATTGGTCTGCCGGCAGTCACAACACATAAGGTGCACAAAAACTTGAAATTAATGGTGAAAACAAAAATAAAAAAACAATCGACAGTTGGCTGGCTGCCGTGTGCACAGAGCCTCCACTGGAACAAATGAACAAACAAGCGAACACAGACTTATCCCCTGGACAGAGGATTCTAAACTAGAGTGCTCCCACACCGGACCCCCCTTTGTTCTCCCACCGTCCCTCACAGCCGTCCCCCCCATGCTGGGTCCTCCATTGTTCTTTACAGCTGTCCCTACATGCCGGGTCCCCATTGTTCTTCATGGTGGCCCCCCCACCACGGGTCTCCATTATCTTCCCCTCCCTCTCATGCTCATTGACCACGAGGCCCCACCACCACCGAGGCTCCTGTTGCCGCCGAGTCCAACGTTGCTGCCGAGGCTCCCATCACCGCCACCGCTGAGGCTCCTTCGGCTCAGACAGGCCTCACCGCCCAGATTCACCACAGTCACCTGGGAGGCCTGTGGGGCGAGTCGGGCTTACTGGGCTGCGTTCCGGTATTGAAATGGTTGAGCAAATGCTGGACCAGTGGCTCTCTGACACATGATTTTTCTGTGATTTTCCAGTAACTAACTTTGGAAAACTGGAAAAAAATTAGACTGAAAGTATCACTAATATTTGCATATCAACTGATGTTTTTTTTCTTAGGAGTCGCAGATGGGGTTGGAGGTTGGAGAGATTATGGAGTAGATCCTTCCCAATTCTCGGGGACCCTGATGCGAACATGTGAGCGCTTGGTACGGGAAGGGCGCTTTGCACCATCTAATCCTGTAGGAATCCTTACTGCAAGCTATTGTGAATTATTACAAAATAAAGTCCCTTTGTTAGGTAAGGAACTGAAGGATTGATTTTGGCTTTGAAAAGGGGTTATTTACTTGTATCTTCTAGAGTTGCTACAATTTTACTTTTATGGTTAAAATTAGTTGTATTCCTTTGCATTTTATGTTAGGAATCCAATATACTTTTACTTTAACACAAATAGATCTTGGTGTAAGTAAGAAAGTGTTTACATATACAGTTCCCTCATAATGTTTTGGACAAAGACCCATCATTTATTTATTTGCCTCTATATTCCACAATTTGAGATTTGTAATAGAAAAAATCACATGAGGTTAAAGTGCACATTGTCAGATTTTAATAAAGGCCATTTTTATACATTTTGGTTTCACCATGCAGAAATTACAGCAGTGTTTATACATAGTCCCCCCATTTCAGGGCACCATAATGTTTGGGACACGGCAATGTCATGTAAATGAAAGTAGTCATGTTTAGTATTTTGTTGCATATCCTTTGCATGCAATGACTGCTTGCTGTCTGCGATTCATGGACATCACCAGTTGCTGGGTGTCTTCTCTGGTGATGCTCTGCCAGGCCTGTATTGCAGCCATCTTTAGCTTATGCTTGTTTTGGAAGCTAGTCACCTTCAGTTTTCTCCTCAGCATATAAAAGGCATGCTCAATTGAGTTTAGATCAGGTGATTGACTTGGCCACTCAAGAATTTACCATTTTTTAGCTTTGAAAAACTCCTTTGTTGCTTTAGCAGTATGTTTGGGATCATTGTCTTGCTGTAGAATGAACCACTGGTCAATGAGTTTTGAGGCATTTGTATGAACTTGAGCAGATAGGATGTGTCTATACACTTCAGAATTCATTATGCTACTGCCATCAGCAGTTGTATTATCAATGAAGATAAGTGAGCCAGTACCTTCAGCAGCCATACATGCCCAGGCCATAACACCCCCACCACTGTTTCACATATGAGGTGGCATGCTTTGGATCTTGGGCAGTTCCTTCTCTCCTCTATACTTTGGACTTGCCATCACTCTGATATAAGTTAAGTTTTGCTGATCTGTCCACAAGACCTTTTTCCAGAACTGTGGTTGCTCTTTTAAGTACTTCTTGGCAAACTGTAACCTGGCCATCCTATTTCTGCGGCTAACCAGTGGTTTGCATCTTGCAGTGTAGCCTCTGTATTTCTGTTCATGAAGTCTTCTGCGGACAGTGGTCATTGACAAATCCACTCCTGAAGAGTGTTTCTGATCTGTCGGACAGGTGTTTGGGGATTTTTCTTTATTATAGAAGAATTCTTCTGTCACCAGCTGTGGAGGTTTTCCTTGGCCTGCCAGCCCCTTTGTGATTATTAAGCTCACCAGTGCTCTCTTTCTTCTTAATGATGTTCCAAACAGTTGATTTTGGTAAACCTACTCTTTGGCTGATGTATCTAACAGTTTCATTCTTGTTTCTCAGTCTTATAATGGCTTCTTTGACTTTGGTCATTGATAAGCAGCAATAAAAGTTTCCAAATGTGCTGGAAAGACTGGAGGAAAGACTAGGTGCTAAGAGCTCTCTTATACCTGTATTAAGGAGGAATTTAAACACCCCTGAGCAATTACAAACACCTGTGAAGCCATGTATCCCAAACATTATGGTGCCCTGAAATGGGGGGGCTATGTATAAACACTGCTGTAATTTCTACAGGGTGAAACCAAAATGTATAAAAATGGCCTTTAATAAAATCAGACAATGTGCTCTTTAACCGCATGTGATTTTTTTCTATTACAAATCTCAAATTGTGGAGTACAGAGGCAAATAAATAAATGATGGGTCTTTAACATTATGGAGGGCACTGTAAGCTGGACTTGTTTCATTGGAAATAAATAAACTCAAGCCAGTTCTCATTCATTTTATTTAAGCTCTGAAGTACTTTGCAGATCATTATTCAACCCTGCCCGCACATCTGCAATTTGTTTTGCTCCACATTTGTCATATTCTTCTATGGTCTATGCCTTCAGTGCTCTCAACTGTCCATACTCTGTTATGTAATTATAGGATGATGCCTCAGGGTTGCCTTATGGTTTTAGTTTCTCAAAGCCATCCTGTTGGAAATTCTAGCAACAAATGCACCCTTTTTACTGCTTTCCTATATTGCATACGGATGGCTAGCCAGTTAAGCTCAGACAGTTTCTCCTACTGAGGCTTGCTCAGATATTGTGCTTTCCATCGATTTGTGACCTTTTTACGTGTTATAATTGGTTGACTTTAGTTGTCTCATTTTAATAACCCTTGTGTAATATTTTGCATTTTATCTTAATTATAGCATCTCCAACACGGGTAGGTTTTCAGTCAAGCCTGGCATGTTTTCTTTAAATGCATGCATCAATGGTTAATGGATGGAAAAGTAGATATGATTGGTCAAGCAGATATAAGTATAACATTTTTAAGTTATCAACTATGTATATCACAAGGTCATAAGTTGCAGGAGCAGAATTAGGCCATTCGGCCCATCAAGTCTACTCCGCCATTCAATCGTGGCTGATCTATATATGCTTTCAATATTAAATAGGGTAAATAAAAATTAAAATTTGGATCAGTTCAAACTTGCTTTCAGTTACCAACCTTCTTATAAAGCATTACTGTATAAAAAGAATGCAAAGGAGATTTTTCTGTTTTTTAGGGGTTGAGGCCTAAAGTTGTACAATTGATTTGAAAGTAGCGCCAGACTTCCACGAACTCCAAATGCAGATTACACTTATGTAATTAAAGCTGATGTAATCTTTAATATTAATTTAAAACATTATATAATCCAGTCTGTCTCCTAGCACATTTAATGTGCTAAAATATTGAATATTATTTATTTCAAAAGGTATCAAAGGTATTTTATTGGTCACATTCACATACACTGAGGTGTAATGAAGTGAAATGCTTTTTGCCATTTTGCAGCACACAAAGAAAGAATACAGACATAACACCAATGAGAGTCTTAAACACAAAGAACATCCCCCCACAATGGCTCCCACCATGAGGGAAGGCACAAAGTCCAGTCCCCAACCCCAGTTCACCCATAGTCGGGCCTATTAAGGCCTCCACAGTTGCCTCTAGGGAGGCCCGATGTTCCTGGCCGTTCTCGCCGGGTGGTGGTGCTCCGGCGTCGGGAGAGTCCTCACAGCGGCATGGGAACCCTGGAACGGCCGCCTCCGTACTGGAGGCCGCGGCTTCCGAAGCCGACAAGGCCGCGCCGGTTGGAGCTCCACAACTGGCGATCTCGTCACGAGATCCCAGGCTCCCGGTGTAAAGTTCAGCGCCGCAGCTGGCCGCTCCACAGTCCCGCAGCTCCGCGATGTTTTACCTGGCGGTCTCAGCTCACCGGAGCTCCAGCGCGGCGACCCAGGCAAGGCATCGCCCGCTCCACGATAGCGCTCCAGCGCTGTGCCGCCGCCGAAGCCGAGGTTCTGGGCGGTCCGCGACAGGAAACGCTGCTCCAGGCCCGCTGGTAGGCCACGAGGACGGGTCGAAGCTGCAGCCCGGAGAAAAGCTGCCTCTCCGACCAGGTAGGGACCCTGAAAGGCAGTTTCCCCCCCCCACCCCCCACACAAAAAAGTCTAGACCTCCAAACAAAACACTTTAACTAACTAAAAATAAAAATAAAACGGTGAAAAGACAGACAACTGCTGGCAGGGCAGCCGTGCACAGGACAGCGCCCCCAATTTATTATTACTTAATACAATGTATAAGACATTTTCAATTTTTTAAAGATTTTGTTGCTCAAAGTTTTGTTCTGTAACATCTGTTTTCAGCTATCCTAAAGTCTGTATCAGTTAACATTATTAACTATGAATATTTGGGGGAAGAAATTGCTTTCTGTTAAGGTATTCAATCTTGCCAGTTCATTGAATATTTTGATTATGCAAATTATGTCAGACACCGGAAATATAACCTAGGTCCTGCTGTGTTCACCTGCTTCATTGGCCCGCATCCTTTCATAGGGTTAACTGGAACATTCACCATGAATGCACAAAATATACTTTCTCAATAAAGCAGTCAAGCAACAAAGGAAATCTGAGAAAAAATATTGGCAATACTGTAACTGCAAGGGAAGTTCACAGAAGGGATATCCAGCAATGAATGGCTTTCTCTCTGACACCCCAAATATTTAACTGTCTGCAAAGTACAAAGAGTGTAATGAAATACTGTGCACTTGCCTAAATGGGTGCAGGTCCAACCTTGTTCAGGAATGTTGGTGCCATCCAGGGCAGTTTGCTTGACTGGCACCCGCCCACTACCTTGAATATTCACATACTTCTTATTTCTTACAAACCACTCAACTGCCTGAACTCTGGCAGACCTTCCAACCTATGGCCTTTACAACACAGAGTACAAAGGCATCAAATGCAATAGAGTGCCACCACTTGCAGCTTCAGCTCCAGATCGTAATTATAACTCGAACTTAGAAAAATCTAACACCATTCATGTGTAATCACTTGGTCTGTTACGCTTTAGTAGTTCTGGAAATGACTTGCCACGACCTCTATGCAAAGTCTGTTAGGAATGGTCAATTAATTTTGCTCATGACATTCATCACATTAAAATGAATTTTGAACAATCAGCTTAATTTTAAGTATGATCTGTCCAGATTGTCAATTGCAAACCATCTGGAAATGCTATACCATTATATGTTGGATCTTCTAAACTATGATAATAATTTAAACAATTTGGGGGCAATAAATTCTCTACAGTTGTTATTTTTGGGTTTTTAATGAGTTTGAAATAAAAATCATAAACAGATTGGACAGTGACATTATTCAAGGCTACATTAATTTTTGATAGTCATAGTCAATAACTATAAAATATTGTTGTTAATTTTAGTTAATAAAACTCTTTAGGCATCCAGTATCCAGAATATCAAAATCATTCACGGCTGCATCATACAGCAAGCATATTGTTGGATGTAAGCTTATGTTTTAATTACCAGAACCATGCTTGTTTAGATAGTGGTTTATTCTATCTTTGCTATGTATCTAATTGTACACAAATACTTAATTCTACATTTGGAACTAAAATCTATCTTGCTTTCTACCATTAAATGGCAAGAAGTGTTTTTTCATCTTACAACAGTACATTTCATATATTTATAATCACTTTGTATTTGCCTTTAAATCTGTATCTATCTTCCTTTCAGCATTCTGCTTAATTTAATCCATTGTTCCCTTGCAGGAAGTAGTACCGCTTGTTTAGTTGTTCTGGACCGAAGAAGCCATCAGTTGCACACAGCAAACCTAGGGGATTCTGGGTTTCTGGTAGTCCGGGGAGGTGAAGTGGTTCACCGGTCAGACGAGCAACAACATTATTTTAACACCCCTTTCCAATTGTCAATACCGCCACCTGAAGCTGAGGGTGTAGTTCTGAGTGACAGGTAAAACATGGTTCATTATTTAAATGTTTATCATAAGTATAGGAGACTACCTACTATGTGTTGAATTAACGTTTATTAGGATGCTTTTTAAAAAATAATTCTAAAGGCATTAAATCTGCTAAATTATGGATTCAAGGTTATTTATGAGCCACAATACTTCATCCTAGTCTTGTATGAATCTGCAAGTAGATTGCAGGCGAACCAGATCCTAATGTTAAAAAAAGAGTGCTTCTATATTGCAGGAATCATTTGAGCTTTCTCTTCTTTCTGCTCCATGGTACCCTTAATGACACCTATGATAGCGATTGTGGGATGAAGCATGCTATAATTACCAGCAAGACTGGCAAAGGGATGTGGATGTGGGGTAGATGTTTCCATTAGTGGGAGAGTTTAAAACTAGAGGTCATAGCCTCAGAATTAAAGGACGTCCCTTTAGGAAGGAGATGAGGATGAATTTCTTTAGTCAGAGGGTGGTGAATCTGTGAAATTCTGCCACAGAAGGCTGTGGAGTCAAATCAATTAAGGCAGAGATAGATTCTTGATTAGTGCGGGTGTCAGGGGGTTATGGGGAGAAAGCAAGTTAATGGGGTTAGGAGCTAGAGATAGATCAGCCATGATTGAATGGCAGAGTAGACTTGATGAGCCGAATGGCCTAAGTCTGCTCCTATCACATGACCTTATGAACTATGTCTAAAGGTTAATTCGTAAGGATGGACCAGAAAGTGATTGTGCAGCCAGCAATTGATAAGAAAGGAGGCCAGGAAGGGGTAAAGAAATTAGAAGGAAAACAAAAAAAATCACGTCATGGTGTGGCTGCTGGGAGAAACTTTCAGTTGGGCAACAGAATGTGGAGCGAGATTGGGGAAAGTTGCAGAGGCAACTCAATGGATGGATTCTATCTTGGGGACAAAAGATTAATCTTGAGCTTCATGATCTTTAGCTGGAAGGGACTGGAGATGTCCATTCTTCCAAAAATATTTGATGGCATTCCATTCAGAACTTTGAAAATGGAAGAATGTGGGAAAGATGTGACAAATAATACTATATACTTCTGTTTCTCTTTAAAAAAAAAATTGGGTGCTTTGGTATGGTGTGGCTTTTTTGGGTATGGTATAATTTGCCTTGATAGCAAAAACGATCTCAGTACATGGCAATAAAAATAAACTAAATCAAACTGTCCCTTGGGACCAACCAGTATTATTTCATGGAACTCCTGTACCCTATTTACATTGGAGGGACTGAATTTACTTAGCTGGACTTGGAACAGAGATTCCAATAACATTAAAGAACAACATGGTGGTTTCAAATCTTACCAAAACAATTGCATTAACACTAGTGTTTAAGAAGGAACTGCAGATGCTGGAAAATCGAAGGTAGACAAAAGTGCTGGAGAAACTCAGTGGATGCAGCAGCATCTATGGAGCGAAGGAAATAGGCAACGTTTCGGGCCGAAACCCTTCTTCAGAAGCATTAACATTAACATTAATGCTTCTTCGGAAGCATTAACACTAGGAATGGATTGCAGGGATATATGGTTTTGAAGGTATGGAAATGTTAGAGTGAGATAGCAGCAGTTTAAAAGAAGTGCCATGGGGAGTTAAAGAACGTGGGTCACGAGTTTGATTGGAATGTTGTGAATAAGAGATTTTATTATTGAGGGGCAGGTAGTGGGTGGGTGCCTGGTAAGATTACAATACCCAAGTAGTTGAGGCTCTTACATATATAACATGTGTTCCAATTAATACTGAACTTTGCCACTAGCACAGCTAATCTCGGAGCTGCCTGCGAAAACTTACCGGGAAAAAGTGCTCCGATCGCGGGACATAGGTACTCGCGGTAAATAGCGATCGATATCCCTCCGTTTTTCTCCCATTATCGGGGTCTGAAAACGACCGCTATAGACGGCACTATGTACAGCCGCCCGCGGAGATGATCCGCGATCGTGAATCGGCCGCTTATTAATTGAGACCGCGGCTTCACTTTACCGCGAGTACCTAGGCCCCGCGATCGGAGCACTTTTTCCCGGTAAGTTTTCGCAGGCAGCTCCGAGATTAGCTGTTAAAGACTTATTACGCTACAACATGCTGGCATTAGTGACAATGTTTAATTGACTGTTATAGTTTAGGCCCTCAATATCATGAATGAATGAATAAGTGAGTGAGTGAATGAATGAATAAGGAATGAATGAATGAATGAATTTATTCACATTATAAAAGGGTGCAATTAAATTAATTAAAGTCCATACAGATAGATTTTCATAAATTCTGACGTTAGATCTTACCTTTCAGTTAGAGTTGATTCATGGGGGCCATCTTTGTGTTCCAGCATATCAGCAGGGACTTTGAAGGCTTTCTTGCACTTTAAGGCTAGAGGAACTCCAGCTCCGCATTGATGAGCTGGAGACCCAACTTCATACGCTGCGGTACATCAGGGAGGGGGAGTATTACCTGGATGTTTTGTGCCAGGGGATGGTCACACCGACCAGTTTAACTAATTCAGTAGGCAGTGAGCAAGGAAAGGAAGGTGTGGCCATAAGCGAGGCAGGTAGGGGGAACCAGGAGGAGATGCGGCAGGAGCCACAGCCCTTGTCCCTGACGAGCATGACCGAGGCTCTTACTCAATGTAAGGACGGGATCAGGGGCTGTGGGAGGGATGAGCAACCTGGCTGCAGCACCGTGGATCAGGGGGCCATTCAAGAGGGGGGAGTTAGAAGAAATGCCGTAGTGATAGGGGATAGTATTATTCGGGGGGTAGATAAGGTTCTCTGCGGCCAGCAGAACATGTCCCGAAGGCTGTGTTGCCTACCCGGTGCTAGGGTTAAGGATATCTCTGCGATGCTGGAGAGAAATTTGCAGTGGGACGGGGAGGATCCAGTGGTCGTGGTCCATGTGGGGACCAATGACATAGGAAGGACGAGGAAGGAGGATCTGCTGAAGGAGTTTGAGCAGTTAGGGAATAAATTAAAAAGCAGAACCTCGAGGGTACTGATCTCCGGATTGCTACCTGAGCCACGGGCCAAATCGGCGAGGGTACGTAAAATTAAAAAGCTGAATGCGTGGCTCAAAGACTGGTGTGGGAATAATGGGTTTGGTTTCTTGGGCCACTGGCACCAGTACTGGGACAGGGGGGATCTGTTCTGTAAGGACGGACTTCACCTGAACGGTGCTGGGACTGGGGTCCTGGCAAATCATATAACTAGGGCAGTAGAGAGGTCTTTAAACTAAGTAGCGGGGGGGAGGTATCAAGGGGGGTAATAACGGCAGGGGTAGAGGATATAGAGCAGGGTATCAGTGGGGAAGCGGAAAGTCAAAATGTGACAGGAGACATAATGGGTGAAGATAAAGCTCTAGATGTAAAAGGGGCAAAAACGGAAAGGAAGGGTAGTAAAAATCATCTGAAAGTGCTTTATCTAAATGCACGGAGTATTCGTAATAAGATAAATGAATTAACGGTGCAATTAAGTATATATAGTTATGATATCGTGGCCATTACGGAGACATGGCTGCAAGGGGATCAGGACTGGGAGTTAAATATAGAGGGGTACTCGACAATTAGGAAAGATAGACAGGAAAGAAAGGGAGGAGGGGTGGCCCTTTTAATAAGGGAGGGAATAACGGCAATAGAGAGGAAGGATATTGCGTTGAAGGATCAGGATAGTGAAACAGCTTGGGTACAGATAGAGAATAACAAGGGGAAAAAAACACTAGTGGGTGTAATTTATAGACCTCCAAATAGCTGTGACGCTGTTAGTCAGAACATAAATCTGCAAATAGTTGACGCATGTAAAAAGGGAACTGCTGTAATCATGGGGGACTTCAATTTTCATATTAATTGGGCAAACCAAACTGGGCAGGGTAGACTAGAGGAAGAGTTTATAGAATGTATTAGAGACGGGTTCCTAGAACAGTATGTCACAGAACCGACAAGGGGGGAGGCAATCTTGGATCTGGTCCTGTGTAATGAAGCAGGATTAATTAAAAATGTCATAGTTAGGGACTCGTTGGGAACAAGTGACCACAATATGGTCGAATTCCATATTCAAATAGAAGGGGAGCAGGTTGAAACTCAGGCTAGGGTGCTTAGTCTAAATAAGGGGGATTATGAAGGTATGAGGACTGAGCTGATCAAAGTTGACTGGGATAGCAGACTCAAGAATAAGACGGTACATGAGCAGTGGTGTACGTTTAAGGGTCTACTGTATAACCTTCAAGAAAAATTTATTCCTATGAAGAAAAAAAGGGGTAAGGGTAAGAACAGTCAGCCATGGCTCAGTAAAACTATAAAGGATAGTATTCGGCTGAAGGCAAGGGCATATAAGGTAGCCAGAGATAGTGGGAGGGTAGAGGATTGGGAAGCATTTAAAGGTCAGCAAAAAATAACTAAGAGATTAATTAAGACGGGGAAAATAGACTATGAAAGGAATTTAGCAAACAACATAAAAACTAATAGTAAGAGTTTTTATAGCTATATAAAAAGAAAAAGGGTGGCTAAGGTGAACGTTGGTCCATTGGAGGGTGAGACTGGAGAGTTGTTGGTGGGGAACATGGAAATGGCAAAGGCATTAAACGAGTATTTTGTATCAGTCTTCACCATAGAAGACACAAAAAATATTCCAACGTTGGATAAACAGGGGGCGGTAGGAATGGAGGAGCTAAATACTATTAAGATCACCAAGGAGGTGGTATTAGGGAAATTAATGAGACTGAAGGAGGATAAATCCCCTGGGCCTGATGGATTACATCCAAGGGTCTTGAGGGAGATAGCGGTGGGGATTGTGGATGCATTGGTGATAATTTTCCAAAACTCCCTGGAGGCAGGAACGGTCCCAGTGGATTGGAAAATGGCCAATGTAACACCTATATTTAAAAAAGGAAGTAAACAGAAAGCGGGTAACTATAGACCGGTTAGTCTAACATCGGTGGTGGGTAAAATGTTAGAGACAATTATTAAAGAAACACTAACGGGGCACTTGGATAAACATGACTTCATCGGACAGAACCAGCATGGTTTTGTGAAGGGGAAGTCCTGTTTAACGAATTTGCTCGAATTCTTTGAGGAAGTAACAACCCGGGTGGATAAAGGGGAACCGGTGGATGTGGTATACTTGGACTTCCAAAAGGCTTTTGACAAGGTGCCACATAAGAGACTATTGCTAAAAATAAAAAATTATGGAATTGGGGGTAATATATTAGCATGGGTAGAGGATTGGCTAACAAATAGGAAGCAGAGAGTGGGGATAAATGGTTCATACTCGGGATGGCAACCAGTAACTAGCGGGGTTCCGCAAGGGTCGGTGCTGGGACCCCAGTTGTTCACAATTTATATAAATGATTTGGAGGAGGGAACCAAGTGTAATATATCAAAATTTGCGGACGATACAAAAATGGGAGGAAAAGTAGGGGATGAGGAGGATAGGAAGAGTCTGCAAAAGGATATAGATAAGCTAGGTGAGTGGGCAACAACTTGGCAGATGAAGTTTAATACTAATAAATGTGAAGTCATTCACTTTGGGAAAAAAAATGATAGGGCAAGTTATTTTCTAAATGAGGAGGAGCTGCGTTGTAATGCAACGCAAAGGGATCTAGGGGTATTAGTACATGAATCACTAAAAGTTAGTATGCAGGTGCAGCAAGCAATCAGGAAGGCCAATGGAGTTTTGGCCTTTATTGCTAGGGGGATTGAGTATAAAAACACGGAGGTCTTGCTGCAGCTGTACACAGTATTAGTGAGACCACATTTGGAATACTGTGTACAGTTCTGGGGTCCATACTTAAGAAAGGATGTACTAGCCCTGGAGGCAGTGCAGCGAAGGTTTACAAGATTAATTCCTGCAATGAGGGGATTGACATATGAGGAAAGGTTAAGTAGGCTGGAACTCTACTCTTTGGAGTTTAGAAGAATGAGAGGCGATCTCATTGAAACATATAAGATCGTGAGGGGCCTTGATCGGGTGGATGCACCGAGGATGTTCCCAATGATCGGGGAAACTAGAACTAGGGGACATAGTTGCAGAATAAGGGGGGGCTCTTTTAAAACTGAGATGAGGAAGAACTTCTTCACCCAGAGGGTGGTTAATTTATGGAATTCACTGCCCCAGGGAGCAGTGGAAGCAGAAACTTTAAATATATTTAAGACTAAAATAGATGGATTTTTAGCTGCCAAGGGGATAAGGGGCTACGGGGAGAGGGCAGGGATATGGACCTAGGTATGGTTAGTATAGTAAGACCTGAGTGATCTCCTGGACAAGTGTCGATCGCCTAGATTGGGGTCGGAGAGGAATTTCCCGGATTTTTTCCCCGAATTGGACCTGGGTTTTTATCCGGTTTTTTGCCTCCCCCAGGAGATCACGAGGTTTTTGGGGTGGAGAGGGGTGATAGCGGTATAAAGGGGAGGGTAGTGTCTTGTGTTCTGTGTCTTGTGTCTACTGTTTGTGGGTAAGTGTGTCTGTTTAGTGTTCAGCCATGAGCGAATGGCGGTGCGGGCTCGACGGACCTGGTGGTCTACTCTCGCACCTACTTTCTATGTTTCTATGTTTCTATGTTTCTAATCCACCGCAGCACTTTCTTCAGCCTTTTTAATGCTTTTCCCACTAAATACAATTAACCTGCTGCAAGTTTCCACGACATTTATTCCACAGAACAACAAATCGGAATCTCCAGTAAAACAGGCATCTGTGAAGCCCCCTTAGCCATTTTGTGTGCTAGCCTGAAACAAAGCGCGTGATTGGCCAACTGGCAGACAACTCTATGTTAAACGTGCTTTGATTGGACTAAAAAATTGTCGACATTTTTCCTGTTTTTCTCTAATTTAATAAAAATGTGCAAGTCTTCTTCATATCGAGTTTCAGGGGTGATTTATATAAATATTTTTACACAATATGTGAAAATTTCATGTAATTTGGTGACTTGGGTCACAAAATCCTATTTCTAGACACATTTTTGATGCTCGGCCCACAGCCTATCTGGATAGTGTATAGTCAAACTCATTTTCTGCTTCAACAATGGCCTTCTTTCAATTGTAAGATGAGAACAAGGGATACTCACTGATGATTGCACAATGTTCAGTGCCATTCAGTTCTCAGATAATGAAGTAGACTACAACAAAATGCAGCAAGATCTGGAGTATATCCAGGCCTCAGCCAATGGGTGGCAAGTAATACTTGTGCCACACAGATGCTGGGCAATGAATGTTGATATCTAACAAGTAAAAAAATCCAGTTATCTGGCATTACCATCACTGAATCGTAATCGTAATTTTATTAGCCAAGTTTGTTTTGCAACATACAAAGAATTTGGTTTGCCATAGTCATGCCAAAAATAGCAACAAGACACACAACTATATAAAATTTAACATAAACATCCACCACAGCGGCTCCACCACATTCTCCACTGTGAAGGAAGGCAACAAAGTCTTATCTTCTTTCCTCCTTTTCTCCTGAGGTCGGGGCAGTTGAACCATCATGGCGATCGAAGCTCCCGTGTCGGGGCGGTCGAAGCTCCCGTGGTTGGAGCTCCCGAAGTCGGTCCCTAAACAGGGACCCCGAGCTCCACAATTTTAAGTCCACAGGCTCCCACGCTTGGAGCTTCCCAGGTTGATCCCTGGCAAAGGGACCACCAGCTCCGCGATGTTAAGTCAGCAGGCTTCCGCAGTTGGAGCTACCGAGGTCGATCCTCAGCGAGATGTCGCCAGCTCCTATGATGTTAGGCTGCAGTGCGGACGGAGATACGATACGGATAAAAGCTGCGTCTCTGTTGGGGAAAGAGATTAAAAAAGTTCCCTCCCCCCTCCCCCACACCCCACATAATTCAAATCTAAAGGTACACTAAAACATACATTCAACAACTAAAATCAACAAAGAAGGAAAAAGATGAGACAGACCGTTGGTGAGGCAGCCATCGTTCGGCGCCACCAAGAGTGAATCTCCCACTATCAACATCCTAGGTATTATTATTGACCAGAAATTGAACTGGAGGAACCATATACTTGATGTGGCGACAAGACCAGAAGATGGGAATTCTGCAGCGAACAACTCACTTCCTAGTTCCCCATAGCCTGTCCCCCATCTACAAGGCTCAAGTGTGATGGAATACTCTTCTCTTGCAGGGAGCGCTCAAAAACACAAAGCACTGCTCCATACAGGACATAGCAGCACAGGCACCCCATCCAAAACCACTCACTCCACTTCTGATGCACAGATGTAGCAGTGTGTACCATTTACACCTTCCAAACCCACATCCTCTACTAGGTAGAAGGGCAAGCGCACCAAAAATATGGGAGCACCACCAACTGGGAGTTCTCTTTAAGTCGCACACCATCCTGACATGGAAACATATTGTTGCTGCTCTGCTGAGTCAAAATCCTGAAATTCCCTACTCAATACTCGCATTGCAAGGCTGCAACAGTTCAAGAGGACAGCTCACCATGGGATGGACTATTAAATGCTGGCTCGGCCTCTGAAGCCCACACACTTACTTGAATACAGTATAAGCAAAAAATGCCTAATAGTCTTCCTGCTAGAGAATCAGCAATTTCAAGTCTGCTGTGCTTTGAAAACAAGGGTTGTTTATAATGTGGCTATGACAAACAATTTAAATGATTGTAAGTGTTGCCATTATGTTAATTCCATTAATTGTCGGAATAAATGTTACCCGATTTGCATTTATTTCTGATGGCCTGAAAACTTTAATGCATTTGTCCACACAGCCCTGATGTTGCTGACAGCACTTCCATTGATGTCCAAATAGGAGATATCATCTTGACAGCAACAGATGGATTATTTGATAACATGCCTGACTACATGATTTTGCAAGAGCTAAAGAAGCTAAAGGTATCTTTTGTGTAAATGCAATACATTTTCAAAATGCTTGTCATTTCCTATTCAGTGAAAACTGTAAAGCAACCAAAGGTTAAAGTTAAATCCCTTAAAAGTGTATCCTGCTACATTGTAGAATTAGCCGTTTTGTAAGAAACTAAAATGGCCTAATTTTTTCATGATGTCACATAAACGCTATTAAATCTGAGGTTACCGAGAGTTTACATAGGACTATTCTCCAAAAAAACAATTTATTCTCCTTGGCTTTAGGCAGATAATATTGTCTGTACAAATCACATTTTATTAATAGATATGGGGCATTGTTTGGATCAATTAGATCAATTGTATAACTGCATCCTGCTTAATGTACTGATATTTTAATGTATGTTTTGTATTCGTATTGGGGCAATGTCCAGATGACCTTGTTGAATATTGATTTGGATCATGGTTAAATTGGGGTTTTTTTAAGGAAAGATTGTTTAATGTCAAAATTCTCATGGAGCTGTTCGCTTGCTGTGCATAAGTTTATATTATTGTTCTTCTTCTTGATTATGCCGTGCACAGCCTAAAGTTGTAGGACAACGTGTTCTATTTGATCTTATTTGATTGTGCACACCAGATTGATTGCATTCGTCGAAACAGGGTGGACCACGTGAAGTTTGCAATCTCCCACCCCATATTATTGTTGAACAATGCTTTTAGATTTAATTATTTTAACCATGTTTGTTCAAGTTGGCTGTGAAAGAGAAGTGATTATTTGATACTGTCAGTTTTGTGTCAGGGCATACTGCCTAAGCAGAAGTTGGCAATAGCATTTTTTTAAGAGATTGGATAATGTAAAAATTCTTATGGAGTTATTCACTTGTTGTTGTGCATATTTTCATATGATATCTTTGAACAATGATTTTAGATCACATCATTTTAATCCTGTTTTTCATTTGAGTTGGCTGTGAAAGCAGTGGCCATTTGATACATTTGTTCTATATCTCTCTATCACTGTCTGTCTCTCGTTTCCCTTTCTCCTGACTCTGTCTGAAGAAGTATCTCGACCCGAAACGTCACCTATTCCTTTTCTCCAGAGATGCTGCCTGACCCGCTGAGTTACTCCAGCCTTTCGTGGCTATTTGATACTGTCAGTTTTGTGTTATGATACACTTGGCCTTTAGCAAACTCGACTGTTTGGTTCAGTCAACCACTTTCACTCTCACCCCCCATGTTTCTTTATATCTTTAGGAGCTCAAAAGTCTTTTGCCAGGAATATATTTTGGCTAAATATCTGTACTTTTTTTAAATTACAACTATTTTCTTAAAAATCAAATCCAGTCACTTTTGACCTGGTGCTATTTCTCAGAAATATCAAGCTATCAAACAGTCATTTGATCAAGATTTGTTGGTTAGATAGTTCAGGGCTAACCTTTATATGCTTTAACTGTGCTGTGAAATGGAATGTGCAATCTCCTTGCTCCCTCAAGAAACCATAAAACACTGGTTCAGCAATTTCCACAACATACATGGACACAATTACCATAAAGGAAAATAGTAGCTGGGGAGGATTTGTGATTTCTGCGTTTTCCCTTGGATTCACTCTTGAAATCTCACAACTTGCTAAAAGTGTTTATCTAACTTTTCCTGTATAATCAATAAAATAATAATTTCCCTTAATTCCTTTATGAAGATTGTCCGATCAATGAGTGTTCAGAAATAAGCAGTGTTACTGATCTGCCTTGGATACAATCCCATAATCTAATGGTTGTAAATACAAGTTGTTACCAACATCAGTATTTGCAGCTGTTTTAAATTGATCTAGATGCACACTGACGTGCAATTATCGTGCAACTGTCTGGCTGTTGGTGATCTGAAATTTCTCTAGAGATTTGATGAAAAGCAATTGACAATTCACAAACAAAATCTCCATGTAAACACGCTTTAGTCATCTGCTGCATTATGCAATTATGTGAAATCCCAAAATGGCTGGTTTTCATTTGAGTGCAGTTGTTCAGATGATCCCTCATGGATGACTCGTACTGTAAAACATAAGGCTCTAAGGCACAGCACTTAACCAATTATTCCCCAGTAAAATATAGCCGGGGTGCTATGTTAGAATTAGATCAGTTAGAAAAAAAATGTTTAGGTAGGAGAAAAGCTGGATGGTATAAAATAATTTAAGATTGAGACATTAGACTTGCATACTGCCAAACGGCTCTTTGCATTTCTATATATGGAAAATCTACAATGATTGCTTTAGTAAATGCGACGGAAGGGATGCCAAGGTAGCATGACTGAGACATGACTATAGAATGGTTATAAGGTAGGAACAGGAATAGGCCAGCTTGCCCCTCAAACCTGGCTCGCTATTCAATATTATCATTAATGATTTCCCCCCCAGCCCTCAAATCTTTTTCCATGCCAGTTCCACATGGCCCTGAATTCCCTAATCTTTAAAAAATGTTTTCATTTTAATTATCTCCAGTGAGCTTATCTTCACAACTTGCCTAGGTAGAACATTCCAACGGTTCTTTACCCTTTTCCCACGCACTTCAGTTTTAAATTAATGGGCCCTTATTTTGAAAAAATTGTGTCTTGTTTGAGAATCTCCCACGTGGAATCATCCCAATGTCAACCCAATCATGGCTCATAAAGGTCTTGTCTTTCAATAAGATCACCCCTATATTCTTAATTTCAAAGAATTCATATTCAACTATTTCAGTTGGATTAGGAATTGAACATAGGTTCTAAAGAAATGTAGCCATTCTAAACCAGCAGTCAAGGATGAAATTAGTTCAACTGTAAAATATGTAAGATCTAGAGAGCAGCTCATTCAGACTTCATGGGTACGAGTGAGACACGAATGAATTTAAGATTCTAATGGTAATTGTGTGTAAGCACCCTAGTGGCATCGGTGAAATGACTAAATATAATATTGTAACAGTGAGACCAACACCTTGTTAATGCTTTTTGTTGGGGAGGTTTAACTTCCAAAATTATGGGATAAGAAAGATGGTAGTATTTCTCGAATATATTTGGAATATTCCTTGTAACAACAAAGGCCAATTAAGCATAATTAGAACGTGTCTAATATTGACCATTGAATTGGGTTCAGTCCATTTAAAAGGAGAAATTCAAAACGGCAAAAAGCATATCCAAGGAGAGATAGCTAAATCGACAGAAAATTGGCTTCATAGGTGATGGTGGAAGGTTGCTTCTCGGACTGGAGGTCTGTGACTAATGGTGTGCCTCAGGGTTCGGTGCTGGGCCCATTATTGTTTGTCATCTACATCAATAATTTGGATGAGAACGTACATAGCAAGATTAAGAAGTTTGCTAATGATACAAAAGTGGGTGGTTTTGCAGATAGTGAAGAAGGTTGTGAAAAATTGCAGCAAGATCTTGATCGATTGGCCATGTGGGCTGAGGAATGATTGATGGAATTTGATACAGAGAAATGTGAGGTGTTGCATTTTGGGAAGTCTAACATGGGCAGGACCTACACAAGGTGGGTGGGTGTATGGAGCAAGCTGCCAGAAGAGGTAGTTGAGGCTGGGACTATCTCAACGTTTAAGAAGCAGTTGGACAGGTACATGGATAAGACAGGTTTGGAGGGATATTGGCCAAACGCAGGCAGGTGGGACTATTGTAGCTTGGACAAGTTGGGCTGAAGGGTCTGTTTCCACACTGTATCACTTTATATTTAAGAGCAGGCATCATAAACGGGACAAGGCAGAGATAGTCCATGATAATCTGAACAGAACAAAAAATAAAGTTAAAATTTGAAAGTCAATTATCACCATTAGATTGAACAAGGAGCTCCTTGGTAAATGGTTTTGCAAAATTACCATGAACAGCCAGGATGGTAAATAGTATCCAGGTATTGCTGCCTACATGTTAAGAGTTGTGCATGCATATTCTAAGATTATTAAGTTATTGTATATAGTTGTAAGCTCCCTTTTATGGATATGGGATAATTGCTGAATTTCGTGAGCCATTTAAATAGATATAAGTGGTTTAATAATAAGCGAAATGCAATTCTTTTGATGTCTTGAAGCTTGGTTGCCAACAATTACAAGGCTCATTTTGTATTTACCCAGAATATACCAGCTAATATAAAATACCACACGTGTTGTCTTTTTAAATAATTGTATTCTGTAGGAATGATGTTATTTATATCAATGTGATTGCAGAAAACTAACTATGAAAGCATAGAGCAAACAGCAAGAAGCATTGCAGAACAGGCTCATGAACTAGCATATGATCCAAACTACATGTCACCATTTGCACAATTTGCTTGTGATAATGGATTGAATGTACGAGGTAAGATTATCAATCATTATTATGTGGGTGTTTAAATTATGTACAGCAAAAATAACTCAATTGAAGTTTTGTGCTCACAGTACACTTTTTTATGAATATGGTAGAAACCACTGAAAGATGAAATGAAAATATGACGGTATGGTCTGGCTTAAAAATGAAGAATGTACCTTGTAGTTTAAAGAAACCTAATGTTTCTCGTGCATACGTTCTTAAAATTGGTTGTTGGTAATATTTTTCAAGGCAAGTTGAGTCATTTGCATTTCAAATCCATTTTTTTGTTTTCCAGGGGGCAAACCAGATGACATCACTGTTCTACTGTCAATAGTAGCAGAATATACAGACTAACTGCATCATTTTACCTGAAAATTCAAATTCCACTGTTTCCTGCTGGCAGGACTTCATTTCCTCGATGATAACTTCTCAATAGGCTGGCCATTCTCACTGTACAATTTCTCCTTCGTTCAAGCAAAAGCTTGACACTACAAAACAAGCCCTGAAGTCAGCAAGAGATTCTAAAT
The DNA here is from genome assembly GCF_010909765.2 of Amblyraja radiata. NCBI lineage: Eukaryota > Metazoa > Chordata > Chondrichthyes > Rajiformes > Rajidae > Amblyraja > Amblyraja radiata. Next base: position 16,494,487 of record NC_045980.1, on the reverse strand, counting down.
GATCTTAAATTAGCTTGAATACAGGGAAAAGATAAACCTCTTCCAGCAGTACTTCGCTAGGGCAGTAGTTCAGAAAGGATAATGGCCTGTCACATGATGCTTGGTTTGTAACAGTACTGTAGTCCAATAATTTGCCAATTATTTGATTGGATGGCACATATACCAATAGGCATCGGCACTACTGCTTTAAAATACAGGCGACCCCCACATTGTGGGTTTTCAGGTAACAGAAATTCACCCTTACAGAATTAATTACTGAAATTTGAGATACAGAATAAAATGTGCTTGGAATTGATGGAAGGGAGGGAAGGAGGGGAACGAGCAAGGAAATGCACTTAGTTTTGCAACTTGAGTTTCTTGACACAGCTTCATAATACGGACTATTTTCTAGGAAAGCAATCTTCATAACACGGGGTCGCCTGTATTCAATGTTCAGAATTGCGTTCTGATAAAAGTTGAAAATTTTGAGGATCGTTGTTGATGGCACATGACGTAATATTAAAATCCTTCACCCGCCCACTGAACAACATGGATGTTTAACTTTATTAATTGCCTCAAATAGTTGAGATTAATTATGCTAATAGCTGGATGCAGAAAACTATTTTGATGGATTAGCATAATTGTTCTGGTTTTATGTAGAGAACAATTGGCTATAAAATGTTGTAGCATGCAGCCCATGGAGAGATTAAAGCCATGAAGCCATTTCTAACTATAGTAAATCAGGTAATTTTTGAGAAAGATATGGCCAGTGTATTTTGTTTTGTTTTCCTATATGGGGGTTGTTTCATTATGTATGCTGTACATAGTATGACTTAATTTATTTACATGTACCATGTACATGTCAATTTCCTATTTAAACATGCTTGTAACAGGCATTTTTTTTGTTAGTCACATAAACTAGAATACTTTATACTCCTTCCTTGGTTTTGCACATTGCTTGCATTTATGGATCTGAGTTCCAATTATGTTTTTTTTAGATTTTGGTTGTCTGAATGCTTTGGAACCTTTTTAAAACTCAGTATTTTGGTGGACAGCAGATACCTAAACCTTTTTGTCCACTTATGGTTATATTGCACCACAAATTATTCAAGAAACGTTTTTATCAAAATGTGCTAATTTTAGGAAAGATGTTGGTTTGTTACTACATTTTTTGCTTATTCGATGATATTGGAGTGGACAAATATATTTATCCAGATTGAAAAATTAAACCGATCTAGAAGCAGACATCTTTGTAACTATTTAAAATTTGGGGGAAAAATGGAGCTCCACCCAAAGAAAAGTTGTCCTTTATAAAATTGGATTTGACAGTTTACAAAATGTCTTCAATTTCCATTCAAGCCAGAATAGAGCTCCAAAACTATTTAGTAACAGTCTTCCTTTAATCCTACTTTCAATTTTGTCTATGGAGTTGCATGCTCTGCACTGAATTTCATTTTGAACTTTCCTGACTACATAATACAAATTTGTGTAGATTTTTACACAATACAAAAATAAAGGTAGCAACATTCCACGTTATGAGTTGTTTATGCATCTTTGTAGGTTATGCACATTTTCCACTTTCTTGGTAAAAAAATATGTAATGTTGACAACATGAGGCCTTACATTTTACCAAAAAGAATAATTTGGGGTTGGTGGTGGCTGTGTGACAGACTCTTCCACGTGGCAAAAATAAGCTTTAGTTCAAATTTTATTTAAATGGGTATTTTTGTATGAAGTGATCCAGTAAAAGACTTTTTGTAAAGGTGACGATTAAAAAAAACCTGTTTGCCACACTTGAATGCTGGATAATCGCAAACTAAAATTGTATTATTCCTAGTGGGAAATAAACTTTCATATGGTCACAAGTACACACCAAAGACCAGAATGCATTTTTCTTCCCCTACACAGAAACTAGTTTTTAAGCAATACTGTACTGAAACATTACACAATACCTGCTTTGGGCTAGAGTTTTAATTTTAGAGTATGTTCTATAATGCACTACTGTATGTGTAAGAGATAGTGCTCAACTGAAGCCATCTCTTTTTAAACAAAAAAATTGCGCACAAAATAATTGGACAGTTATGTTTACAGGCCTTTGACAATATTTTTCAAGGCAAGCTAACTTTAATTCTCACAATTGTTGAAATTGGGAAAATTCATTGTCCTTCAAGTTAGTTTGTTTTGGTCTAAACGGAATTTTAATTGGTGTGTGTGGAAAAGTATATAACTTGGTGAAAGGGTATATTCCCTCCCAATGAAGGGTGATGTTTTTACTCATCGAAGTAACTAACTATTGTATGCTTCAACTGTAACGTAAATATAAATGCAGGAATAATTGTGTACATGTTGAAAAGCTGTACAATTAGTTAATAAAATATTGTATCTAAGTACTTGTTTCTACCCATGTGTGAACATTGAACCTACAAACCTACACTTCGTGGGGGTGTGGGAGGAAACCCATTGCAGTCACAGGGAGCATGTGCAAACTCTCCAGAGAGCACCTGAGGTTAGGATGAAATCTGGGTCTCTGGCACTCTGATTTTGAACATGGGAGCACAAATTCTTGGGAATATACATGATTAAATTCCAGAGATGGTGCATTGCCTTGAATTTTGAATATGGAAGTCCTCATTACTCAAAATTATTTAAAGTGACCACCAGCATTATGCTTTCACTGCATGCTGTTGTATGTAATTACATACATTACAGTATTAACCAAATGTATATCCAGTATTTTAATGTCAAATGCAATGTTTTCAAGGTTAACATTACTGTAACCTAAACAGTGGCTTGAATTCCAAAAGGAGAGCATTACGTTCCAATATTTTCATTTCAGTTTCATCTTGACATTCGTCTTTAACCAGCTGGTGATTCTAAATGTCAAATCTAAACATGGATTAGTGAAGTGTCAAGGTTAGGTGCTTGGCTCTCTCTATCCCTTGTTTCCAATATGCTATTTAATATTTAACTTTGCCAACTTTACTCATCTTTACAAAAAACCTTTCCAAAATGGATGATGTAGAATATAAAAGTACTTGGGTACTGAATATGTAAGTAGCCAATTGTTCTGCATTTGTAATTTTTCATTGACATAGGTAAATATGGATGGTGCAATTGTACCATGTCCAAGTGAAACTATTTTAATTTTATTAAATCAGCAAATAGAGTACAATTTTAAAGCTGTAATCGTTTCTGCTGAGCATTGCAAAATGATGCTCCAGTGGTAATGCCAGACATCATGTGAATCTTATTTTAGTTTTGCAGGCTTGAGGAGCTTCATTTATTTTCCTCTACCAAAGGCTGTATATATATAATAGGCTAAATAGCATCCTCTGCTGTGCTTCTATTTTTAAACAATCATAGGACCAAGTTAGTTGCCAGTATTTTCCACTGCTCACTATTAATTATCTTAATTTTGACATGTTCAAAACTTGTACGTCATGCCGCACCTGTTCAAATCTTTTTGGATGTTTATTAACAGCTGTCTTGATTGTTTCAATCTACTGAATTTACATTATATTGCATCTTAACTAGAAAAATATTTGCAATTGACCATCTTAAATGTATAATGCATATGCCACCATTTACCGGTTATTCAGTTACCATTAAGTATTCTGCTGAGATTTTATTTGTAATATAATTTGAAACTAAGTAAAGTAGGCAACATTCTTAAACTCGAATTTTAGAAATGCATCGTCCTGAAAAATTTCTCCAGCAATCACCAGATCTTGTACTCTCCGTGGGTCATTGGTTTAAGTAAGTTACAGGTTTAATGTGAAGAAAAACTTTTAATTCAGTCAAGATCTTGCCATTACAAATCTTGCTAGTATGTTTTGAAAGACTAAAATGCAAAAGATAGCAATAAATCAAATAATTGCCTTAAACTTAAACATCTTTGCTGTCAAAAGACCATTGGCTATTATCAAAAAATGGCAAATTTATTCACATATTAGAAAATGTTATAGTGATTAAAGAATTTAATTATTTTCACATTTGATTGATGTAAGTATAGTTTGAGATTTTTTACAATTTGCAATAAGTTAAATTCAAATTGACTTGCATTTCATTTAAAAAAAATTAAACTTTTTTTAAATGAATTGTGTGCAAGAGATTTGATACAAATCTCAACTTGCAACTTTGAATTTGCCATTCTTAATGCTTAACATGAAGTCAATGATTGTGATGCTTTAAAACAAATGTAAATGCATCTAATCATTACTGTAAGTCCGTTCATAACATGCTGAAGAGCAGAATCAAATGCAATGTCTATATCCCATCGTTGCAATTGTTAAGATCAGCAAGATTCTTGCTTTCCTCGTAAAGCTGCCCATTGGCTGTCCTGATCCTGAAGCTATTGAGTTAGATATTCCCAGGACTGTCACTCAGAGTTCTGAGAACTTTTGCCTGTGTTTTCCTTCCTTAATATCCTCCTCCTCACTGTCATCTGCTAGGCTCACCAAGGTTTGATGACTGTTCTTCTGATGTTTGGTTAACACAGCACTGAAGAATAGTGAACACAACTGTTTTGGAAAGAAACAGGATTAATACCAAGATTGTGAATCTTTAAATTACATAACAATATTAACCATGTTAGAGGACATAACTTTCAAGATTCTCAGGTCAGACTTTTATAAGCAGGAACAGTGAATGCAAAATCAGAATTACTATCAAACTATGTAAATCATTGATTAGATTGGTTCACAAGAATCTGGTATAGGTATGTGGCCATTTGATCCGATGCCCACTTTCAAGCAGAGTAATGGCTGATTTTTGACCCAAGCGCCACATTTTCCTGCACTCATTCCATATGCCTTTCTTAAATTCGCAAAAAACTAATCATATTCAGCAACTGAGTTAATTATCCATGATAAATTCCAAAGCTTCGCTACCCTCCAGCGTGTTTTGAATGGCCATTCCCTTGTTTTGTCAAAGTGACTGTCATAATTTAGTAGGTTAGAAATTGAGATAATTGGATTGGTGGGAAAGTGGCCTTATGACACTGAATCAATTATGATTTTATTGACTGACAATGGACTGGGGCATATGGTCTATTGTTTCATATCTTTTATCTATTTTTTGTCCTGAATCATCAACAAATCCCCCTAGATTCATTCAACTGTTGGGGCAGTAACTGATCATAATAATTGTGTTTTGCATAAAAACAGGGCACAACTAGGCACACTTCCCTTGTCAGATCTGAGAAAAACTAGAATATCTTTGCCATGGAAGTTTGTCCTGGATCATGGAGATACAAGGAACTGCAGATGCTGAGATCTTGAGCAAAACAAAGTGCTGGAGGAATTCAACGTCACAGAAACATTCTAAGCAATCTATTGAGCTACCTCATCGTGTACCATCTGCCCCACCTGTGGCAAAGTGTGCAGATCATCAGCCATATTTCTAACCTGCAAGGAAACTTTTTATTCCTACCTTCATGTACTGCTTAGGAAAAGTAGGAGAAATAATGTAATATTTCAATTACATGTAGAGGCTGCCACTGTTTTCCCTGTAATAGTGCAGGAGTCTGTCCTAACCCCTGTTTCCAGTTCCTAGTGATTGGGAATGGGCATCCTCTGCTTATTCCCTAATCTGCACCCTCTCCTACTACAACTACCCATTGGGAAATCAGGGACTACGCTCATTACCGAGCGCGATGCACATGATTAGATCCACTGCAGTGTTCCTACTAAGTGATTCTATTGCCAGCGTGCAGTCATCTGCTCCTTGTCAGTACAGAGCTGAGTGTTTGAGTGTGATTAGATATGACAGCCTCTTGCAATGAGTTTCCCAGCGAGAGATGCTCATGTTGAACATCAACAGATCATGTTTATATCTATCATGGGACCCCAGCAGCTTGCTTTTCTGGGTTAGGTGAGGTTTCACATGTACCTCCCCAAACCTAGTTTACTGCATTCAGTGCTCCCAATGTGACTATCCATCTGTGAGACCTAAATACCCACCCCTACCCCCCTTTGGAGGCTAAAACATGAGAGAAAGGAAGCATGGTTCTGTTAGGGAAACATGAAACTAAATCAAATGTAGAGGTTACCTGCAGTATAATGCTAAATAGTCCAAAGTACATTATTTTAATCTGCATTTCAACGTTAAGTTTATTTCAACAAAAACATCTAATTTAAAAAAAACAATACTCTACCTTTTTATTTGGTGGTGTTCCAGGCACCATTTCATTTTCAACTCCATCCGCTAAGTAATTGCTAAACACAGAGGATATCTTGACATTTTGATTTAGATCTTCTGTAAATCTGGGGCTCCTGCAGTGGTCCTTTCTTTTCTGAATTTGGGACCGACCATCTTTTTGTGTAGTGGTTACTATGGGTATTGCTGGTGAATTGATTTCTTCATTAATCAATTCATTCACATCTTCAGTCTGAATGTTTGGCTGATCATCACTGCTGGTAGAGAAATGTTATAGTTCAGTTTATTATTGTCACATGTACTGTAAAAAGCATTGGTTTGCATGCTATCCAGTCAAAGACAAGACTACACATGATTACAATCACAGTGCACATAAAGGGTTCAACATTTAGTGCAAGATAATATTTGATTCACTGATGTACAATTAACTTGTATAAATATAGGATCCAGCAGCAATCTATAATAGGACTTGTTTATATACTCAAATTTCTGAATAAAGTTTACTCATCAGCCTTAATCCAGCTATCAGTTCCCTAACAAGTGTGACATCCAATTTTCACTTAATCAATTTTGCAAATGACACTTTATTCTCAAATATTTCTGAAATTTACTTTTAATTTGATTTTACTATTCAGAGATCAAACAAAAACAGTAAAAAATAATTTATAAATCAAAAATGGCAGGACTACACATTCAATGAGAGGAAATTGAGTGGTTTGAACCTTGGAGTATGTGTCCGTATGTCATTAGAGGTTACAGGACAGTTCAGTGATGCAGTTAAAGTCATATTGGGTGCCTACTCTGAGTAACTGCAGAAGAGAAGGTAAATGTCTGTCTAGACGGTAATGTTTGAACTATACATAAAACTGGATAGGCCACAGTTTGAATGTTGCATACAGTTGTGGGCTATCATTACTGGATGACACAGAGAAAATTTATGAAAGTGTTGTTTGGATAAGAAAGTTATAGTTATGAAGGAAGCCCGGATGAACTAAGGGTTGTTTTCTTTGGAATACGAGATTGAAAGGTAAATTAACTGAGGTTACAAAGTGGAGCAGATTTAAGCAGTCTGAAGAAGGGTCTGAAATAAAACATCGTCTGTCTATGTTCTCGACAGATGCTTCCTGACCCACTGAGTTACTCCAGCATTGTCTTTTTTTGTAAATCATCATCTGCAGTTCCTTGGTGTCTATAACTTAACTGGGGTGTTTAAAAAGACAAAGGGTCAATATTAAATAAATAGGAAGGATCTAATTCTCTTAGCAGAGGGTCAAAATCCAGGGCCTGGATTTACAGCAACTGGCAGAAGAATTAATTGGGAGACAAGGAATATTCCAAAAAAGAATGTGCAGAGTCTGGAATTTGTAGTCTGTACAATTGGTAGTGGCATAAACATTAAACATATCTATTGCTTGGATGTGTACTCGAAGAGTCAAGTCCTAAAAGACTACAGACAAAGTGCTGAAGGCTGAGAATAACATGAGCTGTTTTTTTTTGGCTGGCAAGACACAACCAACCTCCTTCCCTGACTTCTGACATTCCTCTTTAAAATTGAAATAGGGTGAACATTCTCAATAACTACACAATAAGGATTGTATATTTTCAGCCAGCTTTAAAAAACAAATCAGTACAGGAATTTGAGCATGGTGGAAAATAAAATCACATCAATGTCATTTGATTTATTTTTATACTTCAGTAATGGAAATCTGGTTAATGCAAGTGTACTGATGGAAGCCTTGAAAATTTGCACTTTATTTTGCCTGTAGATAATAATAATAATAAATTTTATTTATGGGCGCCTTTCAAGAGTCTCAAGGACACCTTACAAAAATTGAGCATGTAGAGGAAAAACATGTAAGGGGAATGAAATAAATAGTAGAGACATGACTAGTACACAAAGTAAAGACAGAGTTCAATACAAAACACAGTATGAGGCAATTAATGCACAGATGAAAAGGGACGGGGACGTGGGGCTAAGGATAGGCAGAGGTGAAGAGATGGGTCTTGAGGCGGGACTGGAAGATGGTGAGGGACACGGAATTGCGGATCAGTTGGGGGAGGGAGTTCCAGAGCCTGGGAGCTGCCCTGGAGAAGGCTCTGTCCGAAAAACTGCGGAGGTTGGATTTGTGGATGGAGAGGATGCTGATGTGGATCTGAGGGACCGTGAGGGTTGGTAGGGGGAGAGGTCAGTGAGATATGGGGGGGCCAGATGGTGGAGGGCTTTGTAGGTGAGGACCAGGATTTTGTAGGTGATCCGGTGGGAGATGGGAAGCCAGTGAAGTTTTTTGAGGACTGGAGTGATGTGATGCCAGATGGGATGTCAATGCCTATGATGCTGCAAATTATCTGGAATTTTATTGCAACAAATTCAATATGATTAGCTGTTCACAATAGGGATATCGTAAGCTTCATGTTAAATAGCAACGGTGCAGCAACATTAATTCAAAATTGATTAAATGAAATAAAGAACTAGTTTATATCAAATAACAGGTGCTGGTTTATATCAAACAAAGACAAAATGCTGGAGTAACGAAACGGATCTGGTAGCATCTCTGGAGAACATGGATAGGTGACATTGTTTCAAACTGATTGTGTGTGTGTGGGAGGGGGGGATGGAAAGAAAGCTGAATAAGGGGCAGAGCATGACCGGTGATAGGTGAGCACAGATGAAGGGTGGTTTTGATAGGTTGATTGCTGGACAAAAAAGGCCAGAGATGAAAAGACAGGTGTGAGCCTGAAAAGGATAAAGAGTTGCGAATTGTGAAATTAGAGATTAGAAAAGTTGCAAATTATGTGGCCATTGGAAGGGGTGCAGGTAAAGGGGAAAGGGCGAAACCAGTGCAAGGTCAGCCAAGGTTCAGGGCAGGGGAACGAAAGGGGAGATGTTTGGGAAGAAGACTGTTTGTGGGTTTTAGCTAAAATTGGATTGAAATGCAAATGTCAGAGGGTGTGAGGGACAAAGTTTAAAGAAGACTACGCGCGGTTGCGGGGGGGGGGGGGGCGGCGGCATGCGGCGTCACACACTCACTACCCCCCACCTGCACACATGCTAACTACCCCCCTTGATATTATATTCATATTATTGATATTATATTAATATTATTAGTTTGCTCCTTTTACCCCATAACCGTCCTATCCACTGACGCATAGCCCCCAACTCGCAGGCGCATCTAGAGGGGAGGGGGGGGTAGAGAGTGAAGGCAGAGAGAGAAGGGGCAGAGAAAGAGAGGGGCGGAGACAGAGAGGGAGGGGAGGGGAAAGGGGGAAGAGGTGGGGGGGAAGGGAGAGGGGGGTGTATAGGGATGGGTGAGGGGCTGGAGGGAAGGGGGAATGGATGGGAGGGGGAGATGGGTAGGGGGGAGAGAGGAAAGAGGGGAGGGGTAGGGAGAGGGTGGAGAGGGGGAAGGGGCGGGAGACGAGGGGGTGTGGGGGGGGGAGGAAGGGAGAGGGGGAGGAGAGAGGGAGGGGAAGTGAGGGGGAAAGGGGGTGGGGAGGAGAGGGGACGGAGGGAGATGGGTAGGGGGGAGAGAGTGGGGAGGGGTTGGGAGGGAGGGGCAGGGGGGGAGATGAGGGGGGTGTGGGGTAGAGGAGGGGGTGGATGGGAGAGGAGGAGGGGAGGAAGGAAGAGGAGGGGGTAGGGAGGGGGAGAGGGGGTAGTGGGGAGGAGGATGGGGAGAGAAGGTGAGGGCGGACTTGAACTCGGCGAGCGGGCGGCTCGGACAGGGCCGACTGCGAAAGGGCAGCGAGCATCGGCAGCTCTCTGGACCTCGGGCGGCGTGGAGAGCCTCTGCGGCTCTCGCGTCACGATTCCCCGTGTCCCTGTGATCAACGGAGAAATCACAGGTTTCTCAGAGGGAGTAATGGCCGCCAGGGCCACCTTTTCATTGCGTGCCCCGCGCGACAATAACGGCTGCCGCCACCATGTTCTACGATCGGGCGGGGGAGGCGGAGAGGATTCAGAAGCAAGCCGGTGGCCTCCGGCTGTGAGCGAGCGGCTGTGAGCGACGCCTCGAGTGAGCGGCTGTGAGGGAGCAGCAGTGAGCGACGCCTCGAGCGAGCGGCTGTGAGCGACGCCTCGAGTGAGCGGCTGTGAGGGAGCGGCAGTGAGCGACGCCTCGAGCGAGCGGCTGTGAGGGAGCGGCTGTGAGCGACGCCTCTTTCTGCGCGTTTTGAAGAACGGGGGTGTGGGCTAACGTACCTCGTGGAAAACTGCGCATGTGCGTTGACAGCAGCTGCATTAATCCAGAGCGGCGGTGGGGGAGGGGGGGCCACAAGGAAAGACATTGTGAGGTCAGCAGCTGGGCAACCGTTATATTTTTTTTAAATGTCAGTTTGGTGATAAAATTTAGTAAATATCTCAGGAAATAATTCACCAAATTTATAGAGGAGTGGATTTTTGAAATCATAAAGAAAATTTCTACCAGAAGAATAAATGTCACTGTTATTGTAACGTCAGCAGCTAGGCAGCGGTCAGATTTTTTAAAAAAGGTCAGATTGGTCAACAATTTTAATTAAAAAGTCGGGAAAATAATGTACCAAATGTACAGAGGAGTGGATTTCTAAAAATCCACTTCCTTATCTCTGTCCCCCTCTCCCCTGAATTTCAGTCTGAAGAAGGGTCTCGACATGAAACGTCACCAATTCCTTCTATCCAGAGATGCTGCCTAACCTGCTGAGTTACTCCAGCATTGTGTCTAAATCATACTATTTGATTGGATCAATCAAATCATGTATCGTATGATTTGATCAAGCAAGGTTTTCAGGATCACAAGTAACAATATTAACCAAAACATTTCCTATACAATAGAGGGTGAACATATCAGTTAAACAGAACGAAACAACAGTAGAAACCAGGAACTGCAAATGCTGCATTACACAAACAAAAGGAAATAATAGTTAGGGAAATAAAGCATCAAAGGATATTTCAGTTAACTGGATTATAATAATCAAAGGTTTATCCACAATTTCTTACCTCTTATTGCCATAGGTCTTTAAGTTCTGAGTGTGCTGTGATGATGCCTGGCTCCCTATGTCAGTTAACGTAGCCAGTACGAAAATACCTTCAAGCATCATATTATCAATAATAAATGCAATTGGCCTGTAAAATCAAATGGATAAAAAGACTAATTTCATGGAGATAAACCTTATCTCAATGACAAAATTGCCTGAACTGGCTTCAGATGCAAACCATTTCATGCTGCATCTCTAAACTAAGCATTTAGAAAATAACATCTCAATATCATGTAATTAGCAGAAATATTATGTTCTTATGAACAAAAATGTGCTTAGAAGAATTTGAATGTTTAATTATTCTGTGCCAAGGGCTCCAGATAGTAAGAGTTGGTGATTCAAGTGCTGATGCTTTTATAATCGCTCTTTGACTTAATCAGAATATCAATGAACTGACCAAGTGAGCAAGAAGTGAGCAAAGTATGAAGTAGTAGATTTGGGATGGGGAATGAGGCAGTCTAGAGGAATATGTTAGTGCAAATTCACAGGTTGCTGAAGGTTACCTGACATACAGTTAAGGTGATGCAGAAAGTTGTAAAATATTTAGCCATGGTTATACAGAAGATGTATAAAATGCTCACACTACACAGTTTGAGCACTATGTACATTTCAGGCACATCACATGAATGTTACCAAGGTTGGAGAATTTTACTTAAGGGGAAAGACTGGCTTGGCAAAGAATGTTCTCTTTAAAGGAGGAATCCCAAAGGGAGATGGAATTGATTTGCATCCAATTTTGCAAAGTAGACAATATAAACTGGAATTCTTATTGTCTAGTCTTTGCATATATTTGAGGGAGATCAACAAGGGTGCATCATATTTCAGGTTCACTGATTAAAGGATTTTTTTTTAAATCCAAAGAGCACTAGAGAGATTTCATCTTTTGAATGGATGGTAGAGGCAGAAGCAATACCATGAATTAAAAATACCTGAAGTATTGTGGACAGGTACACAAGGAAAGGTTTAGAGGGACATGGGCCAAACACGGGCAGGTGGGGCTAGTGTAGATGGGGGCATCTTGATCAGCATAGGCAAGATGTGGCGAAGGGCCGGTTCCATGTTGTATGTTTCCATGACTGTGATCTAAAGGGTCATGGGCAAATTAGTCAAAATTGTTCTTTTGTTTTAAACCATAATGGCATGATAAATTAAATAGTCTACCTTTGCACCATATATTTCTTTAACACCCCTTCCCTTCACTTGCACCTGCACCAAGTGGCTCTCTGAACACATCCACCTCATAAACTCACATCAACCCATTTTGAAATTCAGTTCTTTAGATGAGCTTTAGGCTATCTGTTTTTCTAGTCACAAATGCTGTTTGAATGAAATAATGCAAGTTGTTAAGCCGCAAGCAGTCCACAATTGTTGGAATTCATAGTTTGATTGATAAAGGTACAGCATGGCACCAGGCTCTTTGGCCCACCAAGTTCACGCTGACCATGTTCACACTAGTTCCATGTTATTCCACTTTCTCATCCACTCCCTACACAATGAGGGCAATTTACAGAGACCACTTAACTTACAAACCCACACATCATTAGAATGCAGGATGAAACCGGAGCACCCTGAGGAAATCCACGTAGTATCAGGGAGAACATGCAAACTCCACACAGACAGGATCAAACCAGGGTTTCTGGTTCTGTGTGGGAGCAGCTCTATCACTGTGCTGCCCTTTACGGATAACCTACAAATATGCAAAGAATTTTTGGTTTGTTTCAGTAAATCTCAGGTAGAAAATAAGCTTACTTCCCAGCTGTTCCAAAATGGGCTGATACAGAAAGGCTCATAGATTCAGCAAATGCCAGAAGACCCTTCAATACAAAAAAAGATAATTTATATGTAGCAAAACTTAGTACCATAAACGTTTTAAACAATGTGCTCTTTTTTGCAGTGTAGTACAAAACAATACAACAGAACAACATCTTGAACTGAAACAAATTTTTTTTCAACTATAGTGATTTCAAATTGCTCTGAAATCAACCAGTAGGTTCCGGATGACCAAGTACAAATTATAGTAAGTGAAAATCCAGTTCAAAACACAAATGCTGGAATAATATAATGCAGATATTTCTGCATAGGGATGTACATCGGACACCTCTACAGCGGCCGTACGAAGGTCCCTTCCGGGTCTTGGAACATGGCTCGTCGACTTTCGTCCTGGACATGGGGGGTCGGCGTGAGACCGTTTCAGTTGCGCGGTTGAAGCCAGCACATATCGATATCGATCGGCCTGCGCTGGTAGCGCTGCCCCGAAAGCGAGGGCGGCCTCTGTCTAGGGTACCTCCTCCTCTGGCTACTTCGTCCCCCGCACTTGTTGACCAGGCGCCTGTTCCGGGGCCGAGCGTTGTGTGCACCCAGGCTGGCCGCCGTGTACGCCCTCCTGTCCGTTTCGTACCTCGGGTACTTGGGGGGGGTCCTGTGGCGGTCCCTGGGGGATAGACCACTCCTTGGATCATCCCCCTCGCCGATTGAGGGACAGGGGCGTTGGTCTGCCACGGGGTTTCCTGACGACTCCCTAGGGGTAGAGATAAGGGTGTCGTGGTGTGTACTCGGGCTGCTGGAATTAAAAAGCTTCTTTTGAATCCGCCTGGTGTCCGGTCTTTTCCTGACCTTGACCAGGCCACTACAATATGATATAATGGGAAATCAATCATTTATTCTTCAAATTTAATGCTATGGTTGAAGTTTAACTAATGACGAGGACTTTTTGAACATGATATTTATTTTAAAAGCTGCTGTAGAACATTTAAAATTTATGCACAGCTTTGAGCTTGGATTGCTGCCTCATTAGTCAAATATCCAAATATGTTTTTACATGTTATAAACATAATTAAGAATGCATGAATGAAGTATAATTGTGTAAGGTGCTAAATATTGCTTATGTCCGTGAAACCAGCTATAATAAAAATTAACATACTTGGAAGCCGAGTAAGTGAATTGACAAAATACTATCAAAACAAGCAGATTATCTTGAAAACCACAATTTATTACAACACAAATAATGAGATTGCTTTAACATATTTATGATTGGTGCAGGTTATTACACAGGCCTATAGCAAGAACTTGAACATTTTAAGAAATGAATAAACCAAATAATAAACAGCACTGGCATTCATAATTGAAGTGTTTTCTTTGCAATTTCCTATAAATTTTAAGAAGGTAGAGGTGGTGTAAAAAATGGAAATGAATGTAAATGTAGCAATAAATATGTGTTGCTACAACTTTTTCTTGGGGGGGGGGAAAGAAGTATTAATTTAAATAGTATTTAAACTTTCTAAAACATAAATTGGAAACATTAATAACTGTTATTGCTAAGAGCAAACTGCACAACATTGTATGCGAATTGTAGATTAAACAGCTTCTCCAATTTATACCGAGGGCGAGAAAAGTCAGTCACATTTGCCAACCCACAAGCTAACTTCAAAACATTCTCACCTTCTTCAATGACACAGTTCCAACAAAGATATATTACTTGTTGTCCAATATATCACCTAGATTATGCTCTCGTCAAAGAGCATCACACCCATTACTGGAATGTTATTCAAGACATTATAAAGTGCATTATTTGCAGATAATGTGTTTTCACGAGAGTGAAGGCTGCAAGTCTGTTCTAAAATTGAAAGTTCTGGCTCTCTTTTAATTTTTTCAATTCATTTTGTGCCCCTTTGGATGCATCTTTTATGTGGAGAAGGAGCCTTTTATTCCAAGTAAAGGCCCCTTCTCGACATCAAGAATGCTAAAGAGGCATAATTTATTTATTTATTTTTTAATCAAAAGAATAGAACTCTATTCAGCAGGAATATTTATATCATTCCAAAAATGTTTTAACTTGTAAATGTGCTGTTATTTCTTTCAAAAACTCAAAGCTGAAGTTGAACTTAAATTGTACAAAACACAAATTGCTGGAGGAACTCAGCAGGCCACAGTCTCTTGATGAACTCATGAACATTGAATTCTCTAATTTCAAGTAACACTCTCCTTAACCCCCCCCCCCCTTTCCCCTGCACCCCCACCCCAGTGTGTACACATTTCTCCAACCTTCTCCCACCACCCCAGTCTCCCCGTTTCTTCCCCCTCCTCAGTATGTTCATCTCCAATCCTTCACCAAATTCTGTTACCTATCTTCACCAAAGAGGTAGTCACTTAAATATGCCAACACTGCAATTTCAAAACAAGGAAGGGACAAAACAATCATAGCTGACGGCAACCACGTCTTTTACTTTTTGCATAGATGGCTTCTTCCAGACTTTCCCTGGTGATAAAAGCTTTTCAATGTCTGCACAAAAAGAGGCATTTTCATATAGACAAGCAGACAAAGCGTATTCAAGATTTTGCAGTCTGCAGCCTGACCCATGGTGCAAGCTGACACTGATAGGGTTCATGTTGTCTTATGTGGAACACACAAGATCTTTCATTTTTATGAACAGAAAGGGGCGAAGTTGGTGTACTGCCACAAACAAATTGTTAGCTTAGCAGCCGTCATAATAATTCCATTCTGTGGACGTTCCCTGGGGCACTAATCTTGGCCCAAAATTACAACTGAGCAAAAAACATGATTCTCTCACTCTGTGATTCTGGTCCAGAATACTTACACAATGTACCTACAGTGAAGACTATGTTGTCACAAGCAATATATATTATTAAGAAGTTAAGTCGAAAGTTACACATAGTTTTGGCTTAGCCGCCTTTGTCACCATATATCAGGAACAAGTTAAAAAGCGAAAGCACAAAACGTTGAGAAAGAACTACAGGAAATGAAGGAACACAAGAGAATGATACAATACAGTCCTGATTGCCTAAACTGCGCATGTTCAAACATGCTGAAATGAGTATTATAGAGTCAAAGTCATACAGCGTGGAAACTGTACTTCAGCCCAACTTGCCCACAGTGACCAACATGCCCCATCTACAGTAGTCCCACCCGACAGTGCTTGACCCATAACCCTCAAAACATATTCTATCCATGTACCTGTCCAAATGTTTCTTAAATGTTATGATAATACCTGCCTCAACTACCTCATCCGGCAGCTCATTGCATATACCCACCACTCCTTGTGTAAAAAAGTTACCCCTCACATTCCAATTAAATCTTTCCCTCTTCACCTTAAACCTCTGGTGCTTCCCCTACTCTGGGCAACAGACTCTATGCATTTACCCAATCTATTCCTCCCATGATTTTGTTTACCAGATCTATTCTTTTCACAATTTTATTCTCAATCACATCCTAACTATCACCAAAAGCAATTCCATTGTAGAATTCTCATACAAGGATCTATCTGGGCATCAAGAATATATCCAAGGTGCCAACCTAACATTTCCAAACCAGTCATTTCTTTAGTTGAGAAGTCAGAGTGGAAGATGAAAATAATCTGCAATGATTCAGTTCTGAACAAAAAATATTAAATATCATGAATCAGTTAGAAACATGCAGAGAAGATTGATGAAAAAGCCAGGAATTGTTATACATTTGTTATTTTACTCCTGTGGGTATTCATTAAAATGACATTACCTACATAATTAAAAGCACTCGCAAGATAGTACTCTCAATATAATGTATACTACTGAATATCACAAAGCCTACCATGTAATACAAAGCCTAATTTTAACCTTATTCACAATGCTTCATGCGGACTTTCTATTTCAGAGCTTTCTCATTAGGAGCTGCTCCACAAATGTCAGCAACCAGCTTCATGCAGTCAGCAATAATTACCATCTTTCTCAATCTCAAGTTCAGCTGACGTTACTGTGTACCCAACTAACTGAATTTAATTTCTACCCCCTCCTCCCCCCCACCCGGAAATCACAGGATGTCCTCTGCGTTAACTTCTGTTTGATTAACTCCGTGGAGGCACCAATTACCTTAAAATGTATCACCTGCAACACTGTAGGAAGTTGAACAAAGTACAAAAATAGCCTGGACTCACATGCTGACACTTCCAAGTAATAAGGTTAAAATGTCCTAGATATTTTTATTTTACAGAATCCCATAAGACAAGGTGCATACCACTTATTTACAGTCTGTAGTGTATTCTTATGTTTTATCGATTGTACAATGTAAACCACAACATGTAACGTTAACGTTCAATGCATCCAATTAAAACAACTGTCTTTGAGTTACCTTGGATGTGGCTTTTTCTTCAATACACATTTTACTGTGGCAAACTCCTATTAAAACAATTAAAAGCTACACGACTATCTTTGAGCATGAACCTTCCGAGTACTGTTGGTTATATATGCAGTAAAAATAATGCCGTGTTTAGTTTATTGTCACATGTACCGAGGTACAGTGAAAAGCTCTTTGCTTCATGCTAACTAGTCAGCGGAAAGACTATACATGAATAATCGAGCCGTCCACAGTATACAGATACATGAAAAAGGGAATAACATTTAGTGCAAGATAGTCTGATAAAAGATAGTCCGACAGTCTCCAATGAAGTAGATCAGTGGCTCTTAACCTTATACTATGCGCATACGCGAACAAAATACTGTATGTGGTATGTACCTTTATTAGGTTCCTAAAAAGGGGCTCAACAAATGGATATGTTATTTATGACCCCTTCATGTCTCCGGTAAAGCCCCAAACAATCCCCCAGGTTAAGAACCACTGAAGTAGATAGTAGCTCAGGACCGCTCTCTAGTTGTTGATAGGATGGTTAGAAACTGTCCCTAAAATAGCATCTCAAAGTTTTAATTTAAATTATTTGTAAAACCCAAGATATGAACTAAACAGCTTATACGATAAATCTGGCTTTCATACTCCCAATCATATAGGGGAGGAAGTGTAGATGAATTTAAGAAATCACAATTGCCTGTTTTTATGAAAAGATTAAATCCTTTATGAAAAAACCTTACATAAATATTCTTAGTGTATTTAATCCTTTCATTTATAATTAAAATAATTATACTGACATACTGAAAACTGATCTGATATGGATCCATTGGATTGAATTTCATGTGATTTTGTGACACCAAATTCAGAAACGTCAATATACAATAACAATATTAAGTTCCATACCCTAAGCTCCTTCAAGCAGAATGTTATCTCAGCGTCAACTCCAATCTGCAGATATTCAAACTCATTGGGTTTTAAACTCACTTCAGTTTGCATTACTTTTGAGAAATCTGTATATAAACAAGAAAAGTCTACATAAGGAGAGAATTTAAAGACCGTTATCTCTTTTAGCTGATAATTGAACTCTATTCCATTTGCATTGTGGTGATGATCGAATTACCTTTGTCTTCATCTACATAGCTCTTGAAGAAAGCTTTCAGAGGAGTTACAGTCAATGTAATTTCTTCTTGAGACATTGGGAAATGAATGGCAACGTCAGCCAGAAGCCTTAAAAAAAATAATCACATGCATCATTTTATTTTAATGAAGTATTTATTGATTCCCAAGACAGGTCTCCTTCATTTATTCTCTCACGTGTCATAGTTTTCATATTTTTCCAACACAATTTCCATTATTTTCAAGAGCACTTACTTTCACATTTCATTGGTGCTTCACTAATACTTAATAACGGTGGCCCTCAATGTAAGGAGGAAGAGGGGAACTTAGTCCCAAGTTAAAGGTAAACAGCATTAAAATGCAAATACTGGAAAGCAGAAGCTAAACCAGAAAATGATGTATTTACTTAGCAGGTTCAATCAGCATAGTATTAGCTACAAGGAGAAGGTGGACAAACTTGGATTGTTTTCTCTGGAGCATAGGAGGTTGAGCATTGGAGGGGAAATCTGATAGAAGCGTATACAATTATGAGAGGCATGGATAAGGTAGACAGGCAGAACCTCCCCCCCCCCCCCCCCCCCCCCCCCCCCAGGGTGCAAATGTCAAAGACCACAGGGCTTAGGTTGGCGGTGAGAGGGGCAAATTTAAAGTGTGTAGACAAGTTTTCTTTGACACACAGAGGGTGCCTGGAACAGGCTGCCAGGGGTGGCGGTGAGACAGATTAAATATGGGCATTTAAGAGGCTTTTGAATAGGCACATGTGTATGCAGGGAACGGAAGGAAATGGATCACTTGCAGGCATTTTTATATTTTTAATGTGGCATCATATTCAGTACGACTATTATAGGTCGATGGGCCTGTTCCTGCGATGCATTGTTCTATGTAGTACCTATAGGGAGCACTGGCATGGTCACAATTCAGAGAATACTAGAAATACTCAGCAGGGCAGGCTGCATCTGAAGGAAGATAAACAGAAAGCTAACATTTCAAGTTGAAGAATTCCCAGCATTCTCTGTTTTTAATTCAGATTTCTGGCATCTGCAATTTTTTTTAATTTTCAGGTTTCAGTTGTCAACCAGCAGAACAGTCAACAGGGTCGGGCTCTGTCTTGAAGGTAACAGCATTGATAGCACACCTCAACATTTACAGCCGTTGTGTCAGTGAAGAGATTGTTAACTTAGTATTTGTGTGCCAGGCCCTTTTGAGATAGTGGTGTGCCTGAACTTTTAGGTTTTACAAATTTCCAATCTAATGGAACTACTAAAATGCCGCATGGAGTTTGCCCCTTACGGCTTAAATTTTCTTCATAATAGTAATATTTATTTCCACCCATTATAGTTCATTCCACTTGTAGTGCATGATTGTTCCTACCTTGCATGAGATCGCACTATATTTGGGCATAACTGTTTCGAAAACACAGCCTGTAGGGTCTCACACTCTTGAAATGCCAAATGGTGAGCTTTAGTGATTCCTGTAACCAGCAAAATAGAAAGTCACGGAACAAAAACAGGTGAAAAAATAAAATAAAATGCATCACTTGACAGCTGCCACACTTTTATAGACTGTGAGCAGAGAATTATTATTTTATCTCCAGGACTTACAGAAACAAATTGTAGCTAAAGTAGCTTTCACACTGTCAGAAAGCTCAATTACATAGCCAATGAAGTACTTCTGGAAGTATCATTAGAAGGCCATTAGTTTATGCAGCACTCAAGACCCCAGTGGATAATCGAGGCTGACATTTCTGAGTATCAATAAGCAAATGCTCCCTGCCCCTAGTGCCAATTTGCACATGACATGTCATACTAAACTCTCAGGTTCTACAGATTCACCCATGCCACAGTTAACAGCACTTTCACCTTCAAATCAGAAGGCAGCTCAGTTCTCCCTCCAAAGGCTGGAGCACAAAATCTTTTTCAATGCTCTAATAGATTATTGGAGTGGGAGCTGAGGTACTATTCTTTTACATGAGCTATTTAGCTGTGGCCCCATCTCCTCTATCAGGACGATCACAATTTTTTTTTTAAATGGCACCATGAAATCTCAAGATACATTTAGTAAATTTGTTTTCGTACCGTATTTGCAGCAGAACTGAAAAACAACTCGGCAGTCCTGTGAATTTACATAAATCTTGCATTTCTCCACATTCCTCTCTAATGTAGTTAGGCATCGAAACATTGGAAGAACATACTGAGTAAAAGAAGAAAAAAGGCCAAGAAGTCTGTTACAATAGTAATACAAACAATGACCTCTCTTAATCATAAACATAGGATATTTCTCATTCCAAAAGATTAAATTCAAGATCCAGTCATATCATTAACACTAACTACACAGGTGAGAGCATATATAAAAAACACATTTTTCTGAATGTTCTTAAAAGGAGCTAAAAAAAATGATCATGAGATTTGCACTTAATTCAAATCTTTTGTTCAAAGGATTAAACTTGGAATAATTCAATGATTTTTATTTTAAAAGCTCTAATTAATAATGTCACATTGCAACTTGCACAAAATTGTTAAGGAATGAAACTGTAAAGATAAATAACATTATTTGGGGCATAAATAGTATTTCAAAGTGCCAATTTAGTATTATTTTTAAATGGGAAATTATTCAATTCTCAGCTTCTGTTGAAAATTAACATAATATGTAGCGCAAAAGATAAAACAGCAAATTGATGAAATCCAATACCAAAAAAACCCAAGTAATCTGCCGGGGGGTGGGGAGGTGATTTGCAGAAAAAAACATATGCAGATTTACTGTCAAAATTCATATTATAGTTTGAATTTAGACACCAAGATATTATGTTTGCAAGCTTAAAAATAAGGGGTTACATAAAGATTTTTTTTCAAAATTCAGCCAATGCCATATTTCATACCAAGATTTAGTGTGGTAATAATCTTTTGTGATCATTATTCAACCTAAACAGAATAAAAGATCATAGGACATTATAAATTACAGACCATACATTAAACCAACATGAACATGTTGCCCGCCAGCTAACACCAAGGAAACAATATTAACATAACATTGCTAGGCACTTACCAACTTGCCTCAACACATTGTAATCAGGGTGTACTGAGAAACTTACACAAATCTCGTTTAAATTCTATTTCAACAGGAACATTATTTAGTCACCCCTGCTAAACATGCGAGGGTAAAAGGGGATAGGTATTGACATGAATAGACTGGTTGGCAGACAGGAAGCAAAGAAAAGGAATTAGATCCTCAGTGCTGGGACCCCAGTTATTTACAATATGTATTAACGATTTAGAGAAAGGAATTAAAAGTAAATTCTCCAAGTTTGCGGATTACATAAAGTTGGGTGGCAGTGTGAGCTGCGAGGAGGATGCTATGAGGCTGCAGGGTAACTTGGATAGGTTGCGTGAGTGGGCAGATGCAGGGCAGATGCAGTATAATGTGGATAAATGTGAGGTTATCCACTTTGGTGGTAAAAACAAGAAAGCAGATTATTATCAGAATGTTTAGGAAAGAACTTAATCTACATTGATTTCCGTTTTCCAGGCCCCCACTCCATCATCTTTACTATGGATGTCCAGTCACTCTATACCTCTATCTCCCACCAGGAAGGTCTTAAAGCCCTCCGTTTCTTCCTCAACCGCAGAACCAGCCAATTTCCGTCTACTAATACTCTCCTCTGCCTGGCAGAGCTGGTCCTTATCCTCAACTACTTCTCCTTCGACTCCTCCCACTTCCTTCAAATCAAAGGCGTAGCTATGGGCACTCGCATGGGCCCTAGCTATGCCGGCCTCTTTGTAGGCTACGTGGAACAATAACTGTTCCAGACGTACACTGGGCCTATCCCTGAACTCGACTTCCGCTACATTGACGACTGCATCGATGCTACCACCTGCACTCATGCAGAACTCACTAACTTCATCAACATCATGACCAATTTCCATCCTGCACTCAAATTCACTTGGAGCATCTCCAACATCTCTCTACCGTTTCTGGATCTCACCATCTCCATCACAGGAGGCAGACTATTGACCGACATCTACTACAAACCCATTGACTCCCATAGCTATCTAGACTACACTTCTTCCCACCCTGCATCCTGTAAAGATTCTATCCCCTACCAATTCCTCCGTCTACGCCGCATCTGCGCCCAGGTTTTCCCATACCAGGGCATCGGAGATGTCCTCATTCTTTAGGAAATGGGGGTTCCCTTCTTCCATTATAGATGAGGCTCTCACTAGGATCTCCTCAATATCCCGTAGCTCTGCTCTTGCTCCCCCTCCCTCCCATTTGTAACAAGGACAGTGTCCCCTTTGTCCTCACCTTCCACCGCTTCAGCTGCCGCATACTGCATATAATCCTCCAACATCTTCGCCACCTCCAACGGGATCCCACTACTGGCCACATCTTCCCATCTTCACCCCTTTTTTGCTTTCTGCGGAGACCGTTCCCTCCGCAACTCCCTGGTCAATTTGTCCCTTCCCACCCCATCCCCAGGTACTTTCCCCTGCAACCGCAGGAGATGCAACACCCGTCCCTTTACCGCCCCCCTTGACTCCATCCAAGGACCCTGACAGCCGTTTCAGGTGAAGCAGAGGTTCACTTGCACCTCGTCCAACCTCATCTACTGTATCCGCTGTTCCAGGTGTCAACTTCTGTACATCGACCAGACCAAGCGCAGGCTTGGCAATTATTTTGCTGAACACCGCCACTCAGTCCGCCTTAACCTACCTGATCTCCCGGTTGCTCAGCATTTTAACTCCCCCTCCCAATACCAATCTGACCTTTCTGTCCTGGGCCTCCTCCACTCCTCCAGTGAGGCCCAGCACAAATTGGAGGAACAGCACCTCATATTTCGCTTGGGTAGTTTACACCCCAGCGGTATAAACATTGACTTCTCTAACTTCAAATAGCCCTTACTTTCCCTCTCTCTCCATCCCCTCCCCCTTCCCAGTTCTCCAACCAGTCTTACTGTTGAAGTCTGACTACATTCTATCTCTGTCCCGCCCACTCCCCTGACATCAGTCTGAAGAAGAATCCTGACCCGAAACATCACCCATTCCTTCTCTCCAGTGACGCTGCCTGTCCCGCTGAGTTACTCCAGCATTTTGTGTTTATTATCAGAATGGTGTCAGATTAAGAAAAGGGGAGGTGAAACAAGACCTGGGTGTCCTTGTACATCAGTCACTAAAAGTAAGCATGCAGGTACAGCAGGCAGTGAAGAAAGCAAATGGCATGATGGGCTTCATAGCGAGAGGATTTGGTTATAGGAGCAAAATGGACCCACTGCAGTTGTACAGGGCCCTGGAGTCACCACACCTGGATTATTGTGTGCAGTTTTGGTTTCCTAATTTGAGGAAGGACATTCTTGCTATTGAGAGAGTGCAGCATAGGCTCACCAGGTTAATTCCCGGGATGGCGGGACAGACATATGATGAAAGAATGGACCGACTGAGCTTATATTCACTGGAATTTAGAAGGATAAAAGGGGATTTTATAGAAACATAAAATTCTTATGGGATTGGACAGGCTAGATGCAGGAAAAATGTTTCCAATGTTGGGGGAGTCCAGAACCAGGGGTCACAGTTTAAGAATAAGGGATTCACCCAGAGAGTTGTGAATCTGTGGAATTCTCTGCCACAAGGCAGTGGAGGACAATTCACTGGATGTTTTCAAGAGAGAGTTAGATATAGCTCTTGGCGCTAACAGAATCAAGGGATATGGGGGAAAAGCAGGAATGGGGTACTGATTTCGGATGATCAGCCATGATCATCTGGCTCGATCCGGTTTTTTGCCTCCCCCAGGAGATCACGCGGTTCTTGGGGTGGAGAGGGGTGATAGCGGTATAAAGGGGAGGGTAGTGTCTTGTGTTCTGTGTCTTGTGTCTACTGTTTGTGGGTAAGTGTGTCTGTTTAGTGTTCAGCCATGAGCGAATGGCGGTGCGGGCTCGACGGACCTGGTGGTCTACTCTCGCACCTACTTTCTATGTTTCTATGAAGGGCCGAACGGCCTACTCCTGCACCTATTTTCTATATTTCTATGTTGTAGCCTTTAGCTTCGGAAAACCCAAACTATACCTTAATTGCCATCTTACAGTTGAGGGGTACAACCTCAGCTTCAGAGGTTTCCTGTTGCTGCTTGTTACCCCTGCTGTAATGCAGGAAGAAGAGGGGAGAGAATAAAAAGCAAGCATATGCCGATCCAGAAGAATTAACCGATCTCAGTGCAAGCTGCAAAACAAAACATTAAATGATTAACTATTCTAGAATATAGCTGAAAAATATTCAAAACACTTTGACCAGTTAAATCAAAGAATATACAGGAACTATAAGTAAAGAGATTCATATTCAAGGTGCAGAAAATTAAATGTTTCCTATTTAAGGAAGTGATGCTGTAAATATTTAAATGATCAAAAATGCCTAATCAAAAAAGATCTTTAAAAAAATAATAAAATTTGTTTCTTTTAAAGAGGCACAGCATGGAAACTGCCCCTTTAGCCCACCGAGTCCACGCCATCAATCACTTGTTCTCACGTTCTGTTATTCCATTTTCTCATCCACTCCTTACACACTAAGGGCAATTTAGAGGCTAATTAACCTACAAACCCGTACATGATTGGGATGTAGAGGAAAAATGGCGCACCTGGAGGAAACCCACATGGTCACAGCAAAAACATGCAAACTCCGCTCAGACATCACTCGAGGTCAGGATCGAAACTAGGTCTCTGGCACTGTCAAGCAGCAGCTCTATCAGCTGCGACACTGCTGCCGCTTATTTCTTATTTTAATGTCCTGACTCATGGTGAAGTTCTGTTCTTCACTTTGATATGAATAACCATTTTCCAATTAGAATTTTTAAATGACATATTGTGGCTGAGCCATGTTATAGTGAGCACATTTAAGTTATGAAAGTATACTTTGCAAATCTCCTGAACATGGCAGCAAGCAGCAAGGAAATTTGAACTCATCTTCGACAATGATGTGACGCGGCAGTTAATCAATTGCTGGGCAGAAAACAAACACCACCCACCAGAGCCCCAAGGCAAACATTCTAGCCAAATTTTGCAAGATTTGAGAGGGCCCAATAATGGTGAGAATGGAACAAGAGCAATTGATTACGAAAAGTCCAATCTGTCCATACATAAATATTTTGTTTTGTTTACAATCTATTTACTTGAGCCAAATCTAGTTGTACTTCCTCCACCTATGAAGTAGAATCAGTAAGAGGTGCAAAGCTTACACAGTCCACCACCCAATGTATCCAACCCACATGCACGTCTCGATTCAGACATCATCATGTATAGTAAAAGATTAAAATCAGAACATTTGGAGAGGGTATGCTTCATCCAACTTGAATTACCTTCCCATACCGTCAGTGTCACAAACATATTGTTAATATCCACAACTTACACCATTTTCTAAAGGATCGAGCCATATCTCATCGCCAATTTTGGATAACGCATGGATTGCTTTTCCAAACGCTGCAAAGAAAGATAGCATTTTTCATGATTAAACATTATCTACTAGTTCATTTTCCAGCACTCAGTTGTTGTAATATGAAACAAACAAAGCCACATATGATAACAAAGAAAAGTTTATTATAGCAAATACAGCTGACTGTTAATTAAATATTTTGCCTTATACAAAAGGGGAAAAACTGCCAATGTTATATCAGAAGTAAAGAAAGCATAGGATAATTAAATCCTAAGATTTCATCTTTAATAGTGATTAAAAATAAAATATGACCTGACAATTCTGAGAACGGATCCAAAAGGCCAAGAGTACCCCATACCTTATTTAAAATATAGCTCATGGAAAGGTTTAGAGAATTAATAAATCATAAAACAAAATTATGATTTTCGCATCCGAAGTGATTTGAATAAAAGACTGGTTAAATCTGCTACTGAAGAATAGATATTATATTCCTATAAACAACTGCAGTATAGATAGCATTTTTCACGATTAAACATACTTGTTCTATTAATATAAATATTTTGAAATCTACCTCTCAGGTTGTTTGCGGGAATTATGCATTTCATGGTGCCGGCAGCTGTTTTGATGTGATCGTGTTTCACCTGTTGGCAACACAAACAACAAACCTTGATTTCAACAAGCGAGTCAGTGCAATGATTTGAAGATTAATCTTGTGTTTCCTCTGGGTGCCCCAGCCCCTCAATGCTTCCCGGGCCGCTGCAAGGCTTCCATGACAACCTTGTCGTTGGCGCGCTTCAAACCTGGCGCCATTCGAGCCCGCTATCACGTGACCCCCTCCCTCTGGCCCCCAGAGCCACTCGGCCCGCTGTCCTGTCCTGTCCCTCACCCCCAGTCTCCCGCCAACGGACCGCTGTGCAGAGCGTGTGACGTACCGGCAGTCAGGAAGCGCGAGCGCGTGCGCGACTCCCGGAGTTTTGCGCGGGAGAGTCCGCCCCTCTCTCGCACGGATCCCGGTTGCCATGGTGACGTAGGCGGCACCTTATCAAATACCTTGCAAATATTGATTTCCTCACTTTCTCATTTCTCAACTTCTCTCTCCGTCCCTCCCCACCCTAGTTCTCCGACTATTCACTGTTCTGATTCATTTTAGTTTGTAAGTCTTGCTTGTCACCTTCCCCTTAGCCAACAATGAACATTTCCTTGATTTTCAACTGATTTGATCTGTCATTTTCACACCTTACCCCTCCAAATCTCTCGACCCTCTCCCCTGACTCTCAGTCTGAAGAAGGGTCTTGACCTAAAAAATTCACCCATTCCTTCTCTCCAGAGATGCTGCCTGTTCTGCTGTGTGTGTTACTCCAGCATTTTGTGTCTATCTTCAGTGTATAACCAGCATCTGCAGTCCCTTCGTGCACCTTATAAAAAATGGTTTACTTCAAGTCACAAACTGTACAAACCATGTGCCTGTGGTTTGTCGCCTTGCTTCATTCAGATCTCAGTCATAGGAAGGGTTTGGAGGGCAATGAGCCAAATACAGGCAAATAAGACTGGCCCAATATGCCCTTGCCCGCATGGACAAGATGGGCCGAATGGCATGTTTCCATGTTCTATGCCTTTGTTCAATCATCTTTCTCATAATGCAGCATCTGGCTTTTGGATTAGTGTAGAGATACAACAGGGAGGCAGGCACGTATACCGCCCAGGGAATGCCGACCATCAATCATCCGTTCACATTAATTCTATGCTATTCTATTCCTTACAAATTAGGGGGCAATTTACAGAGGACAATTAGCATGCAAAATCGCAAGTCTTTGAAATATGGGAGTAAACCAGAGTACCTGGAGGAGACCCATGCGGTCACAGGGAGAAAGTGCAAACTCCACACACATTACCCAAGGTCAGGATCAAACCCAGGTCTCTGACGCTGTGAGGTAGTGGCTCTAGAGTTGCACCACTGTGCTGCCCTAAGTTTGCACTACTATATGTGCTTATGTTTATGGTGGCTACTCCAGTCCGTGCACCAAATCAATCAATTGCAATTTTTATGACCTTTGACATTTTTCTATTTTGAAGCTCGGGCATAAATTTCAAATTGATGAAAGCAACTGACAGTCTATTTCAAAAATTCTCTGTAACAAATTCATGGTTATAATCACCATAAAAGCTACTGCCAATGTGATCTTTGCCCTGCTGGGAAACCTTCCCTCCAACTGAGAAGGAAAATACCTCAGTTACATTGTCCATGTCAGTGGTACAATTACACAATAGACATTACCAATTCCCAGTCACTCCATTATCCTGCGACTACTGTGGGCAACTAGGCTTGAAGAAAGCCAAATCAAAGGTAAGTGTCGCAGGTGGGAAAGTATTAATTGTGCAGTTTTCCTTCCTTTCATTGTGCTATGATTTGAGCAATGAGAGAATGAAATGATTCTGACAGTGAACAAATGATGCGTGTACTATCATGAAAGACAGTTTAGGTTCAGTGAAAAGCTATGTTTTTCATGCTTGTCAAACATCAGATGTACCCTACAAACATGGATACAATCAGTTCAAACTCAAGTAAAATTGATAGAGCAATGGGGAAAATACAGAATGCAAAATATAGATATATTGACTTCAGGAATTGTGCATTACCTCAGAAAATTACTCAAATTACTAATTCTTCATTGAGTCTGAAGGAAGGGTCCCGACCCGAAATGCCACCTATCCAACTACTCCAGAGATGCTGCCTGATCTTATGCACTTTGTGTATTTTTCTGCAAACAGCATCTGCACTTCTTTGTATCTACTTATTAATTTCCCCGCTTGTGCACAATGAATCCTAGAGTTTCTGGAAGTACTGTTGGAATTGTGTGGTGTGTTTTGAATTTATAACTCAAAACGGTGGCTGTTCTAACTTTGGCCTGGTGGCAGCGCCGTCGGCACCCGCTCCTAAACCGCGACCGGATTGGCCGCGCCTTCGCTCGCTGCCGTGTCTTTTCATTGAAGAGCTGCTTCCCGTTCGGACGCTGGGAAAATGGTGAGTCCGTAGTCGGCCGGTCGATTGATTGATTGCGTTTTGTCCCCTCAGCTTAATAACGGATGTGCATAGAGTCTCTAACGTGTAGCTGGTGACGGAGCAGCAGGCTCCAGTGGTCGGGGTTGGTGACTCGGGGCCTGCAGTGGGCTTGGAATGGTCATGTGATGTCCATCAGCTGGAGGGAGGGACGGGGTTGAGGATGTTTGGACAGACCGTCCGGAAACATCTACTGTGTGTTTTAAGTGAGTCTGCACCAATGTTTATGGTTTATAATATCGTCCAGGAACCGCCTCTTCCATCTATGAAATGCCTAAATATCCTGAAATATTTGTATTCTATGCAGACAGAACAGAATAAGTGGCCATAATGTCAGGTGGAGACATAGAAAATAGGTGCAGGAGTAAGCCATTCGGCCCTTTGAGCCAGTATCGCCATTCAATATGATTATGATCATCCAGAATCAGTACCCCGTTCTGGCTTTCTCCCCATATCACTTGATTCCATTAGCCCTAAGAGGTAAATCCAACTCTCTTGAATACATCCAGCGAATTGGCCTCCACTGCCTTCTGTGGCAGAGAATTCCACAGATTCACAACTCTGGGTGAAAACGTTTTTTCTCATCTCAGTACTAAATGGCTGACCCCTTATTCTTAAACTGTGACCCCTGGTTCTGGACTCCCCCAACATCAGGAACATTTTTCCTGCTTCTAGCCTGTCCAATCCCTTAATAATTCTATTTGTTTCTCTCTATGTTCCCCTCTCATCCTAAATTCCAGTGAATATAAGTCCAGTCAATCCATTCTTTCATCATATATCAGTCCCACCATCCTGGGAATTAACCTGGTGAACCTATGCTGCACTCCCTCAGTAACAAGAATGTCCTTCCTCAAATTATGAGACCAAACTGCACACAATACTCCAGGTGTGATCTCACCAGGGCCCTTTAAAACTGCAGTAAGACCTCCTTGCTCCTATACTCAAATCCTCTTGGTATGAAGGCCAACATGCCATTTGCTTTCTTCACTGCCTGCTGTACCTGCATGCTTACTTTCAGTGACTGATGTACCAGGACACCCAGGTCTCGTTGCACCCCCCCCCCCCCTTTTCCTAATCTGACACCATTCTGATAATAGACACAAAATGCTGCAGTAACTCAGTGGGACAGGCAGCATCTCTGGAGAAAAGGAATGGGTGACGTTTCGGGTCGAGGCCCTTCTTCAGACTGGTTAGTGATAAGGGAAATGAGAGATATAGACGGTGATGTGGAGAGATAAAGAACAATGAATGAAAGATATGCACCCCTGCAAAGACTCTATCCCCTACTTCCAATTTATCCGTCCATGCCGCATGTCCGCCAAACATGAGGTGTTCGATACTAGAACATCTGAGATGTCCTCATTCTTTAGGGAACGGGGGTTCCCCTCTCCCATCATAGATGAGGCCTTCACTCGTGTCTCCTCGGTACCCCTTGCTCCCCCTCCCCTAGTCGCAACGGAGACAGAGTCCCCCTAGTCCTTGCCTTCCACTTCATCAGCCATTGCATACAACAAATAAGCCTCTGAAATTTCCTCCACCTCCAACGGGATCCCACCACCAGCCACATTTTTCCATCTCCACCCCTTTCCGCCTTCTGCTGAGACCGTTTCCACCGCAACTTATTCCTTCCCACCCAGACCAACCGCTCCCCAGGTACCTTCCCCTGCAACCGCAAAAGATGCGACACCTGTGCTATACCTCCTCCCACGACTCTGTCCAGGGACCTCAACAGTCCTTTCTGGTTAGGCAGAGGTTCACTTGCACCTCCTCCAACCTCATCTACTGTATCCGTTGTTCAAGATGTGGACTCTTATACATCGGTGAGATTAAACGCAGACACCTTCTTCAGACTGCTCAGACTTAGCAACTGTTATCTGTTTCCCCATGTCTTCAGATGTTCTTAATTTAGGAAATAGAGATAGCACCTTGTTTCCATAACTGTAACTGAAATTTCCATTGGTTTAGAATCTTATTTTAAGGCATGGTCTAGATTTTTGCCTGGACTATGCAGATCGGGTAAAATGTACACAGCCATATGGAATGAATACGAGTATGATTAATTGGCAATTTTGGCCATTGACACACTCTGAGCACCTTTTAACTGAGAGTTACTAATCTACAGACTAAACTAAAACCGAGCACATTGTTAAAAAAAAAAGGGCTGCCTTTTTATTTGGAAATCCTGCTTGTCAACCGTGAAAATTGGACAAATGTCATATTAAGAAACGAAACTACTTTTATCACAGCCGTTTGAGATTAGATGCCAAATCAAGATTCCTGATGCTAAAATTCTTGAGCCTGACCTGGCAACTATAAATGTTCTCACTGTAAAAGGATAACTATTACATTCAGCTCATGTGGTGTAATTGTCTGATGAACAAATCCTGACAAAGGTCTTTTGTGGAGTGCTGAAACTAGAAATGAATTTGTGTTGGCCTGCAGAAAGAGAGGAAATGGCTTAAACACAACATTAAAACTGCTAACTAGATATCCACGTTGATTAAAGTAAGCATGATGCAAAACTATTCACAAAGAAAATCGTGGGCCTGGCCTGTGGCAGATGTGAAATGTAAACTGCAGTAGTTTAATTTAGCTGAGGGATACAGAATGGATACAGGCCGTTTGGCAGACCAAGTCCACGGGACCATTGATCGGCCATTTGCAGAGTTCAATGTTATCCCATTTTCTCCATCCACTCCTTGCACACTCTGGGCAATTTTACTGCAGAAATTAACCTACACCCCTGCATGTCTGGGAGGTGGGAGGAATCCCATGTGGTCACAGGGAGAGCATGCAAACTCCACACCGACAGCTCCTGTGGTCAGAATCAAACCCGAGTGACTGGCGTTGTGAGGCAGTAGCTCTACCAGCTGCGCCACTGTGACATCCTCAGAAGTATTGGCTTCAAACATCTGTTTCCTAATCAAGTGTATGCAAGATATATTGTGTGATCTGTAAACATGAATTTCGAAGCATGTTTTTGTTAACAAAGAACTTGTGTCTGGCGGAACTATTTTTACTTTTATCCTCGAAATTGAGGGGATGAAAAGACTTGACCTTAATCTTTGCCAAATGGAGCCTTGTAAGCGCTGTGCGATTTATTCACTCTTTAGTTACTAACAAATTCTGAATTACATTCATGAAGCTATATATTCTGTTCATTATAACTATTTGACTGCTGATAAATGAAACTTTACAATAAAATCATAAGATATGGCATATATTTCTGTTAATTTGCATGTGCGGAATAGTTTATTAGCACTTTTATTTTCTGCTTTTCTCGCAGTTGGTGCTGGTACTGGGAGACCTTCACATTCCTCATCGCTGTAATACGTTGCCAGCCAAGTTCAAGAAGCTGTTGGTGCCGGGTAAGATCCAGCACATTTTGTGCACAGGCAATCTTTGCACCAAAGAGAGCTATGATTATCTTAAAACATTGGCTGGAGATGTCCATATTGTCAGAGGAGACTTTGATGAGGTAAGGGATACTGTTTTAAGGTTATGATTTTTGCTGCTGTAGAAATTAATTATCTCTGAACAATTAATTACATTAAATAGGAAGATAAATGTATCACATTGATAAATCAATTCAGTGTCTTGATATAATCTACTATATTAAACTCTTTTACTGAAGTACAATTGTGCCTATGCATAGTAAGAATTTTACTGAACTGTATGCAAGAAAGTAATTTTACTGTACTGAGGTACATGTGACAACCATTCTACTCATGCCCCCCAGTTTACCTTGCAGACATTAATTCTTGGTCTGTGAAAATATATATTTTTCTGTTGGTAGTTCACCAAATGTGTATTTGACCAAAGAAATATGGCAGTGAATCCTTTACTAATAACAGTGGATGATGTGGAGCAGGAGTAACATTCTTAGCATCTCTGCATGTTAATCAGTGTTGTTGTAGTTGTAAAGATCAGTTCTTGTGGGGCTGCAACTGTAAAGTTGATTTTAAAATCTATCTGAAGAAGGGTCCCGACCCGAAACTTCACCTATCCATTTTCTCCAGAGATGCTGCCTGACACCCTAAGTTATTGCAGCATTTTGTATCTAAGACTATTTTAAATATGTAACCGCTCTCATCTTAATTTCAGAATTTGAATTATCCTGAGCAGAAAGTGGTAACAGTGGGCCAATTCAAAATCGGACTGATCCATGGTCACCAGGTGATCCCATGGGGTGACATGACCAGCCTGGCTCTGCTACAACGGCAGCTCGATGTCGATATCCTAATATCTGGGCACACGCACAAGTTTGAGGCCTTTGAGCAGGAGAGCAAGTTCTATATCAACCCAGGTTCAGCCACAGGTGCTGGCAATGCACTGGAAGGGTAAGTACTCGGATATAGTATCAAATAGTGGCATTATGAAAATAATTATTTGGGGAAAATAATAATCACATGGCGCAGCGGTAGAGTTGATGCTTTACAGTGCCAGAGACCCGGGTTTGATCATGGCTATGGGTGCTGTCTGTACAGAGTTTGTACATTCTCCCTATGACCGCGTGGGTTTTCTCCAAGAACTTTGGTTTTTCATTCATAATTAATTTTCATTCATAATTTTTGTTTGCTGCTGTATGAAAGTTTTCAATATAGGCCATGAATTTTATCTCCATATTTTATTCCCAAACAAACATGAGGGCACTGTTCTCTTTTACAATATAATATTGCAAGGTGGCGTTTGGTCAATCGTGAATACCACAGGTGACGTTTCAGATCTGGACCCTTCTTCAGATTGGAGAAGTCTAAAGAAGGGTCCCATCTTTAATAAACCTGAAACATCGTTTATGCATGTTCTCCAGAGATGCTGCCAGACCCGCGGAGTTACACTAGCACTTTGTCTTGCTCAAGATTCCAGCATCTGCAGTTCCTTATGTATAATGAATACCATTTTTTTTTGTGTTGCTGAACTTTCTGCACACTAGAATAGTGAAACTCTGATTCAAAAACTCATAAGTTGACACCAAAGTCTGCTGGATCTGGTCGTACATCTTTGAATTGGAAGAGATGGATTAGTGCATTCAGTTAAAGTTCAGAAGATGCAACCAATAAAATGAGGAGCGGCACAGTTGGTAGAGCTGACGCCTCGCAATACCAGAGATTTGGGTTTAATCCCGACCCTGTGGTGTCTGGAATGTGCATTCTCCCTGTGACCACATGGGTTTCCTCCGGGTGCTCTTGTTTCCTCAAACATCCCAAAGACATGCGGGTTTATAAATTAATTGGCTTCTGCAAATTATCCCTAGGGAGTGAATGCAAAAATGGGATGAGAGAACTAGTGTGAATGGGTGATCAGTGGTCGGTAAGGACTTGATGGGCCCTAGGGCCTGTTTACAATCAAGCAATAAATATCTGTGGCACAGAATTGAATATAATGTCTGTTCATTTAAAAACAAGGTCAATAACGATTTCATATACATTAATGGTACAAAGCTGAAAATTTAATATTGGATTTAGTATTCATTTGTTTATAACATGCAAAGTACAAAAAGGCACAAAATGTCTTTGTGAAGTTCAACACAAAGTTATTTTTTAGTTTCCAGAGAGGTTTGCTACTAATAACTTTTGTGTATTGCTTGCCATAGAGAAAAAGTATAGAGACTAACTAGTTTTATACTCTCTCTTCCAGAAATATCATCCCTTCATTCGTATTAATGGACATTCAGGCATCCACAGTAGTCACTTATGTTTATCAGCTGATCTCTGATGATGTAAAAGTAGAACGGATTGAATACAAAAAATCCTAAACTTTTGCCACAACTGCTTTTTTATAATTTCATTCCTTCTTTCCTTTTCAATTTCTATCCCCCTTTTGATCGTCATGTCTTCAAATGTATAATATATGTAAATTGTAAGTTTAATTTCCACCTAAACTAGCTAACTATTCCAGCAATATGAAAGGAACTTTATTGCACGGACTGATATAAGAGTAGTTTACAATCTTGCGGAAGAAAGTGCCACATTCTTGAATTACTGAGGGTTTTCAATCCTGTAAATATTTCATTTTGTTAATGGTGTAGTATATCATGTAATTAATATGCATGAAATTCTGAGCCATTTTTGTTTATTTCTGCTTTCTGAAGCCCTGCTGGTCTATGTAAAGTGCTGGTCCATCATCCACAAACACAAATAAATGTTCTTTCAAGCCCTTGATGTTAACCGTTTTCTGTTTTGCTGAAGAAAATGGATAGTAATGCAATTGTATGTGTGTGCATTTCTCAATCATTCTGTGACAATTACAACATCAATATTCTAGGATTTTTCTTCATTAGCTCCTGGTTAATCCATGTGTTAGATTCTGGTTCAACTAATTCGATTATGGATTTGTTTAAATGAGTGTATAAGTAACTGAATCTACTTTTCTAAACTAAATTGATCTGGTTCTTGACAAAGTTACCTTTAAAGTTTCAACACTAGAACTTAGAAACAGCTAGTTCTGCTATTTCTTTATTTCATAACACAAATTGATATATGGATAAAACACAATTGGCAAATCAGAGAATTTGTATTGTGTGAGGTGAACTGGTTATAACATGATTTGTATCAGGAACAGGGATGGCACAGCAATAGAATTGCTGCCTTGCAGCGCCAGAGACCCAGGTTCAATCCTGACTATGGGTGATGTCTATATGGAATTTGTATTCTCCCCGGTTTCTCTGATTTCTTTGGTTTCCTCCTACACTCCAAAGACGTACAGGTTTGTAGGTAAATTGACTTGGTATAAGTGTAAATTGTCCCCAGTGTATGTGGGATAGTGTTAATATGCGGGGATCGCTGGTTGGTGTGGACTCAGTGGGCCTAAGGGCCTGTTTCTCCGCTGTATCTCCAAAACTAATCTAAAATAACCAGAGAACCACTTAAAAGTCACCAGAGAAAAATCTGTCTTGCGGGTGTGTGGGGAAACGTCTACGGTGTTTCCAAGTAACCTTCCTGCGGTAATCAGACACAATTGTCTCTAAGAAAACAGTCGATTAGTTTTACTGTGGGTGGCCATTGAAGTTGTCCAGCAATGGCTTCTATTGACACGTGTGCAATGTAACAGCATTTAATATTTTAAAGTTGCAGTAACAAAAATAAGCTTGTGGCTATTAAAAACACTTATTCTTTTAAAATCATGTGGGAGAGAGAACGTTCTTATTGTCAGCCTGAATATCTCTAGCCTAACCTCTTCCACTTCTCACCTCACTGACACAATCATTTCTTTAACATGAGGTTTCTTGGGGACACAGCTATCACACTGGCAGAACTGCCTGTATTCCAAATGATCCTAGTTACTGATTTTTGGTTGAAGAAATACTAGTAGAGTAGACTGAAAATATTAAAGTATATATTTTCATTTTGCTTTTGCTGATAACTTCCTCTGAAGGCATTAACTGTACTTTGAATGTACTTGATCCTGGAACAGATAAATTATCATAACTAAGAACACACTCTTAGAGATTAAGTAATAATCAACAGAAAATGTATTTTGAAATTGCTCCTGAAAGTAAGCCTGTAGCAGAGATTGGTTGTTTAGAAGGAGAACTTTAAAATATACTAAATCCAGATATTACAACGGGAATGCATAATAAGCATGGAATCAGTGTCAAGTGCACAGAAACCTTTATTTTATATTTTAAGACATGGATATAGCATTTAAATCGTGAAATGACTATCAAAATCTATAAACTTGGAAAAACCCGCTGCAAGACATGAGCAACACCACTGGTTACACCTAATATAGTTCTTCAATTAGCTTACGATGCTTATCTGACCTATACTTAGATTTACAATTCATTGGAAAAGTGATTAGAAACTTACAATTCAGTTGTTTAGTACTGTAAAGTCTTAAATATTTCTAATCGGCTTCAAACTTGTGTTCTAATAATTCTACGTAAAACAGCTGTTTCTATTAAAATATGGTGGCAGAGTTTTGAGGTAATACGTTGGAAACTTGCATAATTTCGTTGTTCATCCTTCGATCCATAGAATCATTATTCTGACATGACACGTAGAATAAATGATTATTTCCCTTGATCTTTTGCAGATAGTTTAGAGTGGGTAGTAATGACTAATTAAATATTGCAGTTTTAAATTTTGAAAAACTAAGTTACATACATTCAAGTTGCGTATAATGAAGATATGATATTTAGACCACTTAAAAGGAATAAATAGATTACAAGAATTAAAAACTGGGGCTGTGAACTTGACGAAATGGTGATTGGTAATGATATCAACTACGACCAATGAAAGGAAAGTGTGTTAAATAAACTTTGTAATTTTCTAGAGACGTGTGGACGCTGGAATCTGGAGCTAAACAACCAACTGCCTCACAGCAACAGACCTGGGTTCGATCTTGATCTCGGGTGCTGTCTGTGCAGAGTTTGCATGTTCTTGTGACTGCGTGGGTTTCCTCTGGGTACTCCGGTTTCCTCCCACATCCCAAAGACGTGCAAGTTTGTAGGTTAATTGGCTGCTGTAAATTGTCCCTAGTTCAAGAGTTCCCAACCTGGTGTAAATTCATAATTTCACCTACCCAGGGGGTAAATTTGTTGATTCTGCATTTGTACATCTGTTCATCATTAGTTGTTCATAAATAAGTGAAATAACATTGTTATGTGCAATTAAAGTTGCCAGGGGTAAACGGGACGAGAAAGGTTGGGAACCGCTGCCCTAGTGTGTAGGGAGTGGGTGCGGACGTGGGATAATGTTGAACTCATGTGAACAGGTGATCGATAGTCGGCGTGAGCTGAAGAGCCCGTTTCCATGCTGCATCTCTAAACTAAAGTAAACTCGGTAGGTCATGAAGCATCTGTGGGAGGAGGGGGTATTGTGGACATTTTAGATTGAAGCCCTACATCGAGACTGAGAGTGGAAAGGGAAGATGGCCGTTATAAAGAGGAGAGAGGGAGAGGTGAGACGGGACAGTAGGTGACCAACTTTTGGGGAGGGGGGAAAATGTTATAGTACATAATTTTAAGATCATTACAATTGTGAGTTATCTTACAATCTTTTAAAACACATCAATATCAGTTGACAATTTTGCTAGTGATTGGGAAAAATTACCATTTACTTTTGGAAAAATTAAATGTGTTCCTGTTTGACCACTCCTCTTCCCCCATTGCTCCCCTTACAATTAGAAGTCCAACTGAATGATACATCTGGAGTATTGTGTGCAGTTTTGGTCCCCTAATTTGAGGAAGGACATTCTTGCTATTGAGGGAGTGCAGCGTAGGTTTACAAGGTTAATTCCCGGGATGGCGAGAATGGAGCAGCTGGGCTTGTACACTCTGGAGTTTAGAAGGATGAGGGTATCTCATTGAAACGTATAAAATTGTTAAGGGCTTGGACACGCTAGAGGCAGGAAACATGTTCCCGATGTTGGGGGAGTCCAGAACCAGGGGCCAGTTTAAGAATAAGAAGTAAGCCATTTAGAACGGAGACGAGGAAACACTTTTTCTCAGAGTGGTGAGTATGTGGAATTCTCTGCCTCTGTAGACACTGTACTGTTCTATGTTAAAATAAAACACTTGACCAAAGTATATCAGAAATTTAGAGCAACATCAACATATAATCAGCTTCATTTTGCTTACAAACACCAGCTAAATAAATACTTTGGGCAAGGTGTGAAAGAAAAATCTCAAATTATTCTTCAAATTTTGATATAAAAACCATAAAGCTATCAAGTAGCTGACATCTACATGACCATGAGGACAATTGTCCAGGTATGATCTGTCCACAAGATGTGGGCCAAATCCAACCCCGCCAATTACTACCCCAATAGTCTTCTCTCAATCCTTAGCAAAGTGATAATTGAAGGTGCTGTCAAACAGCACTTGCTTCACCACAACTGCATCACAGAAGCTCATTTTGGGATCTGTCAAAGTCAATTAGTTCCTGACCTCACGACAGTTTTGGTCCAAACATGGACAAATGAGCTGAATTCCAGATGTGAAGTTCAATGGTACTTTATTGTCACAGGTACCTGGGTAGAGTGAAATTATTATTTTTTGCATACAGTCCAGTAATAATTTTACTATACACTAGGCACAATCATAGTTCAGTACAAGAGTGTAAAATGGTCAAATACACTGAGGCAGTGTACAAGAGTTGCCACGTTTCCAGCACCATCTTGCATCCTTCATGTGTGAATAAGTGAGAAATTAGAATTGCGCCGCTCACATCAAGGCACCATCCGGCTAACTTGGAAGCAAGGAGAATCGGGTGGTTAGAATCATACCTAGCACAAAGGAAGATAGCCGTGGTGTTTGGAGACCAATCATCTAATGCCCCTGTCCCACTTAGGAAACCTGAACGGAAACCTCTGGAAGCTTTGCGCCCCACCCAAGGTTTCTGTGCGGTTCCCGGAGGTTTTTGTCAGTCTCCCGAATGAAGAAGCGGAAACCACTTTCGACCATTGGGGAGACTGACAAAAACCTCCGGGAACCGCACGGAAACCTTGGGTGGGGTGCAAAGTCTCCAGAGGTTTCCATTCAGGTTTCCTAAGTAGGACAGGGGCATCAGTCACAGGATATCTCCACAGGAGATCCTTAAGGTAATGTCCTAGTCCAAACTATCTTCAGCTGCTTCATCAGTAACTTTCCTTTAGTTATAAGGTCAGAAGTAGGAATGTTTGCTGATGATCACACAATGTTCAGCACCATTCTTGACCCCTCAAATAATGAAACAGTCCACAATCCCACAGACCTGCAGGTTTGGAGGTTAATTGACATCTGTAAAATTATCCCTAGTGTGTAGGGAGTGGATGAGAATGTGGGATAACATTGAACTGGTATGAATGGGTTTTCAGTGTAGACTCAGTAGACTGATGGGCCTGTTTCCAGGCTGTATCTCTAAACTAAACCAAATACAGCAATTCCTGAACAATATCCACGTCTCAGTTGACAAGCAGCAAGTAATACTGGCACTATGCAAGTACTGGGCAAAGATAATATCCAACAAGAGAAAGTCCTGCTTCTCAAGGGCAATTAAATGCTGGCTTGGCCTGTGTTGCACACATTGATTGAATAAAATATTATCAGGCAAGCTTCTTAAATGTCATATATTCATTTATTACCAAGCTTTGTACTATACTGCAGCATGTTTAGGTATTGCCTCTCCATCAGCCTGTGCATGGGATCTGTGCTGTAGATATTTGCAATACTATATAGATATCGCTTCTGTCCTGTTTTCAAGCTCGGGTGCTGGAAAACAAATAGCAATATGTTGACGATTATAGTGACTTCTTAATCCCTTTCCAGTGTGTTTGTATATTAATCGTGGTTACGTAGGACTGTGTGCATAGTTGTACCTACCCCAAGTTACACAATTTTTCTTTCAACTCTATACTTATAAAACTCTGATCTTGGATGTGTATTTATTTGTGTGTAATCAGATCTTCGCGAAAAAACAACACGGTAACGGTTAAATATTTACATATTCCGGTAGAGATTTTTCCTGTGGAGTCCAAATTCGCCTTATCTGAAAATTTCATGCTTCATTTCTCGAGTTATTAATGAAAATGTTCAAAAATCTGACAAAATTATGAAATAAAAAACGACTGTCTTTCGCTGATGATATCACAATGGGTCTGCTCCCCGTGACGTTTTCCTCGCGCTGCGAGTGACGTCACCACCCCGACCATTCCCCCCCCCCGTTATTCAAAAGATGCAGAAAGAACGAGCAAGTCGGGCCCTATACTCGCCCCGGGTTGGCGCATGGTGGGGAGGTTGCTGCCGCAGACCGAGCCCGGCAACTGGACCTGGGCAGAAGCAGAGCCTGGAGCGAGGGAGTATTGCGTTCGGGAACCAGCCCTCCCTTGTGACACCGCGTGCCCACCACACCTCTGCCCTCTGCCACTGCCCTCTGTCTCTGCCCTCCGTCTCTGCCCCCACCCTCCCCCTGCCCTCTCTGCCCCCTCCCTCCTGCCCTTTCTCTGCCCCTGTCCTCTCTCCCTCTCTAGACCCCCCCCCCCCCCCCCCCCCGCAACCACTCGTTGAGGGGACGGGACCCAACGGGTCCCACTTGGTTTAGTACCTGTTAAAATTCTATACATTTGGATCAATACACCTTCCATGGTCCACTAAAAAAATAAGGATAACCTTATATCATAATTACCATTCTTTCCCTCTGAATATGATTAGTTTAGTTTAGAATTTAGAGATAGAACATGGAAATAGGCCCTTCGGCCCACTGAGTCTACGCCGACATTCGATTACTTGTCAAAGCTAGTTCACAGCCTGGTTTGGTAACTCAAATGCCCAAGAACCAAGAAGGTAGCAATAATTGGTAGACATTACCCAGTCCATCATGGTTATCGACCTCCCACCATTGAAGGAATCGACAGGAAGCACTGCCTCAAAAAGGTAGCTAATGGACCCACACCACCCTGGCCACACTCATCTTGCTGCTATAGGAGCGGCAGTATCAGGAAGAAGATACAGGAATTTGAGAACCGTGACCCCACATTCTTCCCAGCAACAATCAAACACTTGAGCCACACTGCACAACCCTAACATAGCAAAAGGATTTGAGTATAGGAGCAGGGAGGTTCTACTGCAGTTGTCTTGGTGAGACCACAGCTGGGGTATTGCGTACAGTTTTGGTCTCCAAATCTGAGGAAGGACATTATTGCCATAGAGGGAGTGCAGAGGTTCACCAGACTGATTCCTGGGATGTCAGGACTTTCATATGAAGAAAGACTGGATAGACTCGGCTTGTACTCACTAGAATTCAAGAGATTGAGGGGGGGATCTTATAGAAACTTACAAAATTCTTAAGGGGTTGGACAGGCTAGATGCAGGAAGATTGTTCCCGATGTTGGGGAAGTCCAGGACAAGGGGTCACAGCTTAAGGATAGAGGGGAAATCCTTTAAGACCGAGATGAGAAGGACATTTTTCACGCAGAGTGGTGAATCTCTGGAACTCTCTGCCACAGAAGGTAGTTGAGGCCAGTTCATTGGCTATATTTAAGAGGGAGTTAGATGTGGCCCTTGTGGCTAAAGGGATCAGGGGTATGGAGAGAAGGCAGATACGGGATACTGAGTTGGATGATCAGCCATGATCATATTGAATGGCCTACTTCTGCACCTATTTTCTATGTACCTATATAAACAATACCTCAGCAACCAGTCACTTGGATTTTGTTTTAGTTTGCACTACGTACTTTCGTTTGCACTGTTATGATCTAGTTACCCAGCAATACTGATAATGTATGGCATTAATGATTATTATATATTTATTTATTGTGTTGCATTAATGCCCCTGTAAAACTGCAGCATGTAAGGATATCATTGTTCCATTTCTGCTGCATGACATTAAACTCTTTACTCTTGAAAACTTTTATGACCAATTAATCTGCTCTTGATGGTATTGTCTGAAATAAAAATCTCGATGAACCCCAATAGACCTATGACATTGAGCAGTTGTTTTTGTGTGTCTAGGGTATTGAACCAGGCAGATATAGTTTATCATTTCACCTGAAGGACTGCATATTCAGCAATGCCACATTCCTGTGTATCACAGAGCATCAGTTTGATCAGCTGATAAATTTGTGGGTGTTTTAACTGTGTTTTAGATCTTGTTGCACATTTTAATAGAATGTAGTGTGATGTTAATGAACATTACAGGTTTTAGACTATCCAAAGTATAACTGAATACATCAAGTCACTTTGCACAGACCATGAAACCCATTTTGTTTATCAATAATGCTTAAGATTTGCATTTTCACAGGCAGAGCATTGAATGGATTGCTAGTTTAGTGGATTTATTTGTTGGTGAACTTATTAAGATGGATGAAGAAGGGTCCCGACCCAAAACGTCACCTATCCATGTTCTCCAGAGATGTTGCCTGACCTGCTGAGTTACTCCAGCACTTTGTATCCTTTTGTGTAAAGCAGCATCTGCAATTCCTTGCTTCTACAAGATGGATGAAGTGATTGATCTGAAGACATTTGTACAACTACACATACTCTTCCCCCACCCGTTCTTATATGATTGGAAAAAGACAATTTCGTAAACTGTTTATTGGCAGCAGAACCGCCCCCATATTCTCAAATTCCATTCATGAATTATGGTTGCAGGTAGGTACTGATTTTAAAAGGATATTGATAAATAGAGCAGACACCTGCAAAAATGGTGCATTTTCCACTGATGTGGGAATGTGTATGGTTTTCAGCTGTGTATTTGGGAACAGTTCCTGTAGCATGCCCCGATGCTCCCTCGCTTTCCATTCTATCATTTCAACTAGTTTCATTGTCGATGGACAGAATAGGCCTGAAGGGCAGAAGCAGAAAAAATAGATTAACAAAACTTGACAAAAAAAAATTACTTAATTGAAACTCAATAAAGTGGATTATATTAAAAGCCATATAATGCAATTTCTGCTATTTTGAAATATGTTAAACTATATATCCACCAAAAGCATCTTGTTTAGATTAATTGAGGGAACGAGCATTGAAATAGCCCTTTGGCCCACGCCGACCATCCTGTTCACACTAGTTCTGTTTCCCCACTTTCTCATCCACTCCCCGCATACTTGGGACAATTTGCAGAGGCCAATTAACCTATAAACCCGCACATCTTTAAGATGTGGGAGGAAACCCACGCGGTCACAGGGTGAACTAGCAAACTCCACACAGACAGCACCCGGGGGGGTCAGAATCGAACCCGGATCTCTGGCGCGGTGAGGCAGCAGCTTTACCAGTTGCACCACTGTGCCGCCCTACCCTTTACTGTGTAAAGTTATCTTTTTGTGTATATAATACTCCTACATGGGTGCACAACCACATACCAGATTGTAATCTGGGTAATAGAGTCATACAGCATGGAAACAGGCCCTTCAATCCAACTCTTTCCTGCCGACAAAGAAGCCATATCTACACCAGTCCTAATTGCCCACATATGATCCATATGAAAATTTGAGATTAGTTCCAAGCAAGTGCACTGTCCAGTTAAGCCTGAGAAAATCTTTAGATAGGTTAAAAGACAGATTTGCCAGCTCGTGTCCTTCCCGTATTTCCATGCCAATAATAAGGTAGGGCAAGACTTATCCCTAAGCTATTTAATTACAGAGTGTTATGACAGGTATCCTGTCATAATATATTATCCTTTGGGCAGACAATGCAAGGCCATAAGCACATGAAGAAAAAGATGTTTTAAAAAATAATTTCAGTTGATAGTAATCTTATGAAGGCCACTGCAAAAAAGAGGTTATATGTGTCATATAAAAATAGGTTATGTCATTAACTTTTCATCAAGCATTAACATAAATAATGCTTTATGAAACACCATAACAGAGCTTTAGGAGAATTAATGTTAATTATTGCATTAATTAATAATACTGGGTTTTTTAAGAATTGAGGTCGGAAATTGCTAATGTTGGTATTATAGCATGAATGCAAAACATTCTTTTGTGTATTTTTACAAATCCATTTCTTCTTTAAGTGATGTAAATGCATGCATTGAAGTATTCCATTATTGCTGTCCACATTTTTAGTTAATTGTATTTAATAGTTGTCGTAAAGTATTTAATTTCTATAGAAATATATATAAATTGGTAGCAATCGAGTCAGTTACTGCTGGTAGAATAAAAACATTTAATTTACAAATATGTTGGCACAGTTCCCATACCCATAAATCTAAAGCAGAATGATTTCAAATGTCACTTTATGGAGAGACAA
Source organism: Amblyraja radiata (assembly GCF_010909765.2). Taxonomy (NCBI): domain Eukaryota; kingdom Metazoa; phylum Chordata; class Chondrichthyes; order Rajiformes; family Rajidae; genus Amblyraja; species Amblyraja radiata. The sequence goes on along the minus strand of NC_045980.1, from coordinate 16,449,977 downwards.
GGAGACAGACGGCAGTAGGATTTTCCTGACTCTTCATTGGAGTGCATATGCGCTTCTGAATGATGCAGTTGCAGGGTCTGTTTATGATCTAACTGGCATTTCAAAGAGTTTTTATTTTGTTTTCTGGTTCCCATGGAAATCTATGCAGCATTCCCACAGAATGGAACCACTAACAAGTTTTATTAGCAGAGCTAATTTTACTCTCTGTGGGAAACATACTAACGTACTCTTATGTGTAAGAAGGAACTGCAGATGCTGAAGAAGGGTCTCGACCCGAAACGTCACCCATTCCTTCTCTCCAGAGATGCTGCCTGTCCCACTGAGTTACTCCAGCTTTTTGTGTCTATCTTCAGAAAGTACTCTTAGTTTGTTTTAAAATGAATGCTTGATATCTAATTCCCTCAGAATTTTATTCCAAAGTTTTACCCTACAGGTATGTCATGATGCTTCTAGTTAGAAACATAGGTGCAGGAGAAGGCCATTCGGCCCTTTGAGCCAGCACCGCCATTCAATATGATCATGGCTGATCATCTAAAATCAGTACCCCGATCCTGCTTTTTCCCCACATCCCTTGATTTGTGGGAGAGTCTAGGATCTGAAGACACAGCCTCAGAATAAAAGGACATATCTTTAGAATGGAAATGAGGAGGAATTTCATTAGCCAGAGGGTAGATGAATATGTGTAATACTTTGCCACAGACGGCCGTGGGGGGGGGGGGGGGCCAAGCCATTGTGTATTTTTAAAAGTGGCGATTAATAGGTTCTTGATTAGTGAGGGTGTCAAAGGTTAAGGGGAGAAGGCAGGAGAATGGGGTTGAGAGAGAAAAATAAATCAGCCATGGTCTATTTTCGGAGCAGTCTTGATGAGCCAAATGGCCCAATTCTGCTCCTATGACTTATGGTCTTATAATAGTTTTCTTCAGTGCATAATTTTAGTTGTATATATCATTTTTTTTTGCAGTAGGATTTTAGATCATCGGCTCTCTTACAGCCCAATTAATTGTAGTCTGGAATTTATGTTCACAAGTTATAGGGGCAGAATTAGGCTATTCGGCCCATTGAGCCTTCTCTACCATTCAATCATGGTTGATATATCTTTCCCTCAACCCCATTCTCCTGTCTTCTCCCTGTAACCTTTAACATCCTTACTAATCAATAATCTGTAAATCTCCGCTTCAAAGATACTAAATGACTTGCCCTCCACAGCCATCTGTGGCAATGAATTCCACAGATTCGCCACCCTCTGATCAAAGAGGGTATATGGATCGAGCTGCCAGAGGAGGTAGTTGAGGGAGGTGCTATAACCGCATTTAACAGACACTTGGACAGGTACATGGATAGGAAAGGTTTAGTGGGGCATGGGCCAAATGTCAGCAAATAGCTTAGATGGGGCAACTTGGTCGGCATGAACAAGTTAGGCTGAAGGGCCTGAATCATCCTGTATGACTATAATTGACTTGAGTTCTATCACCCTAGCACTGTACCACCTCAAAGGGGCAAAGGCTTGTACATTAACTTACACTGCCGGAACCCAAAGCAGCTGAGAGAGATGAAATGAAACTTATCATTAATTTTCTTGCAATCGTGTAGATACTGATCCACATCAAAAAACCCTCTCCATTTTGGAAATAACTTAACAATCTGACTCAAATAGAAGATACATTTACTGGTGTGGAAAGGAGAGATGTCACACTGGATTTGTCAGGAGATTACACCAGAGAATTGTGATTGACCAAATCTATGGCAATGGCAAAAATCTGCAATTACTTGAAAATATCTAATCTCAAAAATCCTAACTCCAATTTTTTTAATTACTTATTCTCCACGTTTGGTTGTTAAATTAATTTGTTGGTTTCATATCCATTTCATTTTGCAACCTGACATCGTAGCAACTTGGAAAAGCTTGTGATGCCAGTGTAATGGGAAAGTTGTATCAAACTTGCCATCTTCCTAAATAACAGTGAATAATATTTAATGTTAATATTAACAGTGATAAATCTTTTGCCAATAGCTCACAAAAAACCCCGTAAATTCATTACATTGAATCTATTAAGTACATGGATAGGCAGGGGATGCAGGGATGTGGATTATGTGCAGGCAGATAAGAGTGGTCTTGGCATCATGTTTGGCACAAGCACTGTGGGCTGAAGGGTCTGTTCCTGTGCTGTAATGTTCTATGTGCTATGTTTTTGGCCCTTTACAATCAGACACATGTTGAGACACATGTTTTTAATATGCAGGCAGCTAAACTAACTGTTTTCCAGGTTATTTGTTGTTAATGGTCCTAACTTGACCTTTTGCCGGCAAATAAAGATAATAAAAGGTGTTAATAGTTTATTGGCCATGTTGTTCTTGGGGGATAGCCATTGAGTGCAACCTGCTTTCTACTAGAAAGCATCCTTTGGCAGTTCTGATGAAGATTGCAACTTACTGATTCTCTGCAGGTCCAGCACCTAGATTCTGGCACAGCCACTTGACTAGAGAAGCAACTTCCTGGGTGAGCTCTTTAAAACCAAATTCAACTGTTTCTTGGAGCTGCAACAGATTGGAGTTAATTGTGCCTAGATTAGAATCCACACTCTGCAGTGTGGTCTCAACTGAAGTGACAGCAGAGCTCACTTTGGCCACACTTAATTCAACCTGACTATTACCGGACTCAAATGCATTCTGAAGCTTATTCACCCCAGTCTGAAAATTGACTTGGAGCTCGTCTAGCCGAGATTGCAAATTCTTTTTCATTTCCCCCATCTGGAGCAGTCCATCGGTCTGCAGTGTTACCACTCTGACTGGGAGATCAGAATCAGACTGTGTTTTCCATCCCTTTCCCATTCCCACGTCTACTTCACCCTCAGCTAACGTATTGCTTTTTTTGCCTCTCTTCTTGGCATTTTCAGTTGCAAATTCTTGTTGTTTTGGATGGTCTCTCTGAATCGGGCAAATATCTGAGGTAGAAATTGCCATTGGTTTATGTTGTTCCTCCTGGTTCCAATCAGCTTGTTGGCTGCCACATTCAGCGGTTGCTGTCTGAACACTGTTGCAACTATCAAATGGAGGAGGAATTGGTGAAACAATTTTGCTGCTCATCTTTTGGTAGGTTTCCTGAGCACCTGTAACAAAGGTTGAACCGTCATGAGTGGCATTTCATGCACTGTCCTATCTTACCCTAATCAACACCTTTATCCTTTTCTAAGTATCAATTCTTAAATCTGCATAGATTTGCAACAGCTTGCCAAGTGTGTGTGATTACATCACAAATTGTTTAGAGTGAAAAAAAACATAGTGCTGGAGTAACTCAATGGGTTAGACAGCATCTCTGGAGAACATGGACAAGTGACGTTTTGGGTTGGGTTCCTTCTTCAGACTGAAAGGTCTGAAGAAGCATCTTGACATAGTGGTGAAAATCTGGTGTGGGGTTTACATTATTTGGAGAAGGGTGAAACGATGGTTTATAGAATGTTTTTAATTGTTTAGTTTAGGTCAGAGATCCATCGGCCCACCGAGTCCATGCTGACTAGCGATCACCCATTCATTAGTTATATCCTACACGCTAGGGGCAATTTACAGAAGTCAATTAACTTGCTAACCTGCATGTCTTTGGGATGTTGGAGGAAACCAGACAACCCAGAGAAAAACCACGTGGTCACAGGGAGAACAAACAAACTCCATACAAACAGTACCCATAGTCAGGATTGAACCCGGTTCTCTAACTCTACCGCTGCGCCACTATACCTTTTTGATATCAAGTTATGCAGAAACAATGTTACATCTCAGGTTTGTTCACTGTATTTATATGGACATCATAAATCCACATTGAATGTTACATGAGCAGAAATGGGTGAACAAAAGCTACTATTCTAACAAATGTGGCTTGATGCTTAAGAATATTATCCAATTTCTGTGTCTATTATCTCTAAATCCTTTTATATTCATAGCCTTACTATTTGTGCAAATGTGTGAGGATGGTCATAACAGTTCAGGTTTTAATATTTTAAACTATTCATTTGACAATCTAGCTGTATCTGTGTAATGTAATATAAATTGTTTACTCATCAAACACAATACAAGTAATTATTTATGTGGCAGTTGTTGGTCTCAGACACGGATTCCATCGGGACAACATTCTACTGATATGTACCTGTATCCACCTATCCCTTGCCAGGCTTTGTCCCGCCCCACCTCTTTCCCAGTTTTCTACACCCTACCACAATCAGTCTGAAGAGGTTCCCGACCCGAGTCGTCGCCTATCCATGTCTTCCAGAGAAGCTGCGTGACCCACTTAGTTACTTTATGGTCTTTTCATAAATCAGCATTGATCTGCAGTTAAAAGAAAGACACAAAGTGCTGGAGTAACTCAGCAGGCCAGGCAGCAACTCTTATTAATAAAAAATAAAGTCGGAAGAAGGGCCTCGGGCTGAAATATCACCTGGCCATGTTCTCCAGAGATGCTACCTGACCTGTTGAGGTATTCCAGCATTTTGTAAACTAGCATCTGCAGTTCCTTGTTTCTCTAAACCGTTTATAGGTATAGTTTGCCATATTAATGCGCATAAATAGAATTACAGTCCGAGTGATTTTGATTGCACTTCATCTGTGGATTACAATGGATCTTCAAATATCTATATGCAAATACACAGGATGCTGAGAGTATAAAGTGTCTTTTCAGTTATTAGTTAAGCCATGTAACTGGTTTCTTAGTACAGGTGCACAACCTTTTATCCGAAAGCCTTGGGACCAGACACTTTTCGTAATTCGGAATTTTTCGGCTTTCGGTCTGGAAGATTTTTAGCGTAGATTTTAACGGCTGGCTCAGTGGTAGAGTGCTCGGCTCATATCCGCAAGGTCGCGAGTTTGCGCCTCGATCCCGGCAGTTACTCGATCGCGAGTTTGAGTCTTCAATATAGTTTTTTCTTGCAGAATAGGAGAGAATAGGGAGGGTTAGGCTGGGATCATTCTCTGCGAGATGATCTTAGTGCGGGAGACAAGTGTAGGAGAGGTGTACTGACTGTGTGGGCAGAACTTTGGAAGTGGTTGCCCACCATTCTCAAAAGCCGCTGTGTCTCCCTGTCCCTGGGATAGCAGGGGGCGATCAAACAGCACAATACCCCCCTCCCCCTCCAACTCCAGAGGAATCCGCTCCCCGATGGGCCGCTACGGCGACAAGTGGCAGTTCGCTCACAGCCCGAGCTGCGCCACCCCAAGAACAAGACGTACCTTGCACACTATCAGCTTCTGCCCCGACGTCAGGACCAACAGGAACCCGCTCCCCGATGGGCCGCTACAGCGACAAGTGGCAGTTCGCCCACAGCCCGAGCTGCGCCCCCTCATCCGCAACCCGGGTTCCTCTGGAGTTGGAACGGGGCTGTGCTAGAGTTGCTGCTGGCTGTGAGTCTCTGGGATCTCCGTGCTTGCAGTCGGTGTTCCGTTGGTCCTGACGTCTCCGGCCACCCTCCTGGACAGGAGCTGAGACTGGGAACTGTACCGCCCTTGCCCCCTCCCTCTGCAACTGCAAACAACCCCACTCTCCTGCTCACCTGCAAGAGCGGTACAGTTCCCAGTCTCAGCTCCTGTACAGGGGGGTGGCCGGAGACGTCACAGCCCGAGCTGCGCCCCCTCATCCGCAACCCCAAGAACAAGACGTACCTTGCACACCATCAGCTTCTGTCCCTACGGGGAGCGTGTTCCTCTGGAGTTGGAACGGGGCTGGGCTGCTGCTGGCTGTGGGTCTCTGGGATCTCCGTGCTTGCAGTGGGCCTGGGGGTCGGTGTCCCGTTGGTCCTGACGTCTCCGGTGACTGGCACTGACCTGCTGGCATCGCCGACGTGAAGACAGTGCAAAGCCCCCGCGCCGGTGCAATGGGCGGGGAGCTGGAGAGGGGAGGGAAGGGGTCACACACATGGCCGGGAAGCAGAGGGGTGTAGGTGGGGTGAAACTGAAGGGAGCGACAATCTGCTGCTGCCTGCCGAGTTAAAAAGTTCCCACGCAGGACTCACGATACACTGTGTATCGTGAGCCTACCGTGGGAACTTTTTAACTCAGCGGGCAGGCAGCAGCAGATTGTCAATTATTAACCCTCCCGCGCAATATACCCTCACCTTCTCTTTTATGAATGGGGATTTAGTTCCCCTTTCTTCGAGGACCGACCGGAGGTTCCGTTGTCACCTCTGCGGGCCGCCCTCGGTGAACGTCTTCAAGGACCTTTCTTCAAGGATCGAAAAAATGTCCGCTATTCGGAGCTTTTCGTTATTTGGAATTTCGGATAAAAGGTTGTGCACCTGTACAGTAATAATAGATATAATTATATTGTATAAGCATGGACAGAGAGGAATGGCTCTCAAACCAGATCCTCTCCTTCACCAATGTGGGCCTCGCTTGTCTTAATTCCACCCTTCAATTGCCTTGTGGAAAGAAAGAGACTGCAATCTATTTACCAACCAACAAAAATGCATGAAATCAGTGTAAACAAATAAGTAGGGTCCTCACTGTAATGCAGTCAGCCGAAATTGTGCCTCATTAAAATATCCAAAGTAGACTGGAGAAACTCAGCGGTTGAGGCAGCATCTATGGAGCGAAGGAAATAGTAGACGTTTCGGGTCGAGACCCTTCTTCAGACCTTATTTATTACATTTAGTAAATGATTAACTAGAGGTAACTACATCACCTTTACAAATTATTAAGTTCTTGGCTTGCACACAAGAAACTAGAAAATAAGTTTCTACTTACCAGATGAACTGTGAACCTTCGGAACTTGAAATCCTGATGTCCTAAATGAATAACATATTGATAAAATGTCATTATATTTACTCTGGTGGCGAATGGTTTATGAAATGTATTAATTGACAAACACAGACGCAGCATTCAAACAAGCCCTTCGGCCCACCGAGTCCACTTCGACCATTGACTCTAGTTCTATGTCATCCCACTTTCTCATCCACTCCCTACACACTAAAGGCAATTTACAGGGGCCATTCAACCTACAGACCCGCACGTATTTGGGATGTGGGATGAAACCAAAGATACTAGAGGAACCGAAGCACCCGGAGGAAACCCACGTGGTCAAGGAGAACATGCAAACTCCACTCAGACAGCACCCAAAGTCAAAATCAAACCTGGGTCACTGGCACTGTGAGGCAGCAGCTCTACCATTTGCACCGCCCCGAAATGTGACCGGGGAAAAGATTTAGAACTCAAACAATAATTATTATTCATTTTAATGGACCATTTATAAATGCTTGCATTAAATATCAATGTTTGAATGTGAAGCCAATATGACTACATGATTTTTGTTTTTCGTTTTGCATCGTTAGATTTACTAGTTTGACAACTTCCACTTTAGTAAAGGGTTGTAGCGGCACCTGCTGGTGCTCGCAGGTAGTCGAACCCTGCGGTCGGGTGCCTCGGGCATGTGACACTGGGGAGGGGTTGCATTTCGCGGCTTTCTGGGCGATGTCCCTTCAGTCACTCTAGACCACCGTTGTGGCTGGATCTGTTTTGTTGGTTGTGTGAGACGCATTGTATGTTTAACCGTTTTACGAATAAAACGTAATTTAAACAATCGACCTTCGTCTCCATCCGCCAAATTGGTGACCCCGACGCGTCCATCCGAAGATTGGACGACGAGATGCAAGATAATTATCTTCCCGCCGGACCCATCAGAACGCTGTCAGCCTGAAGCTGCCAGCGTTTTGGCCCGATCAACCTCAGGTGTGGTTCGCCCATGTTGAGGCAGTTTCATCTGCACCACATAGTTGCAGATGAGACGAGATACTTCCATGTGGTGGGAGCCCTGCTGCAGGAGTCTGCCTCCCGTCTACTGCCTTACCTGCGGGATCCACCCACAACCGCCAAGTATGACGGCCTCAATGCCCTCCTTTTGCACACCTTCGGACTCAGCCGACGGGACCGTGCCGCCCGCATCCTTCACATGGACGGCTTGGGAGATCGACGGCCGGCCGTCCGTCCTGATGGCCAGGATGCTCGCACTCATGGACGGCCGCCACCCGTGCCTGTTGTTCGAGCAGGCGTTTCTGGAACAAATGCCCGATGATGTCCGTCTAATGCTCGCCGGCGCGGATTTCAACGATCCCCAGCAGCTCGCGGAGCGGGCTGATGAGCTCTGGATGACCAGGCATCAGGACGTCTGCGCCATTGACCGCATGCCCGCACCTGTGCGCCCTTCGCCTCGGCAGCTCCGCGAGGAAGGCACGCCATCAGCTTCCACCGAAGAGCCGCAGCAGCGTCCCGAGACTCGCAGTAGGCACCGTCGGTGCTACTACCACCTCCGTTTTGGCAGGGAGGCTCGACGCTGCCGCCATCCCTACATGTTTCAGCGAAATGCCTCGGCCGATCGTCTGTAGAGGCGATCGCAATCGGCCATAACGACCGCCTCTATGTCCGCGACCGCAAATCCGGCCACCTTTTACTGGACTCCGGCGCGATCGACAGCATGCTGCCCCCAACCAGCCGTGATACCCGTGGTGGTAAGAAGGGCTCTGGCCTCTCGGCCGTTAACGGGTGCGACATACAAACGTACGGTACGCGGACCCTTGCCCTCTCTTTCGTCTCCCGCCCCTACAAATGGGAATGTGGCCCAGCCGCTCTTGGAAGCTGATTTCCTTCGCGCTTTCTCCCTCATTGTCGATTTACGGGACGATCGCATGATTCTACGGTCGGACATCTGCTCTGCTGCACCGCGCAGCCCCCCCCCGCAGCTTGACGCCGTCGCCGGGGTAGAGGGCTCGTACGCCGCCCTGCTCTCCGATTCTCCAGAGCTCCTTACGCCGTGTTTCAGCGTGGCGGCTCCCCGGCACGGGGTCGTGCATCACATCCCCACCGAGGGCCCCCCTGTGCATGCCCGGGCGCGCCGCCTCCCGCCGGACAAGCTGCGCATCGACCGGGATGAATTACAACTGATGGAGGAAATGGGCATTGTCCAGCGGTCCGACAGCCCATGGGCCTCCCCGCTACATATGGTTCCGAAAGCATCTGGGGGGTGGAGACCGTGTGGTGATTTCAAGCGCCTTAACGCGGTAACCACGGTGGACCGTTACCCGGTGCCTCATATCCAGGATTTCTCCGCGCACCTCGAGGGCGCCGAGTTTTTCTCCAAGGTAGACCTAGTCCGGGGTTATAACCAAATCCCCGTCCACCCCGATGACCTTGTGTGGTCCGCAGAGGCGGACGCGGCGTTTGAGGGTGCCAAGGCAGCGTTGGCTGATGCCACCATGCTGGCGTACCCGCGTGCATCCGCCCCCACAGCGCTCACCGTTGATGCCTCGGATACTCCTGGTGGTGCAGTTCTGGAGCAGTTTGTTGACAACCGCTGGCAGCCATTGCCGTTTTTCAGCTGGCGACTGCAGGCTCCAGAATGCAAATACAGCGCTTTCGACTGAGAGCTCCTGGCGCTTTACCTGGCCGTCAGGCATTTCAGGTATTTCCTCGAGGGCCGCGCATTCAGCGCGTTCACGGACCACAAACCTCTTACTTTCGCCCTCAGTAAGATCGCGGATCCGTGGTCTGCCCGACAGCAGCGGCACCTTGTCTACGTCTGAATTCACATCAGATATCCGTCACGTAGCCGGGAAGCTTAACGTCGTGGCCGACACCTTGTCCCGCCCCGCCATTCCCTCCGTTTCAGCTCTAGACCATGGCGTCGACTACGGCAAACTGGCAGCAGCCAGTATGATGCCAGTATGGAGAACTACCGCACCGCCAGCACTGGTCTTCGGCTAGCCGAAGTTCCTTGCGGCGCGGCAAGTGTCATGGTCCTGTGTGACGTCTCCACAGGGCGTGCCTGCCCGGTCATCCCCATCAGTTGGAAACGGTGGGTTTTCGACGTGGTTCGTTGTTTGGCCCACCCGTCCATATACACGCGATGTCCGCCCTGTTGGCTGACAAGTTCGTCTGGCGTGGACTCCATAAGCAGGTGGCAGCTTGGGCCCACCCCTGCATCCCGTGCCAGACCTCCAAGGGCCAGGGACACGTACGGCCTCCGGTGCAGGATTTCGTTGTCATCGAGGGCAGGTTCCTGCAAGTGCACCTGGACCGCGTCGATCTTTTGCCACATTCCCGAGGTGCCACGAAACTGCTCACCATCCTGGACTGTTTCACGAGGTGGCCGGAGGCAATTCCACTCTCGGATACCTCCGCCGAGGCTTGCGCCCGGGCTATGGCGGCCCACTGTATCACCCGTTTCGGGGTGCCATCCGACATCACCACAGACCGAGGGGCCCAGTCCTTGTGGTTGGCCTCTTCCTTGTGGTTGGCCCTGGCACAGCTCTACAGCGCCCGGCTGCACCAGACGATCGCCTATCACCTGCAGGCTAACGGGCTGAAGGCCCGGCTTACGGGTCCGGATTGGGTGGACCAGCTGCCCTGGGTCCTCCTGGGTATCCGTACCACGCCTAAGGAGGATTTGGCTGCTTCCTCAGCTGAGCTCGTGTATGGCTCAGTGCCTGGGGATTTCCTGCCTGCCGCCCGGGGTCAGGAGGTGTCGGCCCCGGCGTTGCTGGTCGGCCTTCGTGAACGGGTGCGCACGTTGGCTCCCATTCCCACTTTCAGGCATAGGTTGTCTGCGGTGCATGTGCCCGCGGTGTTACAACAGTGTGCCTACGTTTTCATCCGCAAGGACGCTCACCGCTTGCCACTGCAGCGGGTCTATGAAGGGCCTTTCCAGGTGCTGCGGGCCGGAGTCGCCACGTTCACGTTGGACGTGGGTTGCCGGCAGGAGTTCGTCTCCATCGGCCGTCTCAAGCCCGCCTACGTGGGAGGGGATAACCCGGTGGTCGTTGCTCCACCGCGACGTAGAGGTCATCCGCCAGCCGTTCCGCCCGTGCTGAGCACATCTGTTTCCAGCTTTGTTCCGCCGGTCCCCATTGTTACGACCGTCCCACCTACCGGCCCTGTTTTGCCGGCTCCTACTGTTACGCCCGCCCCGCTTGCGAGGGCCACGCGTTGTACCTCAGGTTCTGGGGGGGGCCCTGTAGCGGCACCTGCTGGTGCTCGCAGGTAGTCGAACCCTGCAGTCGGGTGCCTCGGGCATGTGACACTGGGGAGGGGTTGCGTTTCGCATGCTTTCTGGGCGTTGCCCCTTCCGTCGCTCTAGACCACCGTTGTGACTGGATTTGTTTTGTTGGTTGTGTGAGACGCATCGTATGTTTAACCGTTTTACGAATAAAACTTAACTTGAAACAATCGACTTTCGTCTCCATCCGCCAAAGAGTTGTATTTTCCTCGCAGATTTTAATTTCCTGCCACAGATATCATTGAGATATTATTGAGCACTTGAAATTATTGAGTCTGAAGAAGGGTCCCGCCCAAAATGTCCTCTATCTAGCCCTCCAGGGATGCTGCCTGATCCGCTGAGTTACTCCAGCACTTTGTGTTCTACGTTAAAAGCTTCCAAGTGCGAAAGCTACGTTAAATTGGCTTCCAAGTGCGAAAATCATTGATTTATACCGGCGATAAGCAAAAGCTGTGGTTTTGATTTTTGCAAATGTCAGAGCTAGGATGAGAATGAAAAAGTAAGACATAATAAATGTGCTCCTTGCCTCCCTCCTGCGTTAGTCTTGGTTAGCTGCTGCAGGTCTTGGCAAACAGACTCTCGTTCCAAAAAGGTGACCTGTTTCCTGGAGTCCATATCTCGTTTAGCGCCCGTTACTTCCAACCCCCACCGCAACCAAACAGCTGCAGATCCGAGCATCAGTAGCTAGGTTGGTTTATGGGAGTCTCCCTCTCTCCAGAGATGCTGCTCACCGTGGGCGTGGCCGACAGCGGGAGAAATTGATACAAAGCGGAGTGTAACAGCGTGAGAGTTCTAACGCCGTTAGACAAATGCCAACTAAACTTCACATCTCTTTAAGGTTCTGCTTCATAACCTCTTGAGGTAAGGGATTTATAAAAACACACCCAGTGCCATTTATGTTACAATTGATTTAATAACTACGTCTCAATTAACTGTTACGTGTTTTGTCTGGGTCACTTTTAAAATGTTATTTTCATTAATTATCTTAATCGGGTTTTTTAAATGAATCAGTGCAGGGTAAGCACGCACCAATACATGTACAATGCTAGTCAGTGCCTGTTGTGTTACAACAGTTGTTTATGAACTGCAATGGTAACTTGCAGTGCAGGCGCCGTTACTGAATTCTCCAATTTTAGGTAACATTTAACAACGCCCCTCTCTCTCTCCCCTCCCTCACACCCCCTCCTCTCCCCCCCCCCCCCATTCTCTACTCTCCCTCATACCCCCCCCCCCCCCCCCCCCATATGTCCACCTATCCGTCCTCCACAGACGCTGCCTAACCGTTACTCCAACGCTTTGTGTTTTATTTAATAAACTGCTACACCCACTTCCTCAAATCATATAACCCATCATCTCTCCTAGTACAATTATGTACTTTTCTATGAATTTGACAATTTTCAACTTTTATTTAGTTAACTGCAGAAAGTACACCCTCTCCTTGGATTTCTTTTCTCTACCATTGCAATGTATCTACTGTTTCTTGTCTATTCTGAAAAAATCTGCTTAAACATCTGATACTGGATTGACAAATCAATTTACCTAATTTGCTATCTTATAGATAACTCTATTTTCATTCCATCATTAATGTGCTAAGTAGGACACAGTAATGGAGACCCCTCCATTGCAATCAATTGTATTGGTGACTATCTACATTCATCTGAATCTGGATTACAATTTAAATTAAATGGTTCAATGATCAAACTTCTTTATGTAAACTTCACATTCATCCAATTGAATCCAGAGTTCAATATATGCAGATGACAGATACAAAATGCTGGAGTAACTCAGCGGGCATCATCTCTGGAGAGAAGGAATGGATGGCGTTTTGGGTCACCCATTCCTAAGAAGGGTCTCGACCCAAAACGTCACCCATTCCTTGTCTCCAGAGATGCTGCGTGTCCCACTGAGTCACTCCAGCATTTTGTGGTCTATCTTCGGTTTAAACCAGCATCTACAGTTTTATCCTACACATATGCCGATGATAAATTGATATATTTTACACTCTCTCGGATGTAAATTATACTTAATAGTTAATACAAGATCAATTAGCAAGTCGATTTTGCCATTGAAAAATTGATTGGTTTGTTAATATGCTCATGAAAGGGATATTGGAAATATTAATTTTATCATATGGATCACAATTAGTGGATTAGTTATTCCCTGTGGGAGGTTATATATAAGGATGAAGCTTCCACCTTTAACCCCAATTGCTCATTGGAATTTAGTTCATAGAAAGACTTTGAATGGAAAATAAATCACAGCTTTCCCGATAATAAATCTGTTTCTTTTGAATAACATACTGAGAACAAATCAGATGTGTCCACTAGAAAAAAACCATGCAAAGTACATCACTAATGTGGTGACAACTCTATTAACCAAATTTAATTTTGCCGATGGAAATACCTGAGAAAACTGACCAATTAAGTAATATGTGAAGAAGGGTCTCGACCCGAAACGTCACCTTTCCTTTTCTCCAGAGATGCTGCCTGACCCCCTGAGTTACTTTGCGTCCTTTTGTGTAAATCAGATTCTGCAGTTCCTTGTTTCTATAGTTATATAAAGCTTTTCTCCCCCAATCATCTTCTTTAATTGCTGGTAAAAATATGGAATCAAATAAATATTCTTCAAAATATTTATAATTCTTAATTATAAATGTCACTATTTTACCACTGAGAGCATAGGAACAGCTGCCTTCTTAATATCTTTGGTAGTTTATACTAAAGAAGGTTGTGGAGGTTCAGTTCAAGATGGAGAGCAATAGCATTTTAGATATTAAGAAATGGGGTGATGCTGGTATAAAAGATTAGCCTTGTGGAGGAGACACAGAGTTAGCAGCTTCTCACTGCATAACCTAATGACCATAATCTTTGAGACACAGGTAACTACAGATGCTAGGATGTTAAGCAAACCCTTGTCTACTTCCCAGCTTCTCTCAATACCCTCACCAATACTTTGTACAATAGTCTCTATGTATTGTGTGAAAGGCCCGTTGTGCTTCAGTCTGTACATATGATAATTAAACACGTTGGACTCTTACTAAAGCCGTTGATGTCGCAGACTGCTGCCACTCGTGTTTGAGGCGCGGGGTTACTGCCCGCAAGGAGCCGCCGCCTGCGCGCGGAGCGAAATGCGCGATTACGCCGCTGTCACCGCGACCGGGCTTCCGTAGCCGGGCGCCATGGCGACGAGGTGGAGGCCTACCCCTACCTGAAGGCCGCGGAATCCGAAGAGATTCCCCGCCATTAACTGGCCCGGGATGCCTCGATATGCCCAGCTGGTGATGGGGCCCGCCGGCAGTGGCAAGGTACTTGCGGTCTTTGGCAGCAAATGGCGCCGGCGCGCGTTCGCGGAGGGTGGACAACATCGGCCGAGCCTGATCCTGAGCCTGGCTGCGTCAGCCGTCCTCGTGGCTTCGTTAAACTCCTATAAACTCCACCAAATAAATCTATTGCACCGTTTTTCAGTAATTCTGCGATGTCAAGATTGCCTCAAGACTAAAGAGCATTCATGTAACATGGAATAATTAAAATCCTTTGGTCCCTGATTCAACTCTTCAGCAACGCGTTTCAGATTAAACAACTGCATTACGACACTTATTTTAAACTTTCTTATGTTGTTAAACCCTTTCAATATGCCAGGAATCAGAAGATAAATCTTCTATTCCGATCCTTTACAATTAAAAACAAACTGCTCACTTTCTTCTCAAAACGACATTTATGGCTTCTGTAACAGGATACCTAAAACGATCCCATACCTCTCATTGTATTCTTATTCCACTTTATAGATCTTTGGTAACACTCACAAGCCATCAGGCTAATGAACACTACAAAGACCAACTAAATTCCAAACTAGAAACTGTCTTGGTTGCAGAAGAGGCTTCAGGCTTTGTTCTGTTTTGAACTAATACTATTTAAAATTTATTGAATTAATTATGTTTGCTTTAGGAATAGGAATACTTTATTGTCACATGTGACTAGGCGCAGTGAGATTCTTTGCTTGCATTCACAATGTATGCAGCCACCTACGACGCTGACAAAGTTACAAAGCAAGCCGGCTCCCCCTTTTGTCTCCCCCCCAACAGTTCCCCCATGCCGGGTCCCCATTGTCCTTTGTCCCACCTCCCCCATTGTCCATTGTTCTCCCCCCACCTCCCTCACGGTGGTCCTCCACGCTCTCATCGACCCGCGAGGCTTCACCACTGCCGAGGCCCCATCATTGCGAAGCTTCACTATTGAGTACTGTGTTTACAGACCTGTTCTGCTGCAAGTTTACGAATTTCATCAGTTTTGGTACATATGCCAATTAAACACTCTTGACTCTTGTATTTCAGCTAATGAACAATCGGTTTATGCCTGAATTCTCAACAGCCTTTAAAGGACACTTAATTTTTGTACAAAAGCTTCAACATCTTAATGTGGATTTCATTTCTTTGCAGTTTATAACATTATCTGAAACGTTTGCTGAAATTATTTTGTGATTTTAATGTGATCTTGTGACCTCGTGATTTTGTGATCAGGCATCAATTGAGTTATTTTCTTTAAAAATATTCTGTGATGGGTTATAACAGTAATTATATAGTCTTGATGAAAATGATCATATAAATTTAATTGGAATTTAATGCTAAACTAAACATACTTTTGGACTAGATGTCAAAGAGTCAACACGGAAACTGGTCCTTCAGCTCAACCTGCCTATCTACACTAGTCCCACCTGTTTGCATTTGGCTCATATTTCCCTTTAAATCTTTCCTAACCATGTACTTGTCAAAATGTCTTTTAAATGTTGTTATACTACCTGATGTCAATGTGTTTAGATGTGGTATATGTATGTTTCTTGAGTGACCCTCTACAATATTGCAAAATTTGAATCATAATGCATTATAGGTGCAGAGATGTAGGAAAATGTTAATGTTCTTTAATTTGTATATTTAACCGTGTGGTCCATACTGTATAATCTTCTTTCATTCCAGAGCACTTACTGTTCTACCATACAGCAGCAATGTGAGGTGTTGAATCGGTCTGTGCAGGTTGTGAACCTTGACCCTGCTGCCGAATACTTTGATTATTCTGTTTTGGCAGGCAAGTTGGCTTATGATTTTTGCAAATTATCTTTAAAATGTTGATAAAAAAAATTATACATACATTAGATTTATAAACATACTTTTGAAGTATGTTAATATCTCGTGCAAACAAAATGATGTACCCGTATTTCCCGGCAATGAAGGCG
Source organism: Amblyraja radiata (assembly GCF_010909765.2). Classification (NCBI taxonomy): domain Eukaryota; kingdom Metazoa; phylum Chordata; class Chondrichthyes; order Rajiformes; family Rajidae; genus Amblyraja; species Amblyraja radiata. Next base: position 16,433,731 of record NC_045980.1, on the reverse strand, counting down.
CTATTTTTTACCCAAAAATAAGGCACGAAAATTTACCTGCGTCTTGGAGGCTGAAGGTTAGGTTGTTAGCCAAGAAAGATAGACTTCGCTATCCCTCAGTACAGCAACATCAAGAACGATGTTGCTGTACTGAGGGATATCCAAGTGTATCCCTCATCGCTGGCAGCTGTTGAGAAGCGGCTGTAAAAGGACAGCACCATTGGGGGGGGGGGGGGGGAAGAGTTCCTTTCACAGCGTGTGGGGAGTCTGGCCCGGGTCAGCACGGCCTGGGCTACACAAATTGGCTGGGCCGCCAGGGGTAAAGATGCGGGGTTGGCAGGAGCGTTGAGAAGGACGGGGTCGGGGATCATGCCAGCAACTCACTCACTCACTCACTGCTGCCACGGCCCTCTCCCCCTCTTTTTCCCATAGTATAGGGGAAGTAAGAACTAGAGTGCATAGGTTTAAGGAAAGAGGGAAAATATATATTAGGAGCCTGAAGGGCAAACTTTTCAAACAGAGGGTGATGGGTATGTGTAATGAGTTGGAGGAAATAGTTGGCAGATATAGTAATAATATTAAAAAGACATTTGGACATGTACATGGATAGGAAAGGTTTAGAGCGATAAGGGCCAAACATGGGCAAATGGGGCTAGCTTAGATGAGGCACCTTGCTCGCCACGGATGAGTTGGGTCGAAGGCTCAGTTTCCCTGCTGTAGAACTCTATGATTCTAGACTTCCTTTTCTGTTGATTTACTGGCAAGTCTAAGTGATGATTTTCTTTAATATTTTGTCTTTGTAATTTATTTTTAATATCCTTCAGTGTTGAAGACATATCATGAGCAAATTCCTCAATTTTATCATTCTCCTTTGTGAAACATCTTTAATTTGGGATTTTAATTAAATGTAATTTTCTTTTCACATTTCATATTCCTTTACAGTAAGCAAAAAGACCATTTGACCAATTGGGGGCAATGCCAGCTCTCAGATCAACCCCATTCCCTGTAATCTATTCTTTATCCCATGCCCATTAACTTTCTCTTCACCAATATGGGAGGTAATTTGCAGTAGCAAAATAACAATCTGTCTGTGTGATTTTCCCCTGGGTATGCCAGCTTCCTCCAACATCCCAGAGAAGTGCTGGCATACCCAGAGGAAAACCACACAGACAGGGAGAATGTGTGCATTTCCACAGCCAACACCTGATGCCAAGTTTGAGCCTGATCTCCAGAACTGTGAGGCAGCAGCACTACATGTTCTGTCACTGTGGCGCCGGTACTTATGTTTTAGTTAAATACAATAAGGCTGTTAATAAATCCATTAAAATATAATTCGCTGATTATGAGCTGAAGAAACGCATTGAAGTCAGGTGAATAGGAGTGTTGTTTCTGGCCCTGTAGTTAGCATAGAACAGTACGGCACAGGAACAGGCTCTTTGTCTCCCACTAGGTTTGCGCCATACATGGTGCGAAGTTCAACTAATAATAAATGATCCATATACCTCCATTTCCTGTATATGCATGTGGTCCAGAGTCTAGTTAGTAATATCCTAATAAGTTTACAGTCTGTCCTTTGGAGCAAGAAAATGCCTGCAGGCTAAATTGTCATTGTACTCCTCCCCATACTGTATCTTTTTACATACACTGGGACATAAGTTCCAAGACACCTTGTACACAGTTGTTATTATTCTCACAAAGACTTGCTAGATAACCGTGTGGGAATTGGAACGGGGTGCACTGAAAAATTGGCAGCTCTTCATAAGCTTAATTCTGATTTTATGATATATTCACTTGGTTTTGCAAAAGAAAGTGAACATTTAGTTGTCACAATTCTCACTTTTAAATATTTTGACGCAATGTCCAGTTTTAAAATGGATATAAATTTGGAATCTCAGAGTAAGTTAAGCTTTCTTCTGTTAATTGATCAAGATAGGGGACTTCTGCAAAGATTTTGTTTGTGGATTTTAGCTCTGCATTCAACACTATTGTGCCAGAGCTACTACTCTCCAAACTCTCCCAGTTGACTGCCTGAACCCCTCTGTCAGTGGATCACCAACTTCATGACAAACAGGAAGCAGCATGAGAGGCTGGGAAAGCACATCTCAGACCCGCTGACCCTCAGCATAGAAGCACTGCAAGGCTGTGTACTCTCCCCTCTCCTTTACTCTCTCTACACCAACGACTGCACCTCCACAGACTCCTCTGTCAAGCTTCTCAAGTTTGCGGACCTCACAACCCTAATTGGGCTGATCCAGGATGGGGAGGAATCTACCTACAGACAGGAAGTGACACAGCTGGTGTCCTGGTGCCATCGCAACAACCTGGAGCTCAATGCTCTTAAGACGGTGGGATTGATTGTAGATTTTAGGAGAGCTCCCTCTCCCCTCCCCCCACTCACCATCAACAACACTACAGTCACATTTGAGGAGTCATTTAAGTTCCTTGGAACCATCATCTCCACTGACCTTAAATGGGAGGCCACCATCGACTACATAGTCAGAAAGGCCCAACAGAGGATGTACTTCCTGCGGCAGTTGAGGAAACACAATCTGCCGCAGGCAATGATGGTCCAGTTTTATACTGCCATCATAGTGTCGGTCCTCACCTTCTCCAGCATGGTCTGGTTTGGCTCAGCCACCAAACATGATATACGGAGGCTGCAGCGCATCGTTCGATCAGCCGAGAAGGTTGTTGGCTGCAACCCTCCCCCCCCCCCCCCATCAACGAACTGTACATTGCAAGGGCCAGGAAGCGAGCGGGCAAGATCATCTCTGACCCCTCTCACCCTGGCCACAAACTCTTTGAAGCACTTATCTCTGGAAGGCGACTCCGGACTATCAAAGCCGCCACAGGCAGACATAAACAGCTTTTTTTCCACAAGCAGTAGCTCTACTCAACAGCCAAAGATCTGTAGCCTCCTTTTGCTCTGGTATTTTATTTCATTCTCCACATGTTTAAATTATAATGTTTTATTTTTAATTGTCTACTGTATGTTATGTTGTTACTTGCGAGCAAAGCATCAAGGCAAATTCCTTGTATGTATGCATACTTGGCTAATAAAATGTATTCACTTCAGATATCCGGGAGCTCATCCAAGTAGACGATGTGATGGAAGATGACTCATTGAGATTTGGTCCAAATGGTGGGCTCATTTACTGCATGGAATACTTTGCCAACAACTTTGATTGGTTGGCAGATTGCCTTGGGCACATGGAGGATGATTATATACTCTTTGATTGTCCAGGTACGTACTGATCTATATTTATTTCCTCTACTGCTCTGGGTATCTTTGTTGGCAGATTCTCAGGATTGAGGTTGACCAGGTTCCATCACAGTTCTGTGGGTTGTCAGGTAACAAGTGAGAATTTGCAAACCACCGCAGATGGAGTTTGATGGTGACGGTAAGTGGGTTCTTTTAGGATTGGGTTTATTATTGTCACTTGTCACTGAGGTACAGTGAAAAGCTTTGTTTTCCATGTTATCCAAACAGACCAGATGTACCATCAGTTCAAGCTCAATAGATAGAGCAAAGGGGAAGATACAGAGTGCAGAATATAGTTCTCAGCATTTTAGCATAGCAGTTCCAAAGACATAATCCAATGTCCACAATGGGGTTATTGGACAGTACCCTAGCTTATGGAAGGACCATTTCGGCGCTTTGGCACAAATTGACCATGCCAACCTAGATACCTGATCTCAACTATTCCCTTTGCCCCGTTTGGCCTAAATCCCATGGTCTGATAATTCCCAAAAGAGGATGTTGCAAATCTTCCAGGAGGCTTTGAACTATGATCTTCCTCCGAGAACATAGAAAAGTACAGCACAGAAGGCTGAAGAAGGGTCTCAACCCGAAACGTCACCCTTCTCTCCAGAGATGCTGCCTGTCCCGCTGAGCTACTCCAGCTTTTTGTGTCTATCTTCGGTTTAAACCAGCATCTGCAGTTCCTTCTTACACAGAAACAGGCCCTTTGGACCACAATATCTGTGTCGAATGTGATGCTAAAATACCCTAATCTCATCTGCCTGCGCATGATCCATATCCATGTGCTTATCTAAAAGCTTCTAAATGCCACTGGCAGCTTATTCCAGGCACTCACCAGTTATAGAATCATAGATTGATACGGGAGAAACCAGAGGTTCTTCGTGCCTCTGGTGAATCTCTGAAAGACTTGTCTCATTAGTCTCATTTCTCTCCCATTACCCAATAGCTGTTCAATTTTTCATCCTTCAATTTCTCATCTATCAACACCTTTACAAGAAAAATATTCTAAATTTTAGCAATTCTGTGTAATAGGAAACCATTATAAGGTCATAAGTGACAGTAGCAGAATTAGGCCATTCGGCCCATCAAGTCTACGCCGCCATTTAATCATGGCTGATCTATATCTCGATCTATCCCGATATCAACATCGGGAGCCTGGGAGCTCCAAACCGGCGCGGCCTTGTCGGCTTCGGAAGCCGCGGTCTCCGGTAAGGAAGCGGCCGTTCCAGGTGGCCCAGCCGCTGAGAGGACTCCCGACGCCGGGGCAACAGCACCCGGCGAGAACGGCCAGGAACATCGGGCCTCCGTAGAGGCAATAGCGGAGGCCTCAATAGGCCTGACTTTGGGAGAACTGGGGATGGGGACTGGACATTGTGCCTTCCCCCACAGTGGTAACCATTGTGGGGGGATGATTTTTGTGTGTAAGTGATTATTTTAGTTTGTGTCCAAGATGGCTGTCGGAAGGGAGAGTGTACGCTGGCGCGGTTTAGCTGCCGCTGCCCTCTCTTCACATTGTGTTTTTGATTTTTTTTGTCTTTGGATCGAATTCTGTCTTTAATTTGTGTATTGGTGATGTCTTTATTATTTATTTTACTCCGATTATATGTTTTTTACTCTTGTTAAATTCTGTAAGGTGTCCTTGAGACTTTTGAAAGGCGCCCACAAATAAAATTTATTATTATTATTATCTCTCCCTCCTAACCCCATTCTCCTGCCTTTTCCCCTATAACCGCTGACACCCGTACTAATCAAGAATCTATCATGGAGACACTAGGAACTGCAGATGCTGGAATCTTGAGCAAAATACAAAGTGCTGGAGTAGCTCAGTGGAGCTTGAAGTGGGTCATGACCTGAAATGTCATCTGTCCATACCCTCCACCGATGCTGCCTGACTCGCTTAGTTACTCCAGCACTTTGTGTTTTGCTCATTTCTGGTTTGGCTCTTTTGCCAATTACTTTAAATCTGAGACCTCTGGTTATACAATCATTTTTATTTAAAATGCTATTAGGTTCATGTAACAATAGCTTCCCCTGCAGCAAAATCTTTTTTTGTTAATCATTCATTCATTCATTAACAAGACCACAATGTATTTCCCATCTTGAATTCTGCTTAAAATGGTGGTCATCTTAAATTAATGCTGTGTGTTTGATGAAGGTACTGCATTCAAAGACCTTAACTCAATGACATATACTATTTAAAAAAATATATAAATTAGTTAAAGAAAATGATAATTTAATTGTATTGAGTTATGGTATTCCAAATGCCTTATGATTATTTTCCCTTCCTCTCCTGAAGCTATCGACTCTTGAAGTATGAATGTAGACTCAAGGAACCGCAGATGCTGATTAAAAAGACACAAAGTGTTGAGATTACTCAGCAGGGCCAGGCAGCATTTCTGGAGGGCAATGGATAGGTGATGTTTTGGGTTGGGACCCTTCTTCAGACTGATTATAGCATGAGGGAGAAAGCTGGGGATGCAACAATATGAATGTTAGCAGCCCCAAAACCCTTTATTTATTTGGCGAATTCAAACAGTGATCATTAGTATGAATCATAACAACGCTCAATCAAAAGAAAGCAGGAAAAAACAGTATCAATATCCATATTAGAATTTTCTAATCTACAGTTGCAAAGGTATGGTTTGGATAGGATCTAGTGATCTGTACAACCAAGCATCCTGCATGATGATCCTTTTACCACAGCACCATCTGGTGATTTTGATTTGGGGTTTAGATAGATAGAATCTTTATTTGCCACACGACCAGGGTTGGTGGTATTTGGGTTCGGTACATGATGGTACACTGCTTTAGTCACATTAACACTAATAACACAGATCACAGTAATAAAGTGCATCCATACCACATCACAAATCACAAATCTCACCAACAATACATAGTGCAAAAGAACAGACAAAGACCATAGACAAGACACTGTATACATCAAAAGTCCTTAATATTGACTGTTATTGGAGGGAATTGAGTGTTCTTATTGCTGAGGGGAAGAAACTGTTTTTAAAGCGTGTGGATTTTGTAGCAAGTGACCTGAGGCGCCTCCCTGAAGGGAGAGACTGGAAAAGGTGGTTTGCTGGATGGGAGGGGTCCGAGATGATCTTTATTGCCCGTTTTGAGGTACGTTGGAGGTAAATGGAATGGATTGAGGGGAGGGGGGAGTTGATGATCCTGGAGGCCTTGGAGACAAAGTAGGCATTTCTTATGGGAGAGTTGTATTTCCGGATTCACTTCCTATCAGAGCCTTTTATTTTAAATGTAATAAGTTCTAACTATTGGATCTGAAAATGCATTGTATCTTAATGTGTTTTTATCGATTATTTATAGGACAGATTGAGCTATATACTCACCTGCCAATAATGAAACAGCTTGTGGACCAGTTACAGCAGTGGGAGTTTCGTGTTTGTGGGGTATTTCTAGTTGATTCTCAGTTTATGGTGGAGTCGTTTAAGGTAATGAACACCATTCAATAATTGAAGATGTTGTTGTATCTTATTATTGTTTAACGAGTTATTATATCTGCAATTTTTAATAGATTGACATGCAAAAGGAGAACGTGTAATCTACTTTTCCCCCAATTATATTTTCTATTTTTTAGCATTGGTTTAATCTTTGACTTATTGGAGAACAAATCCAGACAATCGGCAGTATAGTACACATTCTTCTATGTAGGGTTAGATTCTGAGTACTAGCTGCCTATTCGATTACTGGAGCCACAGTAGTAGGTTTGCATCTGATACAGTTCCTTTCTAATTAATTGGGATGGACTTTTCAAGAGATCAGATAGCAGAGTTTGTTTCCCCCGCCCCCCCCCCCTCATTTTAAATTAATAACACCTGGGTCATTTGTTACTAACTCCATCTGCGACGGGTGAAATCAACATGTCAGAAATAGAATGTGGGATCTATATTACACATTTAACCCAAACATTTTCCACCAGCATTCTTTTTGATAGATTGGACTAAAACAATAGACAATAGGTGCAGGAGTAGGCCATTCGGCCCTTCGAGCCAGCACTGCCATTCAATGTGATCATAGCTGATCATCTCCAATCAGTACCCCGTTCCTGCCTTCTCCCCATATCCCCTGACTCCGCTATTTTTAAGAGCCCTATCTAGCTCTCTCTTGAAAGCATCCAGAGAACCTGTCTCCACTGCCCTCTGAGGCAGAGAATTTCACACTCACCACTCTCTGTGAGAAAAAGTGTTTCCTCGTCTCCGTTCTGAATGGCTTACTCCTTATTCTTAAATTGTGGCCCCTGGTTCTGGACTCCCCCAACATCAGGAACATGTTTCCTGCCTCTAGCGTGTCCAAGCCCTTAACAATCTTATATGTTTCAATGAGATACCCTCTCATCCTTCTAAACTCCAGAGTGCACAAGCCCAGCTGCTCCATTCTCTCAGCATATGACAGTCCCGCCATCCCGGGAATTGACCTTGTAAACCGACGCTGCACTCCCTCAATAGCAAGAATGTCCTTCCTTAAATTAGGGGACCAAAATTGCACACAATACTCCAGGTGTGGTCTCACTAGGGCTCTGTACAACTGCAGAAGGACCTCTTTGCTCCTATATTCGATTCCTCTTGTTATAAAGGCCAACATTCCATTCACTTTCTTCACTGCCTGCTGTACCTGCATGCTTACTTTCATAGACTGATGTACAAGGACCCCCAGATCCCATTGTACTTTGCCTATTCCCAACTTGATGCCATTTAGATAGTAATCAGCCTTCCTGTTTTTGCTACCAAAGTGGATAACCTCACATTTATTCGCATTAAACTTCATCTGCCATGCATCTGCCCACTCCCCAACCTGTCCAAGTCACCCTGCATTCTCATAGCATCGTCCTCACAGTTCACACTGCCACCCAGCTTTGTGTCATCTGCAAATTTGCTAATGTTACTTTGAATCCCTTCATCCAAATCATTGATGTATATTGTAAATAGTTGTGATCCCAGCACCGAGCCTTGCGGTACCCCACTAGTCACTGCCTGCCATTCTGAAAGGGACCCGTTAATCCCTACTCTTTGTTTCCCGTCTGCCAACCACTTCTCTATCCATGTCAGCACTCTACCCCCAATACCATGTGCCCTAATTTGGCCCACTAATCTCCTATGTGGGACCTTATCAAATGCTTTCTGAAAGCCCAGGTACACTACATCCACTGGCTCTCCCTTGTCCATTTTCCTAGTTACATCTTCAAAAAATTCAAGAAGATTAGTCAAGCATGATTTCCCCTTCGTAAATCCATGCTGACTCGGCCCGATCCTGTTACTGCTATCCAAATGTTCGGCTATCTTATCTTTTATAACGGGTCTTTCAGTCCGCCGAGTCCACTCCAACCATCGATCACCCGTTCATACTAGTTCTATGTTATTGCACTTTCTCATTCACTCCCTACACATTAGGGGCAATTTACAGAGACCAATTAACCTACAAACCCACATGAATTTGGGATGTAGGAGAAATCCGGAGGAAACCCATGCAGTCACAGGGGGAACGAGCAAACTCCACAGACAGCAGCCAAGGATCGAACCCAGATCTCTGGCGCAGTGAGGCAGCAACTATACCAGCTGCCCCACTGTGCCAATCTTAAATCATGCATGATTTCTCTTAATTGTACGTGCATGGCATAATTCTATTTCTTTCTGCAAAACATGCACATATGTAACATTACAATTTTCTTAGTTTGTATCAGGTGTAATGGCAGCCCTCTGTGCTATGGTGTGTCTGGAAATTCCGCAGGTCAACATCATGACAAAAATGGATTTACTTAACAAGAAAGCAAAAAAAGAAATTGAAAGGTAAGCAAAAATTTATTTTGTGACTAATGATTATATTGACAAATACACGTGGTATTGACAAATAAAGTGGTGCACGGTTTCGGAGAGGAATTTTGTTTACCAGCCTTTACATTTTTGAATAACAAATTGCAGATGATAATTACTTTTAGAATGAAGATGATATAAAATGCTGGAGTAACAGCGGGACAGGTGGCATATCTGGAGAGAAGGAATTGGTGACGTTTCGGGTCGAGACCCCTCTTCAGACTGAGAGTCTGGGGGAGAGGGAAATTAGATATGGAAGGGTATAAAGAGCATGTATTTGTGAAAAGGACAGTTTAAAGCAGACGATGATCAAGGAAATGTAGAATAGTTAATTGTTGGCTGAGGGGAAAATGACAACAAGGCATACAAAATTAATCAGGAGGACAGTAAAACTAGTTGGAGCACTAGGGTGGGGGAGTGACAGTGAGAGGGAAACCAAGGGCTACTTCAAGTTAGAGAAATCAATATTCATACCGCTGGGTTGTAAACATTCCAAGCGAAATATGAGGTGCTGTTCCTCCAATTTGTGTTTGGCCTCACGTTGACAGTGCAGGAGACCTAGAACATAAAGGTCAGTATGGGAATGGAATGGGGAGTTAATGTGTTTAGCAATTGGCCGATTTATGTAGGCCCAAGCGGACAGAGCAAATGTGTTCAGCAAAACGATCGTCCAGTCTACGCTTGGTTTCGTCGATATATAAGAGTCCACACCGGAACAGCGCATACAGTAGATGAGGTTGGAGGAGGTGCAAGTGAATCTGTGCCTCACCTGAAAGAACTGTTGGGGTCCTTGGATGGAGACGCTGCAGGAGGTGTAGGGACAGATGTTGCATCTCCTGCCGTGGCAGGGGAAAAGTACCTGGGGAGGGGGTGGTTTGGGCGGGAAGGGATAAGTTAACCAGGGAGCTGCAGAGGGAACGGTCTATGTGGAAAACGGTAAGGGGTGGGGATAGGAAGATGTGGAGATGGTGAAAGTGTTGGAGTGAAAGGTGAGGACTAGGGGCACTCTGTCCTTGTTGCGACTAGGGGGAGGTGGAACAAGAGTGGAGCTGCGGGATACCGAGGAGACCCGTGTGAGAGCCTTGTCTATGAGGAAAGGGGGAACCCCCATTCCCTAAAGACTGGTATGGAATACCTCATCTTGGGCGCAGATGCGGCATAGACAGAGGAATTGGGAGTAGAGGATAGAGTCTTTGCAGAAGGCAAGGTGAGAAGTGTAGCCTAGATAGCTCTGGGAGTCAGTACGTTTATAATAGACGTCAGTCGATAGTCTATTGATATCTCCTTGATCTCATCGTCATTTGAAAATCTACTTTGCAAAATTGTTGTATTTCATAATCGTTGTCTACATTTACAGAATTTGTTCTGTGGCAATATCAATAATATTTCCATCTAATTATTTTCATTAAGATATTTAGACCCCGATATGTATTCACTGATGCAAGACTCCTCTGATATTTGGAAAAGCAAGAAATTTAAGAAATTAACCAAAGCAATTTGTGGATTGGTAAGTGTCATTTGCTGAAATCAAAGAAACTAAATTGTAATTAGCTGAATATAAACCAGCGATCCTACACTATCCTACACACTAGGGACAATTTACAATCTTTTCAAAGCCAATGAACCTACAAATCTGTACGTCTTGGAAGTGTGGGAGGAATCCGGGGAAAACCCACGCAGTCATGGGTAGAACATACAAACTCCATACAGACAGCACCCGTAGTCAGGATTGGTGCTGGGTCTTTGGCGCTGTAAGGCAGCAACTCTACTGCTGCGTCACTGTGCCGCCCCATCTCCGGTAAAATTTTGGGGATTCAGAATATGCTAAGCTATTTGATAGGTTTGCCATCGGGAAGATTTTTTGGGATGATCTTTAACTCTCTTTTTAGGTTGATGACTACAGCATGGTTCGTTTTTTGCCATTTGACCGTTCCGATGATGAAAGTATTTCCATCACTCTTCAGCACATTGACTTTTCCATTCAGTATGGAGAGGACTTTGAAGTCAAAGAACCAAAGGTGAGTGTGGAAAGTTATTCATGTATAGGATTTTATTTCAGTGATACTATTCTTCCCCTTTCAGCCAATCATCTTCACCCCCATGGACTGGTATTCCGTGATGGTTCAGCACGTGATGCAATTGATGTAATCAATTGTTGCATTACCTTGCATCTCTCATTTATTTAAAAAACCTGTCTTTCCAACCTCGACACAGAAAGTGTTGAGTCAGAACGAGCTGCCAGAAGTAATAGTTGAGGCAGGTTATAACAACATTTAAAGGACAGGTACATGGATGGGAAAGGGTTAGAGGGATTGGGACTAGCTTGGATGGGGCATCTTGGTCGGCATGGATGAATTGGGCCAATTTGCCTGTTTCTGTGTTGTATGACTAGACATTAAAAGCACATCAACAGGTGTGCAAACAAGTGACATTAAAAGCACATCAACGTTTTAAGCAGCATTTAGACTGCCATACAAACATGCAGGGAATTGGCATCATGGTCGACACAGATGTCATGGGCCGAAGAGCCCATTCCTCTACTGTATTGTTCTATGTTTTACTTTGATCAGTTATCCAAGGGTTTCTGATGCCCATGAAATCCAAGACGACATTTCTCCAGGAGAGCAGGGAGAATAACTAATTGATTTACAAATGCTGATGCTGTGAAAGTGTGATGTTGAGACCAATAAATGAATACCTTTATTTAAAGCGTGATCTTTACTTTGTTTCCCATAGGTTATCTTAAAAACAAAAAAATTAGTATCAAAAATCCTATGCTAACATGTAGATAATAGTAAAACACTGTATCTTTCAGATACAAAACATTGCATTGAAAGACCTGAGGATTTTCAGCATTTACTTGCATCATGAAGTTTACTAATGAATTCTTCATTGCAGGAGCAAGAAGAGGATCCTGATGCTCCAAGCATGAGCGATCAATTTTTCCACGGTGCAAGTGCTGACTGAACTCCTGGATGTGATCGAGTACTTGGGCCCAGTTAAACAATCGATTTGGAAACCATTAACACTGTGCCTTACCAGGCAATTTAAGACCTTGTTTAGGAACTTGGCTTATTTGCACTGTTGTGTGAAGATGAATCAGATCCTTCAATAGGTATATGAAAGTGATGACTATTTTTGAAGTTGCTTGGATTAATTATGTGCTGGCAAGTTACCAACTGCTGAAGAGGTCTTCTGTTTGATGCCAATAACATTTCAGTGCTGTTTGGAATGACCACTGGCAAACCAATTTTATTTAAACTATAAAATATCAGGATCATAAAAGGTTGTTTGCTGGAAATTGTTGCAAAGATTTAAGTATATTTTCCCCATTTATTTACTGCAAACTTTGCAGGCACCTTATGAATGTTGTTTATGATAGTTTACAAAGTGAGACATGACTGGAATTGTAAAATTAGCAGCAATGGTTTTTATCTTGGTAAATCTCATATTTGGATACACCAAAATGCTTTCTACTTAAGGCAGTTTTAATCGTGCGGTTAGCAGAGATCAGTAGAATCTATCATGTTCTGTCTTACGCAAAGTACCCATTGTACTTCCATAGCACAAGATGTGTATGTGTGTGTATATATATATATATATATATATATATATATACACACACACACACACAAGTCAAAATAATTCTAATCCCAGGAAGATTATTTATAAAATGTTAATATAAAGTTGAAATAACATCAAATGTCTTCTAGTTCCAATTTAACATTTCTTATAAAGGCAGACTTTAAACAGATTACTTGGGAATGTGGAACAAAGGTAAAAAAAATGGAATTAAGGTACAGGTCATTCTTAACCTCAGTAAATGGAGCATAAAGTTGATTTCCTCCTTCTGTTACAACATTACTGGCTACATTCACAGCTTAACTGGAAATCAAACTTATTTCTTCATTTGTATTTCATGGAAAAAAAAGTCCAATTCATATTTTATTTCTGTTCAAATGTTGTCGTCATACTCACTAGCGCCTGCTTTTATAGTAAAAGTCTAAAGTGAAATTATTTTGTTTCATCGATAAAATTGAGATATTAATGCACATAAACCATACTTTTGTAACAGCTGAAGATATTTCGCAATTATAATTTTACAGCAATTACATATGTCGTGGATCATTTATTTGTAAACTCTTCAATCAATTTTCTTAAATTCCTGGCTTGACTAAAATGTCTTGTTTGAAGGAAGTGCCCCGAAGCACCTTTGCTGGAAGATGTAGATTTTGATGTTGGCAAAATATGAATTGATAAAATAGTTCTTGAATTAGGTTGCTCAAAGGATTGAACTGAAAACGGAAAAGTGTTCTCTATGTCTGTTTAGTCAATCAACCAACCATGTTTTATCAATACATGTTCTTGGGTATGGTTAATTGTGAAGATTGTGTGCACACTCAAAATGAATGTGAGTCTGGAGGATGACAGTTTGAATGCTAACAAAAAGGATAAGCTCAAACCAAATCCATGTTACTCTCCCCATCACCAAGGACAAAATCTAATGTTTTGTTTAATTGTTTTGTAATAAAGGAAGCCTATTTGAGTCACAGGATATTTTGTACTTAATGTTGATACACCTGGCATAGGGTGGCGCAGCGGGTAGAGCTGCTGCCTTGTAGCGCCAGAGACACATGTCTCCCTGTGATCGGTGGGTTTCCTCTCGCATCCTAAAGATGTGCAGGTTGGTAGATTAATTAGTTTCAGTAGCTTGTCCATGTTGTGTAGGGAGTGGCCGAGAAAGCAAGACAGGCAAATGGTACTATGTAGATGGGGCAGACACAAAATGCTGGAGTAACTCAGGACAGGCAGCATTCTGAAGAAGGGTCTTGATCCGAAACGACACCCATTCCTTCTCTCCAGAGATGCTGTCTGACTCGCTGAGTTACTCTAGCACTTTGGTATTATCCAGCATATGCAGTTCTGTTTCCACTTAATTGGCCTGTTGGCTCCAGACATGCAAGCTATCAATGGGCTGCAGGGCACATGGGAGCTACCAGTTTGTTCCTAAATGCAATTAACCACTACACGAATGCATGGGGGGCTGATAAGCCTTTGAACACGGGTGGATAACTTGTGCAGATATTTGGACGCATTATACACAGTAGGAGAGGAGTTCTCCGCGCACCACGCTGCAATGATCACAATGCAGGCGGAAGGCACAAGGAATTGCAGTCTGAAGAAGTGTCCCGACCCATAACATCACCTATCCATGTTCCCCGACCCACTCAGTTACTGCTAGTGTTTTGTGTCACAATGCGGGCGGAGGTCAGTTTCTGCTGGTGGGTCCCCCTCTGTCACGTGGGTGCGGTGTTGTGCGCGCTCCCGGGAAGGCGGCCGACGACGTGCGGACGCGCTCTCGGACGGTCGACGTGCGCGCTCCCGGCAGGGTGGGACAACCGGAAGCGACAGACACTGAGTGAAAGGGTTGTGTCGATCCGTTGAAGTTTGCAAAATGCCGGTAAGTTTTCCACCTGATTCTGCTTTAAAGCTTTACCTCTTGGAATATATTATAGTTTCGGTTAATTCGTGACATTGAAAATGTCAAATTAATACCGGGAGTGGGGTGTGAGGGATCAGGAAGTAGGTCAGTGACTGAGGCCTAGGCAATGGAGCATCGTTAAGCTTCTTGATCCCATTCGTCGGGTACCCCTCCCTTCATCCTCTTGAAATAGATGAATTGAAGTTTATAATATTTGGTGCTGTCAGGCTGCACCTTTAAACAGGTTCTCCAATTTTAAGTAGCATCCCCCTCCCCCTTCTCTCTCTCCCCTGTTGCCTTACCCCAACCCTAACAAATCCCTTCTCCAAGATAGACACAAAATGTTGGAGTAACTCAGCGGGACAGGCAGCATCTCTGGAGCAAAGGAATGGGTGACTTTTCGACCTGAAACATCATCCATTCCTTCTCTCCAGAGATGCTGCTTGTCCCTGCCGAGTTACTCCAAAATCTTCGGTTTAAACCAGCATCTGCAGTTCCTTCCTACACAAACCTCGTCTCCATCTCACTTTCGTGTGTCCCTGACACCAACCCTAATGACCCTCTGCCAGACACAAAAAACTGGAGTAACTCAGCGGGTCAGACAGCCTCAGGAGAAAAGGAATGGGTGACGTTTCGGGTCTTGACCCTTCTTCAGAATCGAAACATCACCTATTCCTTTTCTCCAGAGATGCTGTCTGACCTGCTGAGTTACTCCACCTTTTTGTGTCTATCTTCGGTTTAAACCAGCAACAGCAGTTCATTCCTACACGTAACAACCCCCTTCTCCATCACTCTTTTGTCTGTCCCTGAACCTAACATGCCCCTTCCACTCCCTTCTCTGTGCCCCTCTCTCTCCCATTTCTCCAACTATCCTGGCGCACTTGCATCCCCACTCGCCCCCTTCCATCCACAAACCTGGCTTGACATTTCATTGGTACACAAAATTGCTGGGGAAACTCAGCGGGTGCAGCAGCATCTATGGAGCGAAGGAAATAGGCGACGTTTCGGGCCGAAACCCTTCATTCCTCTTCTCTCTTTACCTGACCTGTTTGCTGCTTATTCCACCCACCTGCCTGTCACACATGCATCCTCCTCTCACTTATTTTTAGTTTTTGTTAGTTTAGTTTATTATTTATTGGACCCACCTCTCTTTTTGAGCTTACTCTCCCCACTGATTTGTTTGAAGAAGGCAGTTCCTCCACACTTGAGTTATGTACTTTTTTAAATAGGTTATTCTAGGATTTGAGATGCCCATCAGCAAAAAAAAGTCTTAATGTGGGAGCACATAAATATTGAATATTCAAATTGAACAGAAAGGGAAAAGCATGTTTGATTGTTGTATCTCTCTTCCTTAGGCTTATCATTCAACCCTCATGGACCAGGATGTGAAGCTCATTGGAAATATGGCATTATTGCCACTGAAAACTCAATTCAAAGGGCCAGCTCCAAAAGAGAGTAAGTTTTAAGATTAATGCATTAAATATAGTTATACTGTTGTGCTGAGGGAAAGCAGCGTAGGTGTTAATTTTGTAATCTAATAAACCTATTTTTAAATTACAACATTATTTTGAATAAGCTCCTAGCAAGTGTGCAGTACCGTATTTCCCGGTGACGAAGACACACCCCCATTTTGAGTTGCTAAATTTTGAAAAAAGGCTGGTGGGACAGGATCAAGGGTTTGGTTCAAGGAGGCAATGAGGACGGGGGAGCCTCCATCTTCGCCTGTCCCACAATGCGCTGTGCGGTTCAGGCCTGAGGGATGGGGACTTCCTAGCTCAGGGAGATCACATAATGGGGGGAGAGAGACAGAGCCCGGGACAGAGCAGCCAGCCTTCCACCCAGTAGCTACCCGCCAACCACCACCACCATCACTTGCGCCTGTGCTGAAGGACACCGTGGCTGGCTGGCGGGCGGGATGGCTGAAGGTGCTGAGCTGGCGGCCGGAGCCGCAGTTTGGCCCCGGCAGCCGCTTGCAGCCACCCGAGCTACTGAGTGAGTTACTGGCTTGATTCCCGACCCCCTCCTTCTCAACGCTCCTGCCCTCCCCGCAACTTTACCCCTGGCGACACTGCCAAGTTTGCTGCCCAGGCCGTGTTGACCCGGGCCAGACTCCCCACACGCTGTGGCAAGGAACTCTTTCTCCCCCCCCCCCCCCCCACCCTCGCAGCGCGGTCCTTTTACAGCCGCTTCCCACTTCACACAGTTCCAGGGTTGAAGGCATGGCAGGTTTCCGCGGAGCAGCCACTACGAGAGTGGCCAACTCCACTCCAGCGGACGGCCACTGTCCCTGCTGCCCCGGCGGAAAGCTGCTCCGTCTTCCCGCCCTGGGGACCGGACCCTGAGTCCTGGTAGAATGTCGCCATCAGCAAATTGTCTGCAAGGATGACACTGGGACTAGCCACCCAGCCAGAGAATGTAAATCAGCTGCCAACAATGAGGAATAGACTTGGCTATCCCTCAGTACAGCAACATCATTCTTGATGTTGCTGTACTGAGGAATGGCCAAGTCTATCTTTCTTGGCTAACAACCTAACCATCAGCCTCCAAGACGCTGGTAAATTTTCGGGCCTTATTTTAGGATAGAAAAGAGCGTCTTCGATGCCGGGAAATACGGTAATTTATAAATTCTCATGCTACCAGAGGAAACGGAAACCTTAAATGAGAAGCTGTAGCTGCACGCTTAAAATAACTTGTATGCAATTTAGGGAAATGTATGTTCAGTGCTACTCAGTGGAATATAATAAAAGATTTAGTGATCAACAAACATTTGTGCACCCAATTGCATGTTGTTATTTTAGAAATAAAGAATTGCGTTACCCAAGTATGTACAGATGAAATGACTGTTAACATTCACCCTCCAGACTCTGTCCTTGCATGTTGCCATTTTATAAACAAAGAGCTGCATTACACATGTATTTACAGATTAAACATTGTATTAGGGTCATCCCCTCTGTCAGTGTCTCTATTTTTTAAATTACTAAACTGCAACGCAATTAGCCCTGCTGCTATTGCATTGACAACATTACACTGCAATTATTGAGTGCAAGCTTTCATTCTTCAAGTTTCTCCCAATCATTTATATAATTGAGATCAATGATTGGTAATATGTTTGAGGTACTGTAAGATAAGTAATTTTGTTAATGTTTAGAACTGGTAGCTTTTTAACACCAGTGTTGGCAGCACACTTACCTACTTCCTGTTAAATGGGGGGGGTACTTTTTAGAGAATGCAAGGAATGGTTATGAAGTAAATTGTATTTCTGGGCTTCCCGATAAAGATGTGAGCAAGTCTGGGCAATGAAATTAGCTGGAGAGCATTTTTGTTTTGAGGCACTTAGTGCTCTATTATAAAATGCAGTTCTTAACTCCAGTAAAGACTGGTTAAATATGTGTACTAAATTCACACACTTTGCAGGGACTTGCAGCATAAATGTCTACAAGTCCCTGCAAAGTGTTGGATTTAGTACACATATTTACAAAGCTATACTAGCGGGCATAACTTTAAGATGAGAGGTGCAAAGGTTAAAGGAGAATTGCATGCCAATTTTTTTACACAGAAGATGAATATGTTGCCAGGAGTGGTGGTTGAGGCAGATACAATAGTGGCATTTAAAATATTTTTTGATGGGCATTTTTATATGCAGGCAATGAAGGTATGGATTATGTGCAGGTAGATAAGAGATGCTCTTGGGCTGCAGAGATGGTTTTGGATACTGTCCGCTGAATGGCCTATTCTTGCGCTGTACTGTTCTATATTCTAAGAAAACTATCACTTTGTTTAGTGGGCAGCTCAGCTGTGGAAACCAAACAATAAATCATAGTTTTTTGTGATCTGCCCACACTTATACCCAAAGTTCCCCTTTGCAAGCTTGGGTTGCTTTTCGAAGAATGTTAATGAATTAGTAGAATGTTTTGCTTGGCTGGATTGCAGGGAGGACAGAATAAGGAATATTATTAATTACTGGCTTGAAGAATGCAGCCATACACATTGGTTACTGTAGCAACAATGTTTTTTCTCTTCCAGCCAAAGATCTCGATGTAATTGAAGAAGCCATCTACTATTTTAAAGCAAATGTTTTCTTTAAAAACTATGAAATAAAGGTAAGTTTGGCGTTGTGACAACTTTGAAGAATATAACACTGGCTAGAAAATTGTCATATCTACAAAGTATTGAAGGGAATAATGCAGAGAATGCAGCAAGTGAATTCTCTTTGACAAAATTTGGGAAATAGATTGGCGATGAGTGAGTTATTCATTATTTCCTGATATTAGATAGATGTTGTAAAACTTAGAGCCCTGATATGGTCTATCGGCGGTGGCACAGCGCTGGAGCGCTATCATGGAGCGGGCGATGCCTTGCCTGGGTCGCCGCGCTGGAGCTCCGGTGAGCTGAGACCGCTGGGTAAAACATCGCGGAGCTGCGGGACTGTGGAGCGGCCAGCTGCGGGCGGCGGCGCTGAACTTTACACCGGGAGCCTGGGATCTCGCGACGAGATCGCCAGTTGTGGAGCTCCAACCGGCGCGGCCTTGCCGGCTTCGGAATCCGCGGCCTCCAGTATGGAGGCGGCCGTTCCAGGGTTCCCATGTCGCGTTGAAGACTCTCCCGACGCCGGAGCACCACCACCCGGCGAGAACGGCCAGGAACATCGGGCCTCCGTAGAGGCAACTGTGGAGGCCACAATAGGCCCGACTATGGGTGAACTGGGGTTGGGGACTGGACTTTGTGCCTTCCCTCATGGTGGGAGCCATAGTGGGGGGATGTTCTTTGTGTTTAAGACTCTCATTGGTGTTATGTCTGTATTCTTTCTTTGTGTGCTGCAAAATGGCAAAAAGCATTTCACTTCATTACACCTCGGTGTATGTGAATGTGACCAATAAAATACCTTTGATACCTTTGATATTGGTAACAAGATAAATAAATTAGAAACATTTTAAAAAAGAACATAAAACTACATGGGTCTCGACCCGAAACGTTGCCTATTTCCTTCGCTCCATAGATGCTGCCTCACCCGCTGAGTTTCTCCAGCATTTTTGTCGAAAACTACATGGTGTCAGGACAGAAGACCATAGCGTTTGTCATACAGGATTAACGTCTTATACTGTTTAAAATCTGGTACAAAACTTTCTCACATATTAAATTTTGTGTTGCGTCATTTGAGACATTTGATTGGCAGATATTTCTGTTAATACTGGGGCATCCTCTTTAATATTCATTTCTTGAACTCTGGAAATTATTACAAAAGAAAAAAATATTGTGTATGCTGTATCTGAAAACTCCAAAGATAGATCAATTGCAAAGCACCCCCAAACTGTGATGGATTTGCCTTGGTTATTGCTATTAAAGACTCAAATTAAGGCAGGGGATAATGTCAGAGGGTGTTGAATCTGTGGAATTCATTGCCACAGAAGGCTGTGGAGGCTGTCAATGAATACCTTTAAGGTAGAGATTGATAGAACAGAAACAGGCCCTTTGACTGCTGAGTCCGCAACAACCAGTGATTCCCTGCACACTAATACTATCCCACGCACACTAAGGTCAATTAAAAATTATACCAAATCAATTAACCTACAAACCTGTACGTCTTTGGAGTGTGGGATGAAACCGGAGATCCCGGCAAAAACCCATGCAGGTCACAGGGAGATCGTACAAACTCCGTGCAGACAAGCACCTATTGTCAGGATCGAATCCAGGTCTCTGGTGCTGTAAAGCAGCAACTCTACCACTGCGCCACCGTGCCGCCCTTGATTAGTACGTGTGTCAGGAGTTATGGGAAAGCAGGAGAATGGGGCTGAGAGGGATAGATCAGCCATGATTGAATGGCGGATTAGACTTGATGGGCCAAATGGTCTAAATTCTGCTCCTACAACTTATGAACTTAAGTTAGAATGCCGATCAGCCTGGAACTAATTAAACAGTGGTACATACAAAAGTTCTTCTATTTCAATACTGAATGCCATAACATTCAAATGAAAGTCCAAATTTTTTATTGCAGAATGAAGCTGATAGAACCTTAATTTATATCACCCTCTACATCACTGAATGCCTCAAAAAACTACAAAAGGTAAGGAGGAATGCTGATATACTTAAATTTCCTTCACCCTGCCCATATAAGGCCCTGGCAACTCACGCATGTTAATTTCTGTTGTGCTGCTTGAGATGATTTGATGCAAAATTATGTGAAATTCAAGAACTGTTTCGTGGAATCAGGAAGTGATTTCAGTCGAGCAGAACGGTGATTGGAATAGTTCTGTTTTGCTCTGCATTTGCTTGAGAAGTGATCACTTCCTTCTCTGCAGGGAAAATGTAGAAATATCCCAGGAACTCCTTGCCACTGAGATTGTTGTTGCAGAGGGTTGTGGAGGCAACTCAGACCATCACGCAAACCAACCTCCCTTCATCTACACTTCACGCTGCCAGCATAATCAAAGACCAGTCTCACCCGGACACTCCCTCTTCTCCCCTCTCCCATCAGGCAAGAGGTACAGAAGTATGAAAACGCACACCTCCAGATACAGGGACAGTTTCGTCCCAGCTGTTATCAGGCAACTGAATCGTCCCATTACCAACTAGAGAGCGGTCCTGACCTACCATCCACCCCATAGGAGACTTTCTAACTATCTTTAATCGGACCTAATTAGACTTTACCTTGCACTAAACGTTATGCCCTTTATCCTGTATCTATACACTGTGAACGGCTTGATTGTAATAATGCATAGTCTTTTGGATAGCACGCAACAAAAAGTTTTTCACTGTACCTCGGTACACGTGACTATAACAATAAACTAATAAACAGTTATCTCTTTATTGTAATTATGGTGCAGTATTTTTCAACTCTTCTGGATTACTTTAGAACCTGTTAATTATATTTAATGAATCTGTTTAAAGAACCTGTTTTATATTTATTCCCAACATAGTGCAACTCCAAAAATCAGGGCGAGAAGGAAATGTACACCTTGGGAATCACTAACTTCCCCATTCCTGGCGAGCCCGGATTCCCGCTCAATGCCATGTATGCAAAGCCAGGAAACAGGCAGGAAGACGGTACGTCAATGCAACATTAGTCTTTTTTAATATAAAACAAGGAAAATGTATGTAAAATGCTTCAAGGAATTCAGTTAATCCTGACCTTTCTTCAGAAATTATTTTATAGCACAAAATTTATCCTCAACACAAGTAGCGCATTTATACAGATTAAAATTTAGTTCTATTTAAAATTGATTTAAAAACATGAGAAACAAATTTAACAAACTGCTGGAGGAACTCAATGGGTGAGGCAGCACTGTGAGGGAAATGAACAGTTGATGTTTTGGTTTGGGATCTTTTCGTCTGAAGAAGAATCCCGACCCAAATCCTCATCTGTTTCTCTCACAGATGCTGCCTGACCCGCTGAGTTCATCCAGCAGTTTGTTTTTAACTCAAACTTCCACCATCTGCAGTCGTGGATTAATTCAAATTTATTTTGGGGTAAATTTCTTTCACCCTTTCTAAATTCCTTTCTCTAGTTTCACAATTTGTAATTTGCAGACAAAGGAGAGGCAGTAGATGTTGTTTTCAGAAAGCCTTTGATAAGGTGCCACACGGGAGGCTGCTAAGGAAGATGAGAGCCCATGGTATCATAGGGCAGATACCAGCATGGATAGTGGGTTGGCTGGATGGCAGAAGGCAAAGAGTGGCAATAAAGGGGGCTTTTTCTGGTTGGCTGCCAGTGACTAGTGGAGTTCCGTATGTCTTTTGTGTTGGGGCCACTGCTCTTCACGTTCTATATTAATGATTTGGATGAGGGGATTGAAGGTTTTGTGGCAAAGTTTGCGGATGTTACAAAATTAGGTGAAGGGGCCAGTAGTGTAGGGAAAGCAGGGACTCTGCAGAAGGATTTGGATAGGTTGGGAGAGTGGGCAGAGAGGTGGCAGATGGAATGTAGTGTAGTAAAATGTGGATTCATGCGTTTTGGTAATAGGAATAAAGGCATAGATTATTTTCTAAATAGGGAGAGAATCCAGAAATTAGAGGTGTAAAGGGACTTGGGAGTGCTGGTGCAGGA
This sequence comes from Amblyraja radiata, assembly GCF_010909765.2. Classification (NCBI taxonomy): domain Eukaryota; kingdom Metazoa; phylum Chordata; class Chondrichthyes; order Rajiformes; family Rajidae; genus Amblyraja; species Amblyraja radiata. The sequence goes on along the minus strand of NC_045980.1, from coordinate 16,411,130 downwards.
TTCCCAAAAAGTTAATCTGCAAGTCGAATTGGTAGTCTTGTACACAAAAACAGGGTGTAATGCTGACACTCTATGAGGTGCTGGTAAGGCCGCATTTGGAATATTGTGAGCAATTTTGGGCACCATATCTGAGGAAGGGTGTGCTGGCTCTGGAGAGGGTCCAGATGAGGTTTACAAGAATGATCCCATGAATTAGTAAGTTAACATATGATGAACGTTTGTCGGCACTGGGCCTATACTCGCTGGAGTTTAGAAGAATGACGGGGGATCTTGTTGAAAAGTACAGAGTAGTGAAAGGCTTGGATAGTGGTTGTGGAGAGGATGTTTCCACTAGTGGGAGAGTCTAGGACTAGAAGTCATAGCTTCAGAATTAAAGGAAGTTCTTTTAGGAAGCAGATGAGGATTTTTCTTAGTCAGAGGGTGCTGAGTCTGTGGAATTCTTTGCCACAGAAGGCTGCGGAGGCCAAGTCAGTTGATATATTTAAGGCAGAGATAGATAGATTCTTGATTAGTACAGATATCGGAGGTTATGGAATGAAGGCAGGAGAATGGGGTTAGGAGGGAGACATAGACCAACCATGATTGAATGGCGGAGTAGACATGAAGGGCCGCAACGCCTAATTCTACTATTCTACCTTCTGCCTTTTCATCTCTGGCCTTTACCCACTGTCTGCCTATCAACCCCCCACTTCACCCCCACCATGATTTGTATCAGCCCATTACCTCCCAGACTTTGTTCTGCCTCTCCTCTCTTCCAGCTTTCTCTTCCCCCCTCCACCGACAATCAATCTGAAGAAGGCTACCAATATGAAACATCACCAAATCTCCAGAGATGCTGCCTGACTCGCTGAGTTACTCCAGACTTGGTGTCTTTTTTTGAAAACCAGTTCCTTGCATCCTCCTCCTTTCTCCTCCTGTTCTTCATATCATTTCCCTATCCCCAATTGAGTAAAAAGCACCAAATTTGCTCTCTCTCCATCATTGATACTCTGAAACTTGTAAACGTTTCTCCCAATTCTTTGGAGAACAGGATGCTGTGTTTAGGAACAGTATAACAGTGGAAAATTAACAGTTTCATTGTACGTACAATGAAAGACCACTGATTTCCCAGAGGATATATATTTTGTGTAATTTAACATTTTTCTTCTTTCAATTTCACGAATTTGAATTTATTTCTTAAATGTGACATATCTAATTCATAACACATTTTTAGTTTGCCAGCAAGATTTCAATTATCCAAAGATTTATTGTGGAAGTTCCTCTGCAGTAAATTATTACTTCCCATTTGGGGACCTAGTTTTAGGAAATTATATTTCTTGCATTTAAAATACATTTAAGCATTCCTCTGTATCCTTTGGAACAGTAATTAAGGAAAACTATTTTCCACGCTGTATCTCCAAAGTCTAAAGCCCAGTTGTTTGGAGGAAAGTCGATGTTTTGTGAATTGATTTACTCAACGTCCTGTAATTCTGGTTACCTTTACAGAGATGATGAGGGGTTACTTGCAGCAGATCAGGCAAGAAACTGGCCTGAGACTTTGTGAAAAAGTGTTTGATCAACAGACTGACAAACCCAGCAAGGTAAGCGTTCTGGTTGTGGTTTTAAGAAAGGACTTAATTTAGAGGGGTTTTTTTTAGAAACAGATTAAAACAGTAACTTACTCTCCAAGGTAGACAAAAATGCTGGAGAAACTCAGCGGGTGAGGCAGCATCTATGGAACGAAGGAAAAAGGCAACGTTTCGGGACCCGAAACATTGCCTATTTCCTTCGCTCCATAGATGTTGCCTCACCCGCTGAGTTTCTCCAGCATTTTTGTCCATCTTTGATTTTCCAGCATCTGCAGTTCCTTCTTAAACACTTACTCTCCACAAAGGTTTAATCACAGGTGAAGGTTTTTAAAAGGGGGCAGCAAAGAAACCTACTCTGACTCATCAACAGAAGATAATTATTGGGTTTGTGATCAGTCATTAATGCTGCCCGGGCTTCTCAGCTAATGTAACAAAATGCTGCAATTTATTTGGACCAAGGGAATGATATTGAACTGGCACAATACCTGCATCATTCCGAAGGAGGATACCTCTGTAATGAAATCTTTCACACAGTCAGCTAAAAATACACTTGGGTATGTGATTTATTCATCTTGTTGAAGAAAGCAAAACACAGAATGTAGAAACAAGGAACTGCAGATGCCGGGTTTATAACTTTGCCTGACCTGTGAGTTACTCCAAACATATCCTGTTATGCCCACTGGTGGTGCAGTGGAGTGAGGCAAGATAGTTTAAGCTTGAATTCTTGTGTGGAAATATTATGTTGTACTTAAATTTAAACAGGTTTATAAGCATCTACAGTTTTTCAAATGAATAATCATTTGGAAAACACCAAACTTTATATGCAGCCGTATGGCAACAGTTAATTAAATTTAACCTTTTGGCCTATAAAGCCTTTTTATCCTATAAATTACATCGGTTTGCAGTTTTAGAAGTGTTAACGTGTGCAGTTTTGCCAAATTTTATTTCTCTGGTGATTAGTGGTTTATTTAGTAAGCGACTCTTGTTTCCTGAAGTCTGCCATGACTCAGATTAAACTCTGAAAATGAATTTGTCAAAAATGTTAACCCCAGCAAAGCAGTCAAAAGAAACATAGGAAAATAACAAAATACTGCATGTGGATGATCATAAACTATTTCTATCTCGTGTTAATTTAATAGAGTTTGTTACCTTTATTATGGTATTCAGAAATATTTTTGTTGCTTCTGATAATTTGAGATTTTAATTATCGTGTGCTAATCATATATCATTTTTTTTAAATAACCTTATACAAAGCATGGAAACATGCGCATGATATGAAAGTGAAGTGATTTCTGCCCTGCCATTATCAATGGGACTTAACCATAGTTTTCAGTGCAGCAACACTTACTGTACAAATCTTAGTGTTTCGACTTCCTAGAATCTTATGGTTCATTTAAAATGAGAATGTTAAGGACATGCATAGACCTTAATGGATTACACTTTTCAAACATTATATATTATCCTTAAATGATACATTTGCCTTTTATGATCATTGGCTGGCAATATACGAGTTAAATGACAGTCTATTATGTGGCAAATAAGTATATTGTTGATTTCTTGCAATCATTTAAAACTGCTTTATTTGTATTTTACTGCAATTTTAAAATCTATACTATCCAGTTCAGATTTTCATCTTTTGTCAATTTTCTGCCATCACCTAGGGTACAGTTTCAGTACTTTTTAGAGGTGCCAGAATGCTGAATCAGTGCGTACTGTAATTTTGTTAGAGATGCCGGTACACGGTTCCAATGCACACCGTCATGTTTTTAGAGGTGCCGGAATACATACTGCCATGTACTGTCACGAAAAAGTACTGGATATATAAGTGACGTGTACTAACACTGTATTCGGGTTTGTCTAAGAAGATGATGACAGAAAATTGACAAAAGTTGAAAATCTGCACTGCATATAGCATGGCAAATTTTAGAACACTGCAGAAATGCTTCAGAATGCTGGAGTAACTCAGCGGGTCAGGCAGCATCTCTGGAGAGAGGGAAGAAGGGTTTCGACCCAAAAGTCACCCATTCCTTCTCTCCAGAGATGCTGCCTGACCCGCTGAGTTATTCAAGCATTTTGTATCTACCTTCGATTTAAACCAGCTTCTGCAGTTCTTTCCTACGAAATAATTCAGGTGATGAATTAAACTGATTTGATACCACATCGGCAATTTTTCCTAAAATATTGTTTTTTGTTTTTCTTTCTAGTGGTGGACATGCTTTATAAAGAAGCAGTTCATGAACAAAAGCCTGTCAGCGCCTGGGCAGTAATAATGTTACAAATGTGCAACATCAGGCCAATGTGTCACGCAGCAAGATGTACAAAGTTTTTGTTTTGTCTTGTAAGATTTTATACCGGGTTTGGTTATAATAAAAGAACAGTGTCATTCTGAAGAGTTTTTCACTTGAATGTGAACAAGATTAACTGCTTGATTTGTTATTTACTTGAAAGCTTCTACCTAATGGCTGATCTTTAAAAATACGTCTGCAGAATTTGGTGCCTAAACAGTGTTTAGTAGATTAGTTAACACAAGGTAATGTCTTTGGTATTTCAAAGCTGTACCTTGATTCCCTGTTGGTCTTCTTATTGCATATTGTGCATCGGAAAAGAGTACCTAATCATTTAAAGATTCCTGCACAACTATATTAGTATTAACAGCAAAGGTCCTATTGCTCCTGTAACTGGCATTGGATTGCCATTATGAAATTAGTTGTGATTTGTATAACAATTCATAGTTCAGGTGTATGAATGTGATTTTCTAAATTGTATAACACAAAAAGAGTTAATTGAAAGCTTTTAGATTAATAAGGCTTTATCAAAGATTTAGCTGATGTGAATTTTTTTTAAAAAGCTCAAATAAAATGCTAAATATCTAATAGACCTGATTGAAGTCATTTGTGAAATGGGGGTTGTTGATATGCTACTGAAAAGTTTCAATAAATATAAATGTTAATAAAAATACGTCTTAACAAAAACATTCCCTGAACTGGTAGTATAAAGATGTGAATATTAAAGTTTCAACTGTTTTGAGGCAGCAATATTGCGATGAACAGTTAAATGCTACCGAATGTTTCTAAAAGTTTATAAAGTTTAATTTTTTTGATAAAGTATGTGAATTGTAGATAGAGTTCGGGCAATTTGATGTTGTGTTGGACAGATTAACACTGAAGAACTATGCTATAAATGGAATACAATGAACAACAGATGCTGGTTTACAAAAAAAGACACAAAGGTGCTGGAGTAACTCAGAAGGTCAGGCGGCAACTTTGGACAACATGGATAAGTGACGTTTCGGGTTGGAACACTTCAGGCTATTGTTGAGGAGGGAGGAAGGGGGAGGAGAAGAAAGCAGGAAGAGAGGAGGAGCAGAACAAACTCTGGCAGATAATAGGTTGGTTCAATGGCTCGTTATCACAATAATAATAATAATAATATTAAAGGTACAGTGAAATTATTTTTGTTGCATAAAGTTCAGTAAATTATTACCAAACTTAATCTAAGTACAAAGTGTATAGAAATAGCTCACTGAGACCATATACAAGAGTCACCAGGTTTTTTGGCACCATTTTCAGTCCCAGCTGTAGCTGGCCATAAAGGCCTGTTGCAGTCATCGCCTCGAGATTGTCCAGCGAACCGTCGTCCCTCTCCTCACTGGGTCCCCATTCAGCCTTTGTACTCTGGGCGTCTCTAGCAGTTGACCACGAGGGTGCAGAAGGTAAGAACCTGGTTCTTCTTGTTTTTGGGTCCGCCATTGCCAACTCCCTCCACGCTCCTCTCCATTTCTCGGGGACGAGCAAGGTCGGCGGCTCCCTCTTAAGGCGGGTTTCCCGGTTTCGCGGTAGGCGAGCCAGGCCTGGTGCCGAGGTGTGGTTTGCTGACGATACAGGACGTAGGGATACATAGGTTTGTTTTAAGTTATCAGGCTATAGCTGGTAGTGTGCCAAGGAATTGGTATCTATTGGCAAGTTAATGACTTGAATAAATAGACCAAGTATTTTGTAGCTTGGTTTGTTGATGTGAGAAAGAAATGAAGTTATGAGGCGATGGACTGCAGAAGGGATATGCGCGGGTTAACTGAATGGGCAAAAAGTGACATAACATGAGGAATCCTGTTTGGTAGGAATCATGGAAATATGGTAAGACACCTTGATTAGAGAAACTAGAGGGTTATGGAATTCAAACAAAGTAGAGTCAAAGTCATGACCTCAGCGAATGACACAGCAAGCCTATCTTTTTTTAATGATACACAACACTGCAAATGAAAATGAATACTCAATTCGAGCAATTAGTTACTCTGTCTATATTTGGGTCATTTATCTGTGCTGTTAATTTGCTGGCTGAATGAGGCTCTGGTATTTTATTCTTCACATGTTTAAATTATGTTTTATTTTTAATTGTCTACTGTATATTGTTATCCTTGCGAGCAAAGCACCAAGGCAAATTCCTTGTACATACTTGGCTAATAAAATTTATTCAATTCAATTCAATAAATTGGCTCTATTCACTGAACCAGTTTAAAGGGACCCATCTTGTGGAAAGTCAATAATAATAGAAGAGCCTTTGTTAATACTGATAATATTTACAGATACTGGTCCTTAAACCAAAATCTGTATTCTTCATTATCCAGGTAAACCACAAGCTTATAGGCATGAGTGTTCACAGTAACAGTCTCTTCCACTTGATGATTATAAATAGGTTTGTTGCTTCTGGATGTATTAAAAAAAAAATAGACTTGTGTAGGACTCCAGTTAAAAAAGCCAAAGGATGTACTTCCCGCAGCAGCTGAAGAAACACAACCTACCACAGGCAATGATGGTCCAGTTTTACACTACCATCATAGAGTCTGTCCTCACCTTCTTCATCATGGTCTGGTTTAGCTCAGCCATCAAGCATGACATCCAGAGGCTGAAGCACATTGTTCGATCAGCCGAGAAAGTTGTTGGCTGCAGCCTTCCACTCCCTCCCATTAACAAACTGTACACTGCCAAAGGCCAGGAAGCGAATGGGTAAGATCATCTCTGACCCCTCTCACCCTGACCACAAACTATTTGAAGCACTTCCCTCTGTAGCCTCTTTTTACTCTGCTACTGTATTTTCATGTTTAAATTATAATGCCTTATTTTTAATTGTCTATTGTATATCATGTTTGCAACCAAGCAATGCACCAAGGCAAATTCCTTGTATGTATACATGCTTGGCTAATACATTTTTTTATTCATTCATTAAATTTTACTTTTAAGACATGATTTAAATGTACCCACTTTATTTGAGCAAGTAAAAACATATTTGCTACATTTTAATCCTTTTGGAATAGGACACAAATGATGAACTTGTATTTATGAACTTTTTATGTTGAAAATATCCCAAGGTGCTTCGTGTTGTGATAAACAATATTGAATCAATTCTTGAAGATAAACGGCATGTGAAAGGAGAAAGAACCAAGACAACTATTCAAAAAGCTGAGCCTGAAGGATAAGATGGGTTTTTTCGAGGAAGATCTCAAGATGATCCAATTTGCTAAAGGCACAGTAATGAACAGAAATGCGCCAATTAGTGAAATTGGTGGCGGTTCTATCTCTTGCTATGTTATGACTTTTGTTACAAACGAGTTAAAAACTTAGAACACGTATGAATTATGCGAGTGATTGGAGAATATTTATTGTCTTGTACGAACAGTTCTTCCAGATATGTGCTTAGTTTGGGTGTTTTGCCAAACACTCCCAAAGAATAGATTTTTCTAAAAAAAACACTGGCTGTTAAAAGACTAATAAAACTACATCAAGGCAATGTTATAATTTGGCAGGTGCTTTAAGGTAAGGTAAGGTGATTTATTTTTTCTAGTCTCCTGCTTCTATTGGTACACAGGAGCAAATCCATAATTCACATTGTTTGCCATATTATCTATTCTGTCTCCTGAGATAACATAATCACTACTTTCTTTAACACAGCTCAACTTTTAACGTGGAAATCATGCCCCCTCTTCCTTGTTTCAAAACTAGAAATAGGAGACTTCTTCAAAAGACCTTGAAGTGAGTAAAAATATGTAAATGAGTAGAAAAAACTATGGAGATAATATTGTGCAGTTGAGTTGCATCAATGGTGCCAAAGTAAGAATGCACACATCATAGACAATACTTGCTACAGTGTTAAAGACAAGAAACTGCAGATGCTGGAATCTTGGACAAAACAAAGTGCCAGAGGACCTCTGGGTCAAGCAGCATCTGTGGAGGAAAGGGACAGACAAAGTTTGACACAATTTTATTTCATACTCTGAAGATGCCAGTTTGAAGAAGGATCCCAACCCGAAATGTTATTGGTCCATTCTCTTCACAGATGCTGCCTGACTCGCTGGGTTCCTCCAGCATTTTTTTGTTATACTCTACTAAAGAAGTTAGTTTTTTTCACAAAAGAAAGCTCTGAGCTCCGTGCAAATAGTGGTATGGAACAAAGAATAATTGATCATTGTTCAAGAGCAACAAATCGGTTAACTGTAGAGAGTTTGATGCCAGTTATGAGCAGCCTCTGAATTCCTAATTCAGGGTTAAAATAGAAAACATTGGAATAAATCAGATGCTATAGATTCTGTAAATAGTCATGTTCATCTTAGTGATTTTTATGTAAGGTGATAAGATGAAAATGAACTGGAGTAGCACGAGAGGTATGCTTTAAATATAATGGGCAAGTACAGTAGGAAATACAGCAGGGTGGAACAGACACTGGCCAGGAAACAAGTTTGAGTAACACTGTCGCTTGGGTTCCAGAGTTCATTGTTGGACAACCTGAACCTTTAATGTTGTTTCTCTCAATATATTGCAGATATTTCCAGCATCTTTATGCTTTTGTTTTACAACTCAAAAATAAGGGTTGAAAGATGCCAGATGCAAATGTATTGTGAATGTTTGACTTTCCAATATATAGAGTTTCACCAGAATTTACAATGAATAGAGCATTTCGGCTTATTAATCAAAATGAGACTAGATAGATTCATCATGAATAAAGGCCATTATGTTTTGATTTATGATAGCAATGAGGAGTGGAGTTGTATAATAACTTTGATTAAATTGGTCGAAGTAGTACATGCAAGTTTTGAGGACTGCTTTGCAGAACCGATGTTAAACCCTTAAAAGACACAATGATGGGACAATAATTTTGAAGTGAGACATTAGAAGTACCAAGAGTGAACAATGTCTTTCTGATGATATCAACAAAAGTGTACAAAAGTTAATATTTTCCACAAAATCTAGAATCATTTCTGCAAGTTGTAAAAGATTCTAGCATAAAGGCAATTCCTTCCTCAGAAATGTTGAGATTAAAATAAGTATTCATGGAGGACCTGAGTGTTCATTATTAAATATCATAAATAACATGTCCCACCACGGATGAAGGAAAATAAATGTCTTGGGCCTGATCAGATATATCCAAGGACCCAGTGGGATGCTAGCTGAGAAATGGCCGGTGCCCTGGCTGAGATCTACGATTCATCTTAAGACACAGGTGAGGTGCTGGAAGACTGGCTAATGTTGTGCCTCTATTTAAGATGGGCTGCAAGGAAAAACCTAGTAACTATAGACCTATGAGCTGAACACCTGTGGTAACTTGCCTACTGGAGAGTATTCTGAGTAATTCTGAGTATATATATATATATATAAATATATTTATATTTGGATATACAGGGCTAATTAAGGATAGGATGGGTTTGTACATGGGAGATCGTGTCCTATAAATCTGAGTATGTTGAAGTAATGAAAAAAGGTTGATTAGGACAAAGCCGTAGACATTGCCTATGTGAACTTCAGCGAGGCATTTGGTAGGTTCCGTGTGGTAGGCTGCTCTGGAAGGTTAGATAGCACGGGATCCAGGGAGAGCTGGCCAACTGCCCAGAAAATTGGCTTCATGGAAGGAGGCAGAGTGACAGTAAAAGGTTGTTTTTCAGACTGGTAGACTGTGACGAGTGGTATGCCTCAAGGATCAGTGCTGGCCCAGACGGTTGTGTTTATATCAACGATTTGTATCGTTGTTAGTGATAGGGTAAATGCACAGTTATTTACCCAGAGTAGGGAAATGCAGAACCAGAAGACATGGGTTTTAGGTGAGAGGAAAAAGAGTTAACAGGAACTTGAGGGGCAACTTTTATGGAACGTGTTGGCACAGGAGGTAGTGGAAACGAGTATTATAACAACATTAAAAGGCATTTGGACAGATACATGGATAAGAGAAGTTTAGAGGGATATGGGCCAAACCCAGGCAGGTAGGACTAGTTAGATGGGGCATCTTGGTCAGCATGGGGAAGTTAGGCCAATGGCCCAGTTTCCATGCTGCATGACTATGGATTAAAGGTGCAGTAAAAATGGGAGCCACTTTGCATAAAGTCTCAAATAACAATAAATAGCAAGTCAACCTAATTGTAGATGGGTAGACCATCAGAATGATTTCCTCTTTCAATAATATCATGCAATCGTAAAGGTCCGGTTTAAACTAACAAAATACAGCACTATGGACCTGTTGAGTGAAATGGCCTGGTCAATGCTGTAAATGGGCATTACATATAACATTATCAATCCTTCGCGTGCAGTTGTCTCAGCTGGTGCTCTGAAATTGTTATAAAAATGTTTAAATGGTAGACTATGTTTAAATTCAAAATGCAAAAGCAGCTTTGAAAAAGCATTAGCAAGCTTCTACACTGCACCAGAACACACTGCAGCCCAAACTGATATTTTGATTGTAATACCAATCAGTTTCTAAATAAGTAAATCACTTTGAGTTCAAATTTCCAAGTGTTTTGGATTCTGTTTTTCACTTAGGCACACCAAAATGAATTTGAATGTGAAAATAATGGAGTTCTAAATTACACTTATTTGTACAATTATATTTGCCACTTCTTTTGGCTGTGTTGTTATATTCATAATTGTAAGACCATGACAGACAGAACCATTGGTGACACAACCAACTACTACAATAAATTTGGTTTATTAGGCTCAGATCAAATATAGAAAGAATTAAAGATGAATAATTTTAGTCATATTTTCGAGCAAGAAAAACAGCAAATAACATCCCGAATGGCCTGATAATAATCTAAATGTGTAGTTATTCAAAAATAAGTCTTACATATAATTTACAAATATATGGCAACAAGTGCAGTAACGGCAACTGCCTCTGCACTTCCTGAAATTGCTCAAATGGCTTAACTGGGAAACTGGAAGGTATTTTGAGTTATCCTCTCTTATCCCGAGCTCTGAACTATTACTGTACCTAGAAGATTTGTCTGCAAAACTGCTGATCTAGAAATGCTACCTAATGATTCAGCAGATTACTTTTAGGCAAACGCAGCAGCACTCTTAAGAAGTGCAAAGATAAGCCTCACTTAACGTGACAGATTCCCGACCAAATCCAAAATATACCTAAATCAATACAACTAATTCTTGGTGGGAGCAGAAAATAACAGAGATGAAACTTAAGGTATTTTAAAACATGTTTGTTGCTATCAATTGCGGGGGATAGGGGGGGGGGGGGCACAATTCTTCTCAGTGAGTGTTTCTCTCTGGGATGAGGGCTTCTCTGTGTCCAAGCTTATCAGCGTAGAATTCTGAGCTGCAGGCTGGCATCCACAATATCAGCGGCCAGTGAGAAATGAGGTTTCTTCTCTTTTATGACTCCTGAAAATAGATTTAAAATCACAGATAATATCAATGGTCATTTTTTTTAAAAAGTCACCCTATTGGGTTTGAAGAGCTCCTTTCCATTATTATTTCACAAACACAGTGTATTTAAGAAAGGACTATACAAGCTGTTCTTGTCACCACTGGGTCGCATACAGCAGAATGTGGATTCTTGCAAGAATTTTTTCTCAAACAAGTGGAAACAATGGTGGGGTGGTAGATAGCGCTGGAGACCCGAGTTTGATCCTGATTATATGCTGTATGCATGTTCTCCCTGTGACTGCGTGGGTTTTCTTTAGGTGCTCCGGTTTCTTCCCACATTCCAAAGGCATGCAGGTTTGTAGGTTAATTGGCTCTATAAATAGTGAAAAAAATACTATATTTTACTTTTCCTCTACCCTCCTCATCTGATTGCATGTCTGCACCCTTCATTTCACCTCTAGCCTTTGATACTCCTTTGCCAATCACACCTCTTCTTTGTGGGTTCACCCATCACTTGCCTGTTTTTGCCCCATCCCTTCCCCTCAGTCCTTTTTTCCAGCTTTTCCCCTCAACTGCATCCGTCGGAAGAAGGGTCCTGACCTGAAACATCGCCTGTTCATTTCCCTCCATGGATGCTGCCCGGCACTTTGTTTTCGATATTAATGACTTGGATCTGGTTATATTTAACACCTTTTTAATACTTGGAAGCGTGGTAAACAATGAGGAGAGCAATTAACTGTTAAAAGAATGTAGACAGTTGAAAGACCGACAGAATTGATGGATACATGATAGATAACATTTAATGCAGAAAAGTGTAGACTGATGCATTATGTTAGGAAGAACACAAAGTGATAATGAGTACAAAGAGTACAATTTTACAAGGTGTCCAGGGTAGGCACTCATTGTGGAGAGATATGGATCATGTGCAGGGAGAGGAGATTTGTTTAACTTGGCATCATGTTCAACATGGACATTGAGGACTGAAGGATATGTTCCTTTGCTGTAGTGTTCTGTGTTCTTTGAATAGCGTTCTATGAATATATATATATATGCTCAAGTTTTTGAAAGTGATTAAAAGAAAATATGGGATCCTGAAGTTTATAGGTAAAGGCCAAGGAACAAAAACCACAGGATCTCGACACATTAGTTCACTCACAATGAGAGTATTGTGTCCACTCCTGATCACTGTACCACAGGCAGGCTGTGAAGGCCCTAGGAGAGAAGATTCACCATTTATTTCCTTAGATTTAGGGACTTGGGTTATATGGATAAACTGGACAGGCTGAGATTTTTCTCCTTAAAGCAGACAGTATAGAGGTGAATCGATAAGTTTTCAAAATCAGCCAGGCTGGGCAAGGTGAATAAGGGAAACTGTTAGCAGAAGGTTGGGAGCCAGAAGGCACAGATTTAAAGTGATGGGCAAAAGAATGAAGAAAAGATCTTTAATGCAGCAAGTACTCATGATCTCAAATTCCCCACCTGAAACGATGGCAGAAACAAATTCAATAGCGAGTTTCAAAACAGATTCACATGAACAAGGAAGAAAAACTGCAGGGCCATGGACTGAAAGGGTTGGCGTTTGATGAGGATGTGTTGGGCTGCGTGACTCGACGGGACTGGAACTGTGGAACGGGACCAATTAGATTGCTCTTACAGCGGGCTAACATGGATTAAAGGGGCTAAAAGACCACCTCCTCAGCAAAGAGAGCCCACTACTTAAGAGCTCTGTGTGGTGGAAGATGGCTCTGTATTAATTATATTATGTAAATGTCTATCATAAGCATTCGTAAGCAAACTTAAAGTTGTGCTTAATGTCAGACCTGCAGAAGAACAGCAGCCAGACCAGCGAGTGGGTGGATTGGCTGAAGGAAGGCTTTCTCCTAGGTGAGTAAAGTTCAGGAGGTTTAAGAAGAGTGCCAAGAGTCAGCCCGGGGCAATTACCTTGAAGGTCGCAGAGGAGCAGCAGCCAGACTAGCGAATGGGTGGATTGGCTGAGACATCATAATTAGTTGTGTGGATCGTTGACTTGATTAGATAAAATGAAGCAGCTCAAGGGGAGCGGCCTTGTTGGGGGGGGGAAGTGCCTTGGTGAGGTAAAGTGCGAGTCTTCGGCTCAAGAGTCTTCGGCAAGGAGGCTGAGGCAAGGAGGATACACTTGAATCGGTTGTTTAATTTAATTTAACTTGTGATGGCAGGAATGTTATTGCAGTGCATTTGTTGCAGGATACGGGATGTTAGGGGCCTCTTGGGAGATGTCGGGGCAGACGACGCATCCAGTCTGAGCGGCGGACAGGTCTGTTATTAAAGATGTTAAAGCAGCGCATTTGGAAAGCAGTGACGGGATCAGTTAGTCAGCATGGACTTATGAAGGGGAAATCATGCTTGACTAATCTTTTGGAATTGTTTGAGGATGTAACAAGTAGAATGGATAAGAGAGCTAGTGGATGTGGTGTATCTGGACTTTAAAAAGCCTTTGAAAGGAAGCAAAGAGTAGGAATTAGTTTCAGTATGACAGGCAGTGACTAGTGGGGTGCCGCATGGCTCGGTGCTGGAACCCCAGTTGTTTACAATATATATTAATGATTTGGGCAAGGGAATTAAATGTTAAATCTCTAAGTTTGCGGATGACACAAAGCTGGGTGGCAGTGTAAGCTGCGAGAAGGATGCTAAAGGAGTGGGCAGAAGCATGGCAGGTGCAGTATAATGTGGATAAATGTGAGGTTATTCACTTTGGTGGCAAGAACAGGAAGGGTGGCAGATTATCTGAATCGTGTCAGATTAGGAGAGGAGGAGGTGCAACGAGACCTGGATGTGCTTGTACATCAGTCACTGAAAGTCAGCATGATGCAGGTACAGCAGGCAGTGAAGAAAGCTAATGGCATGTTGGCCTTAATTGCAAGAGGATTTGAATTTAGGAGCAAGGAGGTCCTACTGCAGTTGTACAGGCCCTGGTGAGACCGCACCTGGAGTATTGTGTGCAATTTTGGTCTCCTAATTTGAGGAAGGACATTAGTGCTATTGAGGGAGTGCAGCATAGATTCACCAGGTTCATTCCCGGGATGGCGGGACTGACATATGATGAAAGAACGGGTCGAACTGGTCTTGTATTCGCTGGTATTTAGAAGGAAGAGAGGGGATCTTATAGAAATATATAAAATTCTTAAGAGGATTGGACAGGGTGGATGCAGGAAGAGGAGAAAAGCACACCCTTTGTGTTCTCATACATGACACACAAAATTAACATGCAGGTAAAGCAAATAATTAGAACAAACATTAACTTTCCAATTATTTTGCAAGAGATAGAGTAGGAAAGAAAGCACTTCCACTACTACTGCAACAAGACCTTGCTGAAACCACATCCCGACTACTATGTACAGCTTTGGTTTCCTTATTTAAGAAGGGATGTACATGCATTGGATACAGTTCACAATATGTTTGAAACCTGAAACGTCACCCATTCCTTCTCTCCGCAGAGATGGTGCCTGTCCCGCTGAGTTATTCCAGCTTTTTGTGTCTACCAGAGGCCATATTTCCATAATAAAATGTCATCCATTTAAGGCAGATGAGAGGGGCTTACTTCTCTCAGGGGAACATATTTTTAAAATGCTCTACACTAATTTAATGGAGGCTGAGCCATTGAATATATTCAAGGTTGATGCACATTTATGTATTAAAGGAGAGTCAAGGATATGGAGAACAGGCATAATTTTGTTGAATAGTGGCACGGAACAGAGGGACTGTCCAACTTGCTCGTGTTTCTCATTTATATTCTAATATTAAAAGAAAATAAATGAACGATATTCAAATAATTCAATATTTTGTCACAATATGAATACAGCTTATTCAGTTAGGAGTTTTCACAAACACTCACCACAAAGTTGGAGGAAGAATTCACTCAAATGCCATTTCTTGGCTTTTTCTTACACACCGAGCAACTTTCTTCTTGAATTCACCCCAAGGATCATCTCGCCATTCTTTCTGCATGAAAGGATGACAATTGTAGTTTAAAATTGTCAGCTCAAGTTTAACAGAGGAAAAAGTTGGTTCAACTGATATCTTTTATTCAACTGATGTATGAATCAAACTGGGAATTATGTATTTAATTTGTTTTTCTTCATCTCTTAAACTCCTGACTAGGTTTGATACTGAGTTTTCTTATCTCTATACGCACACATTTGGTTTTCCCAAGAAATCAATCCCTAAGGAGTTACTAATCACTTGGCCAATGAAAAATGAATAATTCTCAAATACTTACTGCAGCATCAACATTAGCAGGGGAGTCACTGTTGGGATCAGCCAGCATAGAGATGACACTGATGAGAATAGTCTCCACAGTGTGAATGGGTAGCCAACGTTCCTCAGGTTTCTCATAACCAAATTTATCCTCACCGGGGTCGTGCAGAATTGAAATGCAAACATCGCCATTCTTACCAACTGTAAAATGAAAAGTGGTTTGAGTGGTCCTGAGTTTTATCAATGAAATGCAAAGCTATGAAAGGTAATATAAAATCAACAGCTCATTAAGTTACAGTGACGTATAAACTGAATGCAGGCACCTGAACCATCCTTCCAACAACTAGAGTGGTCCTGAGCTACTATCTACCTCATTGAAGACCCCTGGACTATCTTTAATCTGACTTTACCTTGCACTAAACATTATTTCTTATATTATGTATTTGGACACTGTGAATGGCTCGATTGTAATCATGTATAATCTCTCCGCTGACTCGTTTGCATGCAACAAAAAGCTTTTCACTGTACCTTGATATACGTGACAATAAACTAAACCAAAAACAATAACTACTAGATATGTGGACGCATTCTGTTTAATTCTACTTATAGCAGTTTATGTAAGTTTACAACTCCCCATTGTAAAATACATTCACAGTTTTACCAGTCTACAAATATCAGGGAAAGCATTTCAAAATCAGTTATAACTGCAAAAAATATTTTGTACAATTAAATAAATTGTGTATTATTCTAAACCTTCCCTGAACAAAAAAACAAAGATTTAAAAAAATTGTTGATGCAAAAGATTTGATATAAAAATGGAAAATGCTGGAACATTCAGCAGGTCAGGTTGCATCCATGGAAAGAGAAGTAGAGTTATGCCCCTGTCCCACTTATGAAACCTGAACGGAAACCTCTGGAGACTTTGCGCCCCACCCAAGGTTTCCATGCGGTTCCCGGAGGTTTTTGTCAGTCTCCCTACCTGCTTCCACTACCTGCAACCTCCGGCAACCACCTGCAACCTCCTGGAACCTCATGGAAACCTTGGGTGGGGTGCAAAGTCTCCAGAGGTTTCCGTTCAGGTTTTCTAAGTGGGACAGGGGCATTAATGTTTCAGGTCTACAATCCTTCATTAGAATGGAAAACAAAAAAAAGTCAGTTTAACTGCAGCGATAGTGAGAACAAAGGGAATATCCCTGAAGGTCGAGTCTAAATGGATTAATGTGACAGTCAGTAGCAGACTCTGGTTCTTTGTCTTTGGGCTGTGCCAATACACCGGGCTACATTAATAGAGAGAGCACCTTTCCTCACCCTCAGTCCTACTCCACACACCAAGAATGGAGTTCCCAGAGTCCTCATCTTCCACTCACCAGATCCTGCATTCAAAAGACTCTCCTTGAATACCCGTCCAACCAGGTTCTACACTAGACACAAACGTGCCCCCGCCCCTTCTGTATTTCAAAGAAATCACTCCCATTGCTTATTCACTCTTCTATCTCGTCCAATCGCTCCTAATGGTATTTTTCTAAGCATTCAGTGCAATTGTCCTTTAATCTCTTCCCTTCTCCTATCCGGGGATCCAGCCTTCCTAGGTGACGCAATTTTTACGAGCACTTCTTCCAATACTGTTAGTGTAGTCTCCTCCATACTGGAGAAACCAAGTGCAGATTTAGTAGACACAAGGAACTGCAGATGCTGGTTTACAAAATAAGGCACAAAGTGCTGCAGTAACTCAACAGATCAGGCTGCATCCAATACTGGTGTTGGCACATTTACAGTTGCAGACAGTAAAAGCAAGGAACTGCAGATGCTGAGGAACTGAGTCCTGACCCAAAAAGTCACCTATCCGTGTTCTCCAGGAATGCTGCCTGACCCGCTGAGTTACTCCAACACTTTGTGAAGATTCGGTAACTGAAAGCAAGAGCTCCACAATGGAGTTGACAGGAGTGACTACATGCTTCCACTTGCCTGCCACTTTAATTCTCCATCCCACTCCAACCTATCTGACTGCAACCTCTTGCACTATTACAACAAGGCACATTACAAACTTGAAGAACAACACCTCATCTTCCATCTGGGCACGTTGTAGTCTTCTGAGCTCGCTACTGAGTTATCCAACATTCAGTGACTCTTTCTTCCTATCATATCAGAACTCTCCCACCAGTTGTCTACCTGTAATTTAAATTGTCTCTCTCCATTAGTAAGCCCATGTCCAAAAACCATACTATAAGTAACGTATAAAGAAGAATCCCTTATAACAGTCATATTATCCCATTTGGTCTTGCCCCATCAGAGATTGGTTCAACCTATCGTTCCCCCACTCCCTCAGCAACTGAAAACTAGGGTACACGTCACCTGTTCATGTTCTCCAGAGATGGCTGCCTGAGTTACTCCAGCAATCTGTGTATTTTTTTGTATAAACAAGCATCTGCAATCCATATAACTTCTTCTCAGTCTTTCCCAGTTCTCACAAAGAGTCTTGTATTTGAAGTTAACCAAATTAACCATCTTTCATCTACAGATGCCGCCAGATCTGCTGAATGCTTTCAGCGTTTTCTGTTTTCAATCCCTCAAATATAAAGCAAGAACTGTACTTTCTCTCCTAAACTCTAACTGTTAATTTAACCCAGCTATTCTTGCTGCTGAGTTTGTCAGTATTGGCCACATGGAGCTAGAGGATTGCATAAAACATTTGTAGGATTTAATCCATTATATAAATTCTCTCTCAAGTGGGTATCAACTTTGTGAGCTCCACGCTCATAATCAAGTCCAGAAACTGGACTACAGTTTACACTACCTCTGATACTTAAGAGATTCAAATGGTTATAAAATAAAACAAGACACAAACTTCATCTATCGTCTTATAGTTTTAAAAGTGATAATTCAATCAATATGTTTGATATCATAAATAGACATTTTTACCATTTGGATGCCAGATTTCCGTGATGAAATTCATCTTTGGCGGCCGCAAAGGGTAATCATTGGGAAAGGTAAGGTGAGCTTTGAAGAATCCACCCTCACTAGGAAAAATAAATTAAAAAGGATGAATAAAAGCATGTCCTTTTAGTGTGTGATATATCGTATATATCCCATGTTGTATAAGATATTGCTGAATAATAGAATATTTTCCTAATCAGTCTCCTAGATGTCACGAACATCACAAAATTCAGTCAAATTATATTAACCTGCCCCACGAGACAAAGAATTGTAAAAAGTGGCTTTTAAATGTAAGCAATATATCAGCATCCACGGCAAATTTGCTGGAAAATTAAAATGTATTAAGGGACTTAAGTTCTGCACAACCTTGGAACAAAGAAATTCTTACTTAAGTATGTTACTTAACAACAGAATCCCCAAGAGCTAAATCAGACCTAAAACGAGTGGTCATAGCTAGGGTGAAAAATCTGCATTTACGTTGCTTTTAACCTCTTTATCATTTATCAAAGTGCCTCACAGTCAATGCACTTCTTAACTGGAAGTATTGTAGTGAAGTAAACCATGTAAATTAGTACATGATGCAGTTACCAAATCCCAGATTACCCATACCTGAAGAATGGTCTTTTGATTTGGTATCAAGATCCTGATATTTTCTAAGTATAGAAATATCTGTAACAATACCAACTTTCTTGATATTGTAACGGTACCGACCTTCCAAAAACGAAAGTTAAGTGGTTAATTTTCATTTCAGTTAGTATTTCAGTTTAGTTCACTTTTGGTGTTACAAACTTACAAAAGAGTATCGGGTGGGCCAATGATGACAACTTCCCATCGGTATATGTCGTCATCATCTATTAATCCAGCAGAAAACCCATCCACTGGATTCTTATTTAGTTCTTGGGAGAAAGAAGACACACAAATGAAACAGAAGAAATTTTAAATTAACCAGAAACAATGCTTTTGTCGGAAGGGTCCCGACCTGAAACGTCACCTATCCATTTTCTCCAGAGATGCTGCCTGACCTACTGAATTACTCCAGCATTTTGTGTCTATCTTTGGTATAAACCAGCACCTGCAGTTCCTTTTTATTACATTATTATTGCTTTTGTATAAATGGATTAGGATTAGGATTTGCTGCATTTGGGTCATTAAATTGACAAAATAAAACATATCAAGTGGTTTGAAGGTAGACACAAAATGCTGGAGTAACTCAGCAGGTGAGGCATCATCTCTGGAGAGAAGGAATGGGCGACATTTCAGGTCGAGACCCTTCTTCAGGCTCCATAAAATGCTGGAGTAACTCAGCTGGTGAGGCAGCATCTCTGGAGAGAAGGAATTGGCGACATTTCGGGTCAAGACCCTTCTTCAGACTCCACAAAATGCTGGAGTACTTCAGCGGGTGAGGCAGCATCTCTGGAGAGGAGGAATGGGCGACGTTTCGGGTCGAGACCCTTCTTCAGTTATCAAGTGGTCTTTTCCTTCATCCCTTGGGATGTTGAAGAGAAATAAAAACTAATTTCTAAATCTGGATGTTGAATTTGGTATTCCAATCCAATTATAAAGGTTAAAAAAAAGCACAAAGTGCTGGTTTAACTCAGCTGGTCAGGCAGCATCTCTGGAGGACATGGACATGTTTCATTTCAGGTTGGCACCCTTCTTCACACTGGATGTCCTGATCCAAAATACCACCTATCCATGTCCTCCAGAGATGAGTTCGGACCCACTAAATTACCACAGCACTTTGTGGGTTTTGTTTGGTAAACAAACATCTGCAGTTCCTTGTTTCTAGATTATAAAGGTTAGTTTTGAACATGACTATATTAAACCTTTTGTGGGTTAGCGTGCAAAGAGTATAAACTCTTATTTGGCATGTGATTAGGAGACTGCAAGCTTTCGTTCATTTTTCAAAAATGCCTTCTGTTAGTACCATTAAAAATATATTGTTAGAAAAGGAAGTGTTACAGATTAAAAACATTTTCTGAACAGAATATTCACTCCATACCAGAAAATAACCTTTTCACACAAAGAGTGGTGGGTGTATGGAATGAGCTGCCAGAGGAGATAGTTGAGGCAGGGACTATTGCAACATTTTAGAAAGTTTGACAGGTACACAGATAGGACAAGTTTGGAGGGATATGGGCCAAATGCAGGCAGGTGGGACTAGTGTAGCTGGGGCATGTTGGCCAGTGTGGGCAAGTTGAACCAAAGGGCCTGTTTCCAGGTTGCACGAGTCTAAATACATATATACGTAAATATTCTTCCATTTCAACTGCCAGTCTACAGCCCAAATATTTTAAAACTAAGATAAGTCAGCATCTGATTGTTCAGAAATTCTGATGATCCAGCAACTGGCTTGCTCATGAGTACAGAATGTAAGCCACGGTCTAGAGTGCACGCAGACTATGCAACTAGAGCCATGGCCAGAGCACAGGCCAGATGAAGCAAGAATCCAGATCTCAAACACCAGGAGTCATGAACATGTACAAGTTTGCAGCTAAAGTTGTAAATGCATTCCCCACTCCATTGCAACTCACTGGGTCAATTGGAAAATCTATTATACCATCATGTAAAGAAACAATAAAACAAAAGTATGCTACGATAATGTGGAAAACTTGCCAGCCAGCCACCAAAGTCCAAAGAGTGCTAGATTATCAAGAGTTAGTAACTGCCAAAGTAAAAGATGGATTTTAACAATCTTATTTAGCCAAATAAAAGGTGGACAAAAAATGCTGGAGAAACTCAGCGGGTGAGGCAGCATCTATGGAGAGAAGGAATAGGCGACGTTTTGGGTCGAGAGCTTTCTTCAGACTGATAACTCTTAGCCAAATAAAAGCATCACCAAATATTATCTAAAAACTATTTTTGCCATGAGCAAAACACAAAGTGCTGGAGTAACTCAGCAGGTCAGGCAGCAACTGTAGAGGGAATGGACAGGCAGCATCTTGGGACGGGACCATTCACAACGGTCCGAAAGAGGTTCCCAACTTAAATGTCATCTGGCTATTCCCTCCACAGATGCCAAACCCACTACCTGCTCCCTCGACCCTCTCCCCACTCCCCTGCTGAAGTCCTGCCTCCCCGTTCTCTGCCCCTACCTCACTAATCTCTTCAACTCCTCATTGTCCCAAGGAATTGTCCCCTCCGCTTTCAAAACTGCTGCTGTCACACCAATCTTAAAGAAACCTGGTCTTGATCCCTCCTCTTTCATTAACTACCGCCCAATCTCAAACCTCCCCTTTCTTTCAAAAACCCTGGAGCGTATCGTTGCGTCACAACTTCATTCCCACCTCCTTGCGTATAACCTACTTGAACCCCTCCAATCTGGCTTTCGCCCCCTCCATAGCACAGAAACTGCTCTCCTCAAAGTCCTCAACGACCTCCACACCTCTGCTGACACTGGTTCCCTCAACATCCTCATCCTCCTCGACCTGAGCGCATAACATCCTGCTCACCAGACTCAAATACCTCGGCATTGAAGGTTCTGCACTCAGCTGGCTCCGTTCCTACCTTTCCAACAGATCCCACTTCATCTCTCTCCATAACCACACCTCTGCTACAGCCACAGTCACTCAAGGCGTTCCCCAAGGCTCCGTACTCGGCCCCCTCCTCTTCATCATCTACATCCTCCCCCTTGGTCAGATACTCCACCACTTCAACCTGGACTTCCACTGTTACGCCGATGACACCCAGATCTACCTCGGCACCAAATCCCCCCACAACCCCCCCCCCTCTCCCATATCAACTCCTGTGTGTCAGCTATAAAAACCTGGATGCAACATAACTTCCTCAAACTCAACAGCGATAAAACAGAATTTCTCCTCATAAGCTCCAAATCCACACTCAGCAAAATCAATAACCCCACTCTCACCATCGACGGCACCACTGTCTCCCCATCTCCCCAGGCCCGCAACCTTGGCGTGATCTTTGATTCCACCCTCTCCCTTGAGCCTCACATCCGCCATGTCATTAAAACCTCCTTCTTTCACCCCCGCAACATCGCCAAACTCAGACCCTCTCTCACACCTCCTGCTGCTGAAAGACTCATCCATGCCTTCATCTCCTCCCGACTGGACTACTGCAACTCACTTCTCCTTGGCATCAACTCCTCCTACATCAACTGACTCCAACTGGTCCAGAACGCAGCCGCCCGACTCATCACCCACACCAAATCCTGGCATCACATCACTCCAGTCCTCAAACAACTTCACTGGCTTCCCATCTCCCACCGGATCACCTACAAAATCCTGGTCCTCACCTACAAAGGTCCCTCAGATCCACATCAGCCGGTCTCCTCTCCATCCACAAGTCCAACCTCCGCAGTTTTGGGGACAGAGCCTTCTCCAGGGCAGCTCCCAGGCTCTGGAACTCCCTCCCCCAACTGATCCGCAATTCCGTGTCCCTCACCATCTTCCAGTCCCGCCTCAAGACCCATCTCTTCACCTCTGCCTATCCTTAGACCCACGTCCCCCTCCCTTTTCATCTGTGCTTGAATTGCCTCATATTGTGTTTTGAATTGAATTCTGTCTTTAATTTGTGTACTAGTCATGTCTCTACTATTTATTTCATTCCCCTTACATGTTTTTCCTCTACTTGCTAAATTTTTGTAAGGTGTCCTTGAGACTCTTGAAAGGCGCCCATAAATAAAATTTATTATTATTATTATTAGATGCCGCCTGACCCACTGAGTTCCACAAGCATTTTGTGTTTTGCTCAAGATTTCAGCCTCTGCAGTTCCTGTGTCTCTATTTTTGTCATAAGATCATATAATAATTGTAATTGACATCATGAGCTACTGGTCAATGTTTCACATTCATGTTTGCAGCGTTCAAAGAACAAATCCAAGTAGGTAATCAATACATTTTTCATAAAAAACAGAAATTGCTGGAAACACTTCAGGTCCAGAGGAGGTTTACAAGAATGATCCCAGGAATTAGTAGGTTAACCTATGATGAGCATTTGTCGGCACTGGGCCTGTACTCGCTAGAGTTTAGAAGAAGAGGGGGGACCTCATTGAAACATACAGAATAATGTTTTCATTAGTGGGAGAGTCTAGAACTAGAGGTCATAGCTTCAGAATTAAAGGACGTTATTTTAGGAAGGAGATGGGGAGACATTTCTTTAGTCAGAGGGTGGTGAATGTGGGACAGAAGGCTGTAGAGGTCGTCAGTGGATATTTTTAAGGCAGTGATAGATAAATTCTTGATTAGTAGAGGTTATGGGGAGAAGGCAGGAGAATGGGGTTAGGAGGAAGAGCCATGGTTGAATAGCAGAGTAGACTTGATGGGCCGAATGGCCTATTTCTACTGCTATTCCTTATGACCTTATGACACTGCAGGCCATGTAGCTTCTGTGGAAAAGAGAAAGAGTTAGTGCTTCAGGTTAAAAATACTTCATCAACGGTTATAATGTAGTGAATGATGGCAGGAAATATGTTTCTTGCATGTATGATCAAATGACCATAAGACGGGGTCAGAATTAGGCCCTTTGTCCCATCGCGTCTACTCCACCATTCAATTATGACTATCAATTTTTCCCCATTAACCCCATTCTCCTGCCTTCTCCCTGTAACCTTTGATACCCTTACTAATCAAGAATCTATCAATCTCTGTTTTAAAAATACCCAATGACTGGGCCCCCAGTCATCTGTGGCAAGGAATTCCACAGATTCACCACCCTCTGGCTAAACTCCTCTAAAGAATTACTACTGGCTAAAAAAAATCCTTCAGATGCTGAAAACCTGAAACAAGAAAACAGAAAATACTGTTAAGCCTCATGTGGCCTGGTAGCAACAGTGGAAAATCTAACAATTCAGATCAATGATCTGCCATCATCACATCTGAAAACGGAGAGGTAGCAAGTTCTGAAACGTTAGGACAATTCCTTTCTGCTCAACCTGACAATTATTTTGGACACAAGGAACTGCAGATGTTAGAATACTGAGCAAAACAGTTTGCTGAAGGAATTCAGTGGAAGGAATGGACAGAGAGCGTTTTGGGTCGGGTCCCTTCTTCAGATTTAATGATGATCATATTAATGATAATGAAGATTTTGGGGGGGGAGGGGTTGGGGATAAATAAAAGTTACAACACAATGGCTAGCAAAAATAACAGATGACAATGGTCTAAAACATACATTAATAGGAATAAACATCAATAGTCTTGAATCAAAGTCAGTCAGGAGAAATTGATGCACTACTATGAATAAATATCAATAGTAACAGTCTCGATTTAAAGTCAGGAAGAATTGAAACAATAAAAGGAATAAATATCACCAGTGGCAGAGTCTCGATTTAAAGTCAGGAAGAAATGAAACACTAAAGGGAATAAATATCAATAGTGACAGAGTCTCGAGTTAAAATTAGGAAGAATTTAAATACCGATAGGAATAAATATCAATAGTGACAGTCTCGAGTTAGACAGGAAGATTTGATCCACTAGTAGGAATAAATGTTTATATCGACCTAATTGAAGTTAGTCAGTCAGGAGGAATTCACACATTACTATTGAACACAAAGATAGACGCAAAATGCTGGAATAACTCAGCTGGACAGGCAGCATTTTTGTGGAGAAAGAATGGATGACGTTTCGGGTCGAGACCCTTCTTCAGACTGAGAGAAACGAGAGATACAGACAGTGATGTAGAGAGATAAAGAACAAATGAATGAAAGATATGCAATAAAGTAACGATGATAAAGGAAACAGGCCATTGTTAGCTATTGAACATCACTTGCATGTTTCACACCACAGGCGACAGGGAGGAGCTACTGGTCGAGGCTGAGCCGCCACAACCTCCAGCGATGCACGTACCTGCCAGCTGTTTCCTGAGGAGCAGGGTCGACTGGTCGTTCATCATTGGAGCGGGCGTGAGGGCAGGTACAGTATCAGAAACAGGTAGCAAAAGTAAAGCAAGTTTGTGAGGTAGAAGGTGAGGAACGCCCGCTGCACGTCCAGCTGGCCGTAGCCGAGGCGCTCGCCGCCTGCAGGCTGAGGCTGAGGCCGCGGCCTGTGTGCATCCCGCCTCCCCACCCCCCTCTCCGGCATCCGTGCCGCACATGCGCGACGCCGGCCTAGCAACGGCCCCCGCCTAGCAACAACGTGCCGCACATGCGCAGTACGCCCGGCAACAGGAGCGCAGCACATGCGCAGTCTGCCCGCGCTGCGCCTCTACCTTAACCTATACGCCGCGCTTTCAAATCATTAAATATCTCGATGCATGACAACCGCCGCCATGAGATGGTATTTGTCTTTCAATCTACAGATCTCGCTCAGCTAATTTTTTTTTCAGGCATATTTAGTGAGTGGATCTAACGGGCGCGGGCCGGGCAGCTGGAGGTTGCAGGAAGGCCCCCAGCGCCATTTTTGAGGCCGCTCGCGTTCGGCTCCGGCAACAAGATGAACGTTATCGACCACGTCCGCGACATGGTGGCCGCCGGCCTCTACTCCAACGTCAGGCTGCTCAGCAGCTTGTTACTCACCATGAGCGACAACAACCCGTGAGTGATAACCGGCCCATTCCAGCCCTATCCAACTTGTCTGTGGGTACACCCAACTTTCCCCGGGCTGTCCTGCAACTCTTGTGTCAAATCTGTCCCGTGAAGCAGAAATATAACGTTCTCTCTGAGTTAAATGGTCCTTTGCATTAGTTTGTGTCTATCTTCGGTTTAAACCAACATCTGCAGTCATTCTTACACACTTTGCATTAGTTTTAGCTTTATTATTGTCACGCACTGAGGTGCAGTGAAAAGCTTTGTTTTGCATGCTATCCAAACAGATCAGATCATACTATACGTGAATAGCCAAGTACAAAAGGTATAGCAAAGGGAAATATACATAGTAAAGAATATGGTTCTCAACATTGTGATGTAACAATTCCAAAGACAATGTCAAGAATGTTTAATTGTCTATGTACTGATAACGCAACAATTAAATTCTTACTTGTCATTTCACATACCTCCAAACAATGTTTGTAATTAGGTAGTGTCTACTGATACACTCGTAGCACACCTGACTACTCTGCAACACTGATTCCCTAGGGTAGAGAAATACAGAACTAGAGGACATTGGTTTAAGATGAGAGTGGAAAGATTTAGTAGAATTCTGAGGGGCAACATTTTCCACTCGGAGGGTAGTGGGTATATGGAATGAGCTGCTTAGTACTATAACAACATTTGTTATCATTCTGAAGAAGGGTCTTGACCTGAAACGTCATCCATTCCTTCTCTCCAGAGTCCTGAGTTACTCCAACATTTTGTGTCTATCTTCGGTGTAAACCAGCATCTGCAGTTCCTTCCAACACATAGATGGTCGACAGACAAGTTAGGCAGAAGGGCCTGTTTCAGTGCTCTATGAATCTGATGTAGTCAACATTATCTGGATAAAGAAAAATAACTGCAAATGGTTTACGCAAAATATTAAGAGTATGTAAAGGAAAAAATCACCAAACTCTGAGAAATGGGATGATTTAAATTAATTATAAATTTTCTTCCTTATGATCACAGCAAAACCGTATACTCCCAGGCTCTTTGTGTTGAGCACATAGCAGAGATCTTCCTGCCTCTTTTACTTTGGCTGACCAAGTGCAGTGTTCACTGTTCCTTTCCTGCTGAATCTGTTTTCAATAGTATCCTCACATTTAATTTATTGATGGTTTTATCGTTTTCCCACAGCAGTGGGTATTCATTGAGGGAACTAAATGCCAATTTATGGTCTTGCGCAGATCAGAAGCTTTAGAGGCAGCTCATGGAATTGGAGATCGAGCAACACGTCTCGGAGGAAATGACAGTTATGACCTGTACTATTCATGTAAAGGACAGACATGTCTGTAAAGAAATGGGAATGTTTAGAGAAAGGGGATATCTGTGCAAATGGAAAAATAAGTCATTATTCAGATAGCAATGCATTTGTCAGACAAGTATGCTAAATATGACCAGAAAGTGCTGGAGTAATTTGGTGGGTCAGGCAGCATCTCTGGAGAACATGGATCAAGAGATGCTGCCCGATCCACTAGTGGGAGAATCTCCATCCAGAGGCAATAGCCTCAGAATAAAAGAACGTATCTTTGGAAGGGACATGAGGAGAAATATCTCTAGTCAGATGTTGGCAAATCTGTGCAGTTCATTGTCACAGATGGCTGTGGAGGCCATGTCAATGGATATTGTTATGGCGGAGATTGACCGATTCCTGATTAGTATAGGTGTTATGGGGAGAAAGCAGGAGATTGGGGTTGATAAAGAAAAATAGATGCCAATATTGAATGGCAGAGTAAACCCGATAGGCTTAATGGCTTAATTCTATTCCTATGCCTTATGATCCATCCTTAATAGTGCATTCTCCATGGAATTGTAAAAATCATATGGAATTTGAACTCCGGGATGTTCATTAAATATGTAGGATAATCACGTTAAACTCCAAGACTTTAACCATTAATTGCAACAAATAGCTTAATTCCAATACTACGTTCATTTTCTCTCGAAATTGCCCTATCTCTTTTGATTCAATGCAAGGAAAGCCTTGCCCTGAAGTTTCAGAAATCAATATCCAGACAGTGATAACTTTGAGGGAAAGTATTTGCTCGTTACCTAATTCACAGCCAAGGATCTTATTTGCATGTCTCTGTGGCCTCCACGCCTACCTATCTCAAGTCACTTATTCAGCTTGACCCAGTCAAATCTTTCATTTAAAAGGTAAACATGGTCTGTCCAAAGCATTCTGTGCTATCTGGCTTTATGACTCCAGGCTGGATATCCTTAGGTTATACTACCCTGCATATTTTCCAGATTCTGTATATCAGTAAGCATTTCCTGGATACAATTCCAAGAATAGGTTTATCAAAGCGTTGTGTAGTGTCCTTGCTGACTCTTGGCAACCTCAAGCCCACGACCACTCAATGGAGAAGCAGCATTCGCAATGGTATTGAGAAAGCCATGCATTAGGAGCACACAAAGGCTTCACATAAGGAGGGGGAGGAGGGGGGGGGAAGGTACTTCCTTAATTATCCAGCCGCCTATCTGATCAACCTCATATGTGCAAGAGTCTGCTGTTCTCCCATTAGCCCCCTCAAAATCATAAAGCCCTATTGGAAGCAAATCATCCTCCACTCCAAGGGACTTCTTCAGAATAAGGAGGAGAAGCAACTACTGTAAATGCATTACTCTTTAGACCCTATCTAACAATCCAATTCTTTTCGTATATCAAAACATTTATTATTTTGAAATGCCATTATCTTCAGGATAGAACAGTACAACACATGGACAGGCCTTTCGGCACACAATGTCTGTGCCGAATATGCAGCTAAGACCATTTCATTGACCTGTGCATAATCTACATCTCTCCATTCCTTGCCTATCTATATGTCTGTGCAAAAGCCTCCTAAATGCCACTGTCATATCTGCCTCAACTACCAACCCTGACTGTTGGAGCCACTCTCTGTATTTAAAATAAATATATATTTTACAAAATATATTCCCCTTTTGAATAGATACATTTCAATGTTCAAAATGTAGCTTGAGCTTTCCATACCCCCAAAACACTGCTTTTGTCTTTATTCGCCAATGCCTGCCACATGTGGGTTCAATAACACCCTGTGTGGCACACAGTGCTCATACAGACAAAAGCAGAGTAATTTGCCTGATCAAAATGCCCTGTAATGTTTTGCTTAGGACTAAATCACTAACATTTTAACATCATCAGCAGATTTAAAACATTCTAAGCCATTACTGAAAATGTGAAAGGGCAGTGGTCCCAGAACTTTCTGTAACTCCACTCATAATTAAAAGTGAGTTTAGCTTAGTTCTGTTAATTCATAGCCACCTGCTTGAAGTATTAAAAATAGTTCATTATTTAGCATAATATGTCCTGTCATCCCATATAATTCTTTCCATTAGCTTTATCGGAACACTTATTGGAAATCAAGATATGCAGGACTATCGTCAGTCTGGTCTTCAGAAAGAGCATAACCAGGTTAGTGAAGCAGGCCCCCTGTGTTCTGATGCCATGGTGAAAGATCCCTGAAAGTAGCCAAATACTATCATAAAATGGTCACAAAATCACTCCCTGTAACCACGCGCTGGTGGTTTGCTGCAGCTTGCCTACAACTTGTACTAGTCATGGACCTACACTTTCCAAGTTAGACTTCATTCCCTAAAGTAATAGAAGCTAGAAACTCCCATTCATAAAAAAACATCTGATCCTCCACATGAGCTGCTTCCATGCTTTGATTTCAAAAGCATTTGGGGGTTTTAAAAAACAGAATAGGTGGAGCAGCATTCGATGCTTTTAAATTTGTTAGCCTTTGCTGTGATGTTTTCTGGGATCCTTTCTACTGAAGCAGTGTTTAGCTGCATATCCATGCTGCACTGCACAGTTCTGCTTTTGTAACATGATCAGTTTTCACTTCTGTTGTTCAATAAAATGGATAGGAAAGGTTTAGACTGATATGGGCCAAAGGTGAGCAAATAGCACAAGTTTAGATGGGGCATCTTGGTCCACATGGACGAACTGGGCTGAGGGGCCTTATTTTTAAGCTGAATGACTATTTGACTCTATTACTCTATACTTCACATTTTGCAGTTAACAGTTGTCTTTTTTTGTCTGTCCATTTATCTGTCCTTTGGACTTCTCACAATTGTGTGTGCTGGAATGTTGAAGTGGAAGTTAGGCTAATGTTTGCAAAAATTGTGCCCCGTTCTAATCTTACCTGAAATGAAAAGATGACATTGGGATTGAGAAACTAATTTGGTTATCTGGAACAATGTGATTGTAAGCAGTTGTGATCTTGGTGAGCAGCTACTTTCTCCGTACTACATCAGAAATGTCAATCGAATGAAGGTTGGAGAAGGCGTTACCGATGTTCTAATTCTCCATGTTTGCGCTTTGCTTTTAGAGAATTCTTCTCTCCTGTGCAGAAGTACCAGCTCCTTGTCTACCATGCCGATTCTCTCTTTCATGATAAGGAGTATCGTAATGCTGAATCTAAATACAAAATCGCCTTGCAGCAGAAGAAGGCGCTGACTAAAACTACAAAAGTGAGACCAGCTGGTGGAAGCGCCCCATCAACACCACAAACACAGGTAATGTGTAAAGAAGAAGAATTTAAAAAGATTTTATTTAGTATGATTTCAAATTTTTTAGATGTACTCTGGGCAAATTTAGTTTGGAGATACAGCATAGAGACATGCCCTTCGGCCCACCAATTCCACGCCAACCTTTGATCACCTGTTCACACTAAATGTTCTCATCCACTCCCTACACACTTGCGGCAATATATACACGCCAATTAACCTGCAAACCCCACATATCTTTGGGGTGTGGGTGGAAACGGAGCACCCAGAGGAAGCTCACATGGGCACAGGGAGTACATGCGAACTCCACACAGATAGCACCCGAGGTGGAGATTAAACCAGGGTCTCTGGCATTGTGAGCCAGCAGCTCTACCAGCAGCGTGACTGTGCCGCCCTTTTAGCAATGTTAAGAAAGGTAAAGGGAGGTCCCATTAGCAGAAAGAGATAATCCATGAACATTGCTGATTACTATCTGAAACGGCTTTTCAATTTGTTGACTACCAATGAATGATATAAAACAATTTCAGCTAAAATCGTGTTTTTTACGCAATGGTGCTTCCTTTTAATCACAACAAAATGACCTGTTTTGGAACAGACTAATTACATTCCTCTAACAACTGTCTAGTTAATTGTGGTGTGTGGAACAGCAGGTACTGTTTCAAACCCTGTGATTGGAGTTCATCTTATGAGCATTTTTGTAAGTTTATTTAAAAAAAGAGCTATTGTTTGATTCTTGGTCAAACAAACAATTGTGAAAACTGTTAATAAAGTATCATTGCACGTGTGTCAATAGAAGTGATTCTTGTCATTTTCAATGACCACCCACAGTGAAACTGACAGACTGTGTTCTTAAGAGACAATGGTGTCCGATTTAGATGATCACAGTTTATTTCCCTTCGACTTTTTCTACAAAACCGCTTTCTTAACTGCTTGTCAATTTCCAAAGTAACTTTTCAATGGTTCTTTAATGCCTGATAGAAATCATGTTGTAATCAATTTGTCTTATCTTCTTCTTATCGAGTCCACACACAGGATTAGAAGTTGTTCAGCCAGAGCTGAACACACCTCTCGGCATCTGCATACAATGGTGTCTGTCTTGTCGCTTCTTGTGCTTCTTGTGCGTGGTGGTGGAAAGATTGGTGGAAACAGGGCCGCGACGTGAACGCTCTTTCCTTGACCCCAATTTGTCTTATGAAAACACACATTGGGGCAAAACTACCTGCATTATGGAAATGGTTAATAGGGCATTTAATAATTCAACATCATGCAGGGCGACTTGCAGATTGAGTTGATGTTGGGGGTGTAAGAGAGGGGCTGGTTTGCACCTTGGACTGGACTTCACAACACTTTGCAATTTCCTGCAATTTTGGGCAGAGCTATTGCCAAACCAAGCTGTGATCATCCTGAGGGGATGTTTTCTACAGTACATCTGTGAAAGTGGACAATTCGAGACATGCCTATCTTCTGAGCAGACAGATGGGACCAGTGCAGTTTAGCATCATGGTCGGCACAGACATTGTGGGTGGAAGTTCCTTTTCTTGCGATGTTCTGTTAACTTTGTTTCCTAGCACTTCTGACATTATTTATCTCTTATGGGAAGACAGAACCAAGGTATTTGTTTAATCGCTTTCCAATTTTTGTTCCTCATTATACATCTTCCTATTTTTGACGATGAAGAACTACATTTATCTTCACTAATCTTTTTCCTTCTATATACTTGCATAAACTTTTACCTTATCCTTGTAAACTTTGGCCCTGGTGGCCATTGAAATTGACGATAATGGCTTCTATTCTTCTTCTTTCGTGTCTTCATGCTATATAGTGGCTCGCCACTGCTGTACACATCGTTGTGCTATTGGAGTGTTAAGTGCAAGGTCTGCAATAGTACATGGATTATCCAGCAATGGACATTACAGTAGGTGTGGCATTGTCTGGGTCTGTGTGCCACAGTCACAGGCTTCTATTGAAACGTGCAATGATACTCTGCTAAACTATTGTTAGCAGTAACAAAAATAAACTTGTTATTGGAAAGGCCTTAATTTTTGAAAATCCTGTAGGAAGATTGCATGTCTGAAACTTTATTGCCCCAGCCCCCTTTCCCCCTTGAATCAATTTGTTATAATGCTATTTTGTCGAACACAGTTTCTTAGGATTGCAACCATCGTGTTTTAGCAGAAATGCCTGTATAGATTAAATTGTGCTGGTACTAAAAGGAGAAGCTTTTATTCGTTAAACCACATTTACAAACTTGGAGTCATGGCGTTGGTAGCAAACTAAAGGGCCTGTCCCACTTTCACGACCTTTTTTACTCGTGGACATTTTTCATCAGGCTAGAAATACGCCCCGGCCTACTTGATGCCACGAGTACCTACGACTAGCATCACGGCCTGCTATGACCTACCGATGACCATGCTGCGAGTATGAGTCAAGGGCAAACGCGGCAGAGGTCGTGAAAGTGGGACAGGCCCTTAAGGCTTATAAAATAGGCTTGCTTCTCTGTTCAGTGCACTAGAAATCCAACATTATAATATGTTGGGCACTCAAAATTTCTCTTGTCCATTTTTAACAATTATTTTGAATGATAGGTGCAGTTGAATTGAATGTATATAAAAATGGAAATCCATGGCAACAATGTTTTATAATTAAGTGGTCAGCAATATGAATGTGCAGGCACATCATGTCAATAATGCCTACTGCATTTTGTTTGTTGATCTGAAAATGTATTGGATGCAACTGCAATTTTCACAAAACTTTCCACATTATTTAGAAAATAATATAGAGGCAATACAGTGCCCTCCATAATGTTTAGGGCAAAGATCCATCATTTATTTATTTGCCTCTGTACTCCACAATTTGAGATTTGTAATAGAAAAAATCACATGTGGTTAAAGTGCACTTTGACAGATTTTAATAAATGCCATTTTTATACATTTTGGTTTCACCACGTAGAAATGACAGCAGTGTTTATACATAGTCACCCCCCATTTAAGGGCACCATAATGTTTGGGGCACAGCAATATCATGTCAATGAAAGTAGTCATGTTTAATATTTTGTTGCATATCCTTTGCATGCAATGACTGCTTGAAGTCTGCGATTCATGGTCATCACCAGTTGCTGGGTGGCTTCTCTGGTGATGCAATGCCAGGCCTGTATTGCAGCCATCTTTAGCTTTTGCTTGTTTTGGGGGCTAGTCCCCTTCATTTTTCTCTTTAGCATAGAAAAAGCATGTACAGTTGGGTTCAGTGGTTGACTTGGCCACTCAAGAATTGACCATTTTTTAGCTTTGAAAAACTGCTTTGTTTCTTTAGCAGTATGTTTGGGATCATTGTCTTGCTGTAGACTGAGCTGCTGGCCAATGAGTTTTGAGGCATTTATTTGAACTTCAGCGGATATGATGTGTATATACCCTTCAGAATTCATTATGCTTCTACCATCAGCAGTTGTATCATCAATGAAGATAAGTGAGCCAGTACTTTCAGCAGCCATACATGCCCACGCCATAACATCCCTACCACCGTGTTTCACAGATGAGGTGGTATGCTTTGGATCTTGGGCAGTTCCTTCTCTCCTCCATACTTTGCTCCTTCAGTCACTCAGATATGTTAATCTTCGTCTCATCTGTCTACAAGACCTTTTTCCAGAACAGTGGTTGCTCTTTTAACTACTTCTTGGCAAACTGTAGCCTGGCCATCTTATTTTTGCGGCTAAAAGGTTTGCATCTTGCAGTGTAGCCTCTGTATTTCTGTTCATAACGCCTTCTGCGGACAGTGGGCATTGACAAATCCACACTTGACTCCTGAAGAGTGTTTCTGATCTGTCGGACAGGTGTTTGGCGATTTTTCTTTATTATAGAGACAATTCTTCTGTCATCAGCTGTGGAGGTCTTCCTTGGCTTGCCAGTCCCTTTGCGATTAGTAAGCTCACCAGTGTTCTCTTTCTTCTTAATGATGTTCCAAACAGTTGATTTTGGTAAGCATAAGGTTTTGCTGATGTCTCTAACAATTTTATTCTTGTTTCTCAGTCTCATAATGGTTTCTTTGACTTTCATTGGCACAACTTTGGTCCTCATGTTGATAAACGACAATAAAAGTTTCCAAAGGTGATGGAAAGACAGGAGCAGGGGTGGGGAACCTTTTCATGTTGGAATGCCGCATTAAGTTAGCTGTAATCTAATAAGGCCGCATCCAAGAAACTTCAATTAGATATACTTCAAAATGTACATTATTTTTGTTAAAATAGCCCTCATGACTTACTATTGTATTAATTGTGGCCATCAGTTGGGGAGGATTATTTTGTTGAATCTTCTTTTACTCTTTGGTATTTTAAATACGTTCATTTTAAGATTAAAATAAAAATAATAAAAATGAACAAAATCATATTAATAATAATAAAAAGATTTGTTCTACAAAATTTGGATTCATTCAAATAAATGATGGGTCTTTGTCCCAAACATTATGCTGGGCACTGTATATCCTTCACAATGAGGAGTAGAGGGTTTTCTACCGCACTGTGTATTCAGATCTGTACAGTAATTGTTATAGCTGGAGATCATGTAAATTGTAGAAGAAATAAATGAATTGTATATAACATCTTTACTTGTATTCTAGTGTCTGCCATCGGAGATCGAAGTTAAATATAAAATGGCTGAATGTTATACAATGCTCCGTCAAGAAAGAGATGCAGTTGCAATACTGGACACTATTCCCACCAGGCAGCGCACTCCAAAGGTTAACATTGATTAGTCATTTTATATTAAAGTTTGTGCAATTTGAGTAAAATGTTACAAGCAGAATTTTCCCCACATTTGCAACTTATTTTTAATTACCTTAAGATATCCTTTTTTTTAAAACACAGTGGAAGTATTTTCTTTCTATAATATTGTGTTAAAATGCTTTGTTTAGCTTTCTGTAATTTGGAACTACAGTTACAGTTGCTAATGAACAGTTTAAAAAAAATGATTTTGCAATTTTTTTTAATTTAGTTTTTCTTTAAAAAAAAAAAATATTGAAGCCAGAAGCAAGGTCGATTTAACTTCCTATTTCATTTTTAACATGGTTTAGTTGTTGACTTATTGTGTATTGGACTTTTAAATATTGGTACTTTTATGTAATTTTTGCATTGCTTTATCTGGAATTATTCCAGAGAGCAAATTATATTTATTATCTACTTATTTTTTCTCTATGTAATAGATTAACATGATGTTGGCCAATCTGTATAAGAAGGCAGGGCAGGAAAGATCAGCTGTAACCAGCTATAAAGAAGTTCTACGACAGTGTCCCTTGGCTATGGATGCGATATTAGGTAGGATTTTAAATATGGGCTATAATTGTTTATTTGAACAATTGACAAGCTGGGGAGAAATGGAACTGAAAACCAGCAGGTGGTGATTAGGGAGACAACTGGACTTCATCTCTGGAAAACATGGATCCATATTCTTCAGAGATGCTACCTGATCTGCTGAGTTATTCCAGCACTTTGTGTCTATCCTAGAGATTATGTTTGATTGTAATAGTACCTTATTTAGTGCCAAGGATTTGTTTCCAGGGTAGCTAACGGAAGCAGTGCTGAAAGCACTGATCATAACAGCTTTTGTTTAGAGAGAGAGAGACACACACAGTACAGATGGTGCTGCTGTGCTGGGAACCTAATACAAACTCCCTGCCTCTTTGTTGCTGCACATCTTGCCAGGTCTGCAGTGCATATCCTGCAAGTAATCACCACCTGCCTTGGTGTGGCAAGACTAAGTTTGAGGGCTGGTGTTGAGCAAGAGGTGTGTTTGCCCGTTGCTGAATTGGGAGAAACACTTTGATCAACACTCTATTTTCCAGTAGAGCTACACTAAAGAAATTCATCCATAGAAATATTTCTACCTTGAGGGTAAAATAATTATCCTAATCGGGCTACTTTAATCATAAAAATAAGGTATTGAGGTTAGTAAATACTGGATCATAAGATGATCGCTATTTAAATATCCTTTTTTAAAACATATTTACAAATGGTTAAAAATGTTCGATCCTGACCTTGTGGTGCTGTTTGTGTGGAGTTTGCAAATTCTCCCTGTGACCATGTGGGTTTCCTCTGGGTTCTCCAGTTTCCTCCCCATCCCCAAAACATACAGGTTTGTAGGTTAAATGGCTGCTGTAAATTGCCCCTAGTGCGTAGAGAGTGGATGAAAAAGTGAGATGACATGGAACTAGTGTAACGGGTGATCATTGATTAGCATAAACCCGGTGGCCCGAAGGTCCTGTTTTCATGTTGTATCTCTAAAGTAAACTAATAAATTCTCTTTCCTGTCCTTTTCCTCTAGGTCTGCTATCCCTCTCTGTGAAGGGTGCGGAGGTAGCATCTCTAACTATGAATGTGATTCAGAGTATTCCGAATCTGGACTGGTTATCTGTTTGGATCAAGGCGTATGCTTTTGTTCACACTGGTGATAATACCAGGGCTATCAATGCTATCTGGTGAGGAGACTGAACCTCATAGTGCACGAATATGTATTAAAACGTTGTGCTGCTGATCGGTATTTATTGTACCTCCACTTAAAGGGGCATTCCTTTTCTGGAAACTTACTTTAATTTATCAGTTTTAATAACAAAATGGGGCCTGTTGGACATTGGCATGGTTTAATCTGCCTGCAATTTTATATGTAGTGAGCATCATCCCCATGAGATCCTCTCTGGAAAGGATGTTAGCAAGGCTTTTCTGCAAAAGGTGTAGTTTTCTAATCACTGCACAACAATTAACAGCATACTTCTACAATCATTTCATTCACAGCTCGTTAGAGAAGAAATCATTATTGCGGGATAACGTGGATTTAATGGGAAGCCTTGCAGACTTGTATTTCCGAGTGGGTGACAGCAAAAATGCCATCCTTAAGTTTGAGCAAGCTCAGATGCTGGATCCATATATCATTAAGGGTAAGTAACACTGAAATAGATACAAATTTATTTGGAATTTTCAGTAGAGTAATCACTAGCTTTTCACTTTACAATTATAGTTCTAAATTTTGCTTTAAAAAGGATGCCTAAATGTTTGAAGACTTGATGAGAATTAAATTGGTATTTAGCCTGTATTTAAAGAAGACCTTTTCATTTACATAGTGACTTTTACTTGCCCGTTATTATAACTCACAATATTTGTACTGCGATCTCCCCAGAGCAGCAATTTGATGTAATCCTTTATTTAGACATATTGTTCGAGGGATGAATATTGGCCAGAATGCCAGGGTTAAAACGCTCTTTGAATGAGTGCCATAAGATCTATTACATCCACCACAGAGCAATTGAAATCATGGATGAGTAACTCATTCTGAAGACGGTATCATCTGCACATCACTTATTTTATATTGGAAAACGGATTTGTTTAGAATTTGTTGTGAGCTCAGTTTCTGACATGGTACTTGAACTTATAATGTTATGTTTCAGAAGAAAGATGGATTTCTTAAATTTTTAAGCAGAATTATGTTTGGATGGCTACTGGGCATTTATAGTAATAGTCATATAGCATGAAACAAGCCCTTCAGCCTAACTCATCCATGCTGGCCAAGATGCCCCATTTAAGTTAGTCCCATCTGCTTGCATTTGGCCATAACCTTCCTAACTTTTCTTATCCATATACCTGTTCAAATGTCTTTTAAATGTTGCATTGTACCTGCCTCAACTACTAGTTTTGGCAGCTCGTTCCATATACCCATTGCCCTCTGCGAAAAAAGTTGACCACAGGTTTAAATCTTTCCCCTCGCCTTAAATCTATTTCCCTTGTGATTTTATACACTTCTATAAGATCATCCCTCAACCTGCTGCGCTCTAAGGAATAAAGTCCTATCCTGCTCATCCTCCCCTGTAGCTCAGGCACAAAGGGTTATTCCCTTTATCATATATCTACACTGTGGATGGCCCGATAGTAATCATGTAGTCTTTCCGCTGACTGGTTAGCATGCAACAAAAGCTTTTCACTCTATCTTGATACACGTGACAATAAACTAAACTAAACTAAGGCCTGACAACATCCTTCTTAATTCTTTTCTGCATTCTTTCCAGCTTAACATAACATTTTGAAATGTGAAATATTGCTAAACAAGCATGATGTGTATCTTAAACTATCTAATAGAAGCTATCAAATATTTACTCCACTTCAGGAATGGATGTCTATGGATATCTTCTAGCAGGTGAGGGCCGACTCGAGGACGTTGAAAATTTAGGTGGACGTTTATTCAATATATCTGATCAGCATGCAGAACCGTGGGTTGTCTCGGGGTAGGTATAAAGTTTTATTATTGTTGCAAGATGAAACAAAGCATTCTTTTCTGGTTAATAGAAACCATGATAGAGCTCTAGGGGCTAGTGGAGTCAATGGATATGGGGAGAAGGCAGGCACGGGTTATTGATAGGGGACGATCAGCCATGATCACAATGAATGACGGTGCTGGCTCGAAGGGCCAAATGGCCTCTTCCTGTACCTGTTTTCTATGTTTCTACTACAGAGTGTAATTTTTCTTCAGGTAATTTGATCTTCATTGCTCTGAGCATTGCTAGAGAGATTTTAATGTGCTTTGTTTAGACAGTTGTAGAGATAAATGAAGAGCAGTTATCAGATTTTCCATTTTCTAGCAGATCTTGGGCAGGGTCTCAATTCATCTTGATCTATGTGTTAGATCTGAGCTGCACAAGACCACGTTGCATTTGCCTAACCCCAATTCTTGCAACAAATAAGGTTTGGACAAATAACAGCTTTCTTCCCTCTCTTCACGCTCCAAACTTTCTGATGCCAAGTAAGTTGACAGCAATGGGGCGTGGAAGCAGGCCTTTTGACTGACCATGTCCATGCTGACCATCACTACCTACACTGATCCCATTTACCAGCCTGCAGTCACCCGTTTGATGGTCATGACACCATAGCTTTCGTGATTACACAAGTTCAAAGTCTAACAATCTTCCAAGAGAAGAAATTCCTTCCGTCTTAAATGGGCGTAATGTAATATCACCAGTGTGAACAAAAGCAGACGCCTTGATCCAAACGGATAACCAGTCCAGATTTGGAAAACTCTGAATCACATTCATAGGCCCCTCAGCAGCCTACGTGGCTGCTCCGGTAGCATTCGACCCCCCTCAAAGGCCCTGACCTCTATTAACCTGGCAAAAAGGATAATCTAGAAAGCCTCTGGAACCAATGGTGCCGGAAAATCAGTGGTAGTTACTAATTTTTTTTATGACTAAAAGATAGATAGGAAAATAACTCATGAAGAGGATATAAGAAACCCACAAAGGTTAGGTGAGTGGGCAAATATCTGGCAAATGGACTGCAATGCAGAAAATTGTGAAATGATCCATTTTGACACGAGTGGCGTGCGTTCTCTTAATTTGTACAATCTAATCAAGCATCCGCACTGCAACTGGTGGGAAGTATCAAGCATCCCTTGATTTCCTACTTTAACGGTAAGAATAGTTTACCACAGTCACTGAAGTAATGGTGGTAATGTTATCTCTGACTTTGCTCTGCCCTACTGTCTCTGCAGTTATCAGTGTTTGTACAGCAAACGATATTCACGTGCACTTTATCTGGGAGCAAAAGCAATTCAATTGAATAGCAACAGTGTGCAAGCCTTGCTGCTAAAAGGTGCTGCTTTGCGAGCCTTGGGCAGAATCCAGGAAGCTATTATACACTTCAGAGAAGCCATGCGTCTCTCCCCTTGCAGAATGGATTGCTATGAAGGCAAGTTATTTCTTAGGTTTTTTTAGTTTCGTTTATTGTCACATGTACCGAGGTACAGTGAAATGCTTTTGTTGCGTGCTAACCAGCTAGTGGAAAGACTATGTGATTACGATCGAGACAACCACAGTGTACATATACATGATAAAGGGTATTAACTTATTCTTCCGTCTGTATGATTGCTTTAAATTTTAGCCAGGGAAATTATGTTTTTTTTTGTTTTTTTTAACCCATAAGTAATGAAAAGTAGAACAGCTCAGAATTATTTTGATCTGTTGGCTTCTGCTGCATTGAAGTTGCAGCTTTTCAGTTAGTTTTTCAATTCAGTGGCCTTGGATATTTGAAATGTTGCCACCAGTCATCTGATCCTTAGTTATAGTGTCATAGAGCATAGAAACAGGCCCCTTTGCCCAACTTGACCACACAAACCAGATGTCCCAGTCACACTAGTTCCACCTACCTGTATTTGGCCCATATCCCTCTAAACCTTTCCTATCCAGGTGTGTGTTTTAAGTTTCTGGCACTCCATGGTGCTTTAGAGACCTGGAAGTGGTGTCATTAGCGGGCCAGTGATGTATTGTCATTTCATTATCATGTGACCTGTTGGTCCAGAAAACCAGTGCTGGAAAAATCTGTGTTCAACCTGTTTATAGAGAGATAAAGTTTATATAAAATATAAACATGCCTTTTAAATAATAAAATTAATTATCTTATAGGAATTACAAAGCAAAAATAACTAAGTGTATTGCTAATAAAACAAACTTATCATTATAAGGGAAGGTTGGATAGATAGCTTAAACCACTTTGGTTACCCTGCCACTTCTGCCCAGAATCCCAAATTTGTTATTTTCCTTCCTTTTAATACTTTCTTTCACTGTTTGACTCGTTCCCTCGGTGTGACTTCTTCCGCCAACTGCATTTTGTTCTTGATAACCTTTGCAAAATACGTTCTCAACTTCTAATCCAGAATTAATGTGATTTGTTCGTGGTGTCACTGACTGGGTATTTTCTGATCAATTCAGATGTTCTGAATACTCATAGATCTTCCTTTCAACTTATTGTCCAAATTTTTTTTTTAATGTCTCGTCCCAATTTAAACCACTAACTTTAAAAGCAATGTTTAAAATGCTGTGGCTGAAACTAAAACAGCAAATGCTTAAATGTAACATATCGGACAGCAAATGTACAGAGCGAGAGAGAGAGACAGTTAAAGGATTAATATCCTTTTAGCAGAGCTGGGAAATTAGAAATTTAAATAGGTATAAGATATGGGAGGGGAAGGAGGAAACAAAAAGGAAATTTGTACGGTGGAGAAGGATCTCAACCTGATTCGTCACCTATACCTTTCCTCCAGAGATGCTGCCTGACCTGCTGAGTTCCTCTAGCATTTTGTGTCTTTCTTCGGTGTAAACTAGTATTCCAGTGCAAAGCAGTTCCTCCTTATACGATTAGGCTTGTACTTTGACTTCAATTATAAACTCTGCTATTGCCATTTAGTCTTGGACTTTGTTTAATACTCTTTC
Source organism: Amblyraja radiata (assembly GCF_010909765.2). Lineage (NCBI taxonomy): Eukaryota > Metazoa > Chordata > Chondrichthyes > Rajiformes > Rajidae > Amblyraja > Amblyraja radiata. Next base: position 16,369,470 of record NC_045980.1, on the reverse strand, counting down.
GCATTATTCAGATTTATTTGTCGTATACACCGGGGTACAATTAAGTTCCTTATTCATGTGAAGCTCGTAGAGTAAACGGTATACGTGATAATGATAAATATGTACAAGGTACAACAAGTGTAAAACAACAGAATGGTGCAAAGACTAGTGCAATCTGAAGTAGAGCAAATACATTTTTAAGTACAATAACGGGATAACTGAATGAGGTAGGTGGGGTTGTGGATAATGAAGTAGATTTTCAAAGTCTACAGAGAGATTTATGCCAGTTGGAAGAGTGGACTGAAAGATGGCAGATGGAGTTTAATGCTGATAAGTGTGAGGTGCTACATCTTGGCAGGACAAATCAAAATAGGACGTACATGGTAAATGGTAGGGAATTGAAGAATGCAGGTGAACAGAGGGATCTGGGAATAACTGTGCACAGTTCCCTGAAAGTGGAATCTCATGTAGATAGGGTGGTAAAGAAAGCTTTTGGTGTGCTGGCCTTTATAAATCAGAGCATTGAGTATAGAAGTTGGGATGTAATGTTAAAATTGTACAAGGCATTGGTGAGACCAATTCTGGAGTATGGGGTACAATTTTGGTCGCCTAATTATAGGAAGGATGTCAACAAAATAGAGAGATTACAGAGGAGATTTACTAGAATGTTGCCTGGGTTTCAGCAACTAAGTTACAGAGAAAGGTTGAACAAGTTAGGGCTTTATGCTTTGGAGCACAGAAGGTTAAGGGGGGACTTGATAGAGGTCTTTAAAATGATGAGAGGGATAGACAGAGTTGACGTGGATAAGCTTTTCCCACTGAGAGTAGGGAAGATTCAAACAAGGGGACATGACTTGAGAATTAAGGGACAGAAGTTTAGGGGTAACATGAGGGGGAACTTCTTTACTCAGAGAGTGGTGGCTGTGTGGAATGAGCTTCCAGGGAAGGTGGTGGAGGCAGGTTCGTTTTTATCATTTAAAAATAAATTGGATAGTTATATGGACGGGAAAGGAATGGAGGGTTATGGTCTGAGCGCAGGTATATGGGACTAGGGGAGAATACGTGTTCGGCACGGACTAGAAGGGTCGAGATGGCCTGTTTCCATGCTGTAATTGTTATATGGTTATATGGTTATAGGTAGAGTTAAAAGTAAGAGTAAGCAGCAGCACCTCTGGGAAGGTGGTGAGGGACAAGTAGCCGACTCATAAGTCTGATGGCAGTGGGGACGAAGCTTTCTTAAATCTGAATGTCTGAGTTGTCAAGCTCCTGTGTCTTCCAGGAGGTAGAAGGGAGAAATGAACTAACCGGTGTGCCAGGCATCTCTGCACTGTGAGGATGTACTGGATGGAAGGAAGTGGGAAGTGACAAGCCTGTGATGGACTGGGCTGCATTCACCACTCTCCGCACGTTCAGCAATCAAGAGCAGAGCAGTTGCTCAACCAGGCTAAGATGCATCCTGACAGAATATTTTCTACAGCACACCTGTATAAGTCCGAGAGAATCCTCGTTATCCACTTGCATTGCACATTATTCCTTTCTGAAGAAGGGTCCCGATCTGAAGCGTCATCCATTTCTTTCTCTCCAGACATGCTACCTGTCCCGCCAAGTTACTCCAGCATTTTGTGTCTATCTTCGGTTTAAACCAGCATCTGCTGTTCCTTCCTTCACATTCCTTTTTATTAGTTAGCTTCTACTAATTTCTATTCTTGTACATCTCTGCTTTTGTTTATTCCATCTAGCACTCTTGCTCTATATTATGTCTCTAATTCTTCCATTTCTACTGTGGTCACTGATTAAAAATATTGTTTCTCGCTCCAAACCTGCTGACATTTTATTTGTATTTGAAAAACAGAACTGGTTATGTCTTCAAGGCATTAACTTTGTTCCATCATAATCTTGGAGTTTAATTTTGTAAGATTTTTTTTCCTATTTCTCCTGTGTTCTTGGATGCAATAATTTTTTACTTTCTAACTGCAGGACTGGTTGAATGCTATTTAGCTTCAAACAGCATTCGTGAGGCGATGGTGATGGCAAATAATGTCTTCAAAACACTGGGCCCAAATGCCCAGACTTTGACTCTTTTTGCCACTGTTTGCTTGGAAGACCCAATGACGCAAGAGAAGGCGAGAACACTTCTGGATAAAGCCCTGGCACAGAAATCCGACTATCTAAAAGCAGTGGTCAAAAAAGCAGAACTTCTGAGTAAGATATGTCTTTAATTCCTTTCATTTTGTCCATGCGTGTGTCAGTATCAGTATATCTTTATTGTCATTTTCCTGAGTACTCACATACCCAGAGGAAACAAAAAAACGTTGCTCAACCAGTGTCCATTCAGTGTGCAGTACAAATAACAACAAATAACTAGAAATAAAAAACATATATCATGAACAAATTAAATTAAACACTCTACTCTCTACTAAACATCAACAGGCGTTCCGATCGACAGCTGCTGCAGTGTGTCCAGGTTGGTGGTTGGTGCGCGATACTTTGGCAGGGGGCTAAGTCCGTTTATCAGTCTTATAGCCTGCGGGAAGAAGCTGAGGAGCATCCTGCTGGTTTTGCAGCTAATGCTCCTGTACCTCTTCCCAGATGGCAGGATGGAGAATATGTGATGCGATGGGTGGTAGGGGTCTTTGATGATGGAGATGACTCTGTTGATACATCTATTCCTGTATATGTCCAGCAAGAAAGGGAGTGGAGCACCAATAATCCTGCTGGCGGTCTTCACAATCCTGTCAAGTTGGTGCCGTTCGTACGCCTTGCAGCTCCCGAACCAGGAAGTGATGCCGTTGGTTAATGTGCTCTCGATTGTCCCCCTATAAAAAGTTCGTAGATGTGTAGTGGGGAGACCTGCTTTACGTAGTCTTCGGAGAGGGTGTAGTCGCTGCTGGGCTCTTGACCAGTGCTGTGGTGTTGGTTGTGGACATCAGGTCATCTGACAGGTGGAGTCCTAGGAACTTCACGCTGCTGACCCTTTCCACATCAGCTCCATCGATGTGCAGAGGTGTATGGTGTTGTTTTCCCGCCCTCCTGAAGTCAACCACCATCTCCTTAGTTTTTCCCACGTTGAGAATGAGGTTGTGGGATTTGCACCATCCTGTGAGCAGCTCCACCTCCATCCTGTACGCCGACTCATCATTGTCACTGATGAGACCCACCACTGTTGTGTCATCAGCGAACTTGTTGATGAAGTTGTTATTGAGTCTAGCAGTACAGTCATGTGTAAGCAGACTAAACAGCAGGGGGCTTAGGACACAGCCTTGGGGCGAGCCAGTGCTCACGGCTATGGTTTTTGATGTCCTACTGCCCACCCTGACTGTCTGCTGCCGTTGTGATAGAAAGTTCAGGACCCAGTTACATGTGCCAGCATCAACCCCCAATAGCTCCAACTTCTCCATCAGCTGCTGCGGTGTGTGTGTGGTATAATGTGTCATTCATTACAAGAATATATACAAGTGGTTAAATGTGAGGTAAATACCAGATGAAAAGAGATGTATTGATTTTTAGGAGACATTTAAGAGACATTTGGACAGGTACATGAATAGGAAAGGTTTAGAAGGATATGGGCCAAACACTGGTAGGTGGGACAAAATGTGTAGGAAAGAATGTTGGCAGGAATCTGGTTAAATATCCCCCATTCTTCATTGAGCATTTTGGAATAAACTTAAATCAAAAAAAAAAATTTAAGGACACAAAGTGCTGGAGTATCTCAACAGGTCAGACAGCACCTCTGGCGAGCAAGGATAGGTGACGTTTCAGGCCGAGACCCTTCTTCATACTGATGGGGGGAGGGGGGGGATGGCAAGAAAGCTGGGAGAGGAGAGAGGTAGAACAAAGCACGGCAGGTATTAGCTGGACCCAGGAGTAGAAGCGGTTTTGCTAGGCATATGATTTCAACATAGGTCCGAGATTAAAACAGAAGGTGCTCCTAGTGCGTAGGGAGAGGATGTGAAAGTGGGATAACATCGAATTAGTGTGAATGGGTGATCAATGATCATCATTGACTCAGTGGGCCAAAGGGCCTGTTTCCTTGCTGTATCTTTAAAACTAACAGCTAAATTTAATGCTGCTATGTAATGGAAAAGGTCATTTGGGTCACAGGTGTATAGATATACAAATACTAATATTAAAAAAGATCTAAACTGGCTTGGTATTGTCTTAAATAGCATTTATAAAAACTTATTTTTTTCACCTATAATACCTATATTTTGAGGGGGAATTGGGAGTGTGTTGAGCTGGATAGATCTGCCATGATTGAATGGCGAAGTAGACGATGGGCCGAATGGCCTAATTCTGCTCCTATAACTTATGGACTATTTTATGTTGAGGCATGCAACTAGGAAGGGATAGATTGAATTAACCAATGTTGGTCATATCTAGCATTGTGTTAAAATATAATTGTTTTTAATCAACTAAATGTGTAATTTTTGAGTCGGGTGGAAGATTTTATGGCTTGATTTTTGTTTTGTTTAAAAAAAGAAAATCAAGTTTCTAACAATTGACTCAGGAAGTCTGCGAATTCATAAAATGGTTGATTCTTCCTTTCACTTGATCCATCGGAGAGAGGTTAGAGCAAAAGCAAAATGCTTCTCCATAGATGGGAAAAAAAAAGTAGAACAAATGGAGCCCGGCACCTCCTGCAGTCTGTTTGAGAACTGCACAAGCCTGAGAACTGGTGACTCACTCACCCAGTGTCGGGGAAACTGGAGGGAGGGTATAAAGAATCTGCTATAAATCTTTTTATTTTGCATTTTTAACCTTTGCCGTTTACTAGTTTGCCAGTCAAATCTTATCAACTCTCTTTTAGGTCGTGAGCAGAAGTACGAAGAAGGTATAGCTCTTCTGCGAAATGCGTTGGCAAACCAGAGTGTTTGTATTCTGCATCGGATGCTTGGAGATTTTCTGGTGGCTATAAGCGATTACCAGGAAGCAATGGACCAATACAGCATTGCATTAAGGTACACAGCGTCTTGCCAGCCGACTGGTTTGTTTAGTTTAGGGATACAGCATGGAAACGCGCCCTCCAGCTGACCGAGTTCATGCCACCCATCGATCACCCGTTCTCACTGGCTCTATATTATCCCACTTTCTCTTTCCTACATACTAATAGCAATTTACAGAGGCCAATTAACCTACAAACCCGCACGTCTTTGGCATGTGAGGGGGAACTGGAGCATCCGGAGGAAACCCGCGCAGTCTCTGGGAGAATGTGCAAACTCCCCACAAACAGACCCGTCGACAGGGTCGAACCTGGGTCTGGTGCTGCGAGGCAGCAGCTATACCAGCTGCGCCACTGTGTCCCCTTTTAAAAAAAACAAAACACCAGTATTTTTAACAAAACACAAAAGTGCTGGAGTAACTCAGCGGGGCAGTCAGCATCTCTGGAGAACATGGATAGGTGACGTTTTGGCTCTGGACTCTTCTTCAGTCTGATCTGAAACATCACCTAGCCATGTTCACCGCAGATGCTGCCTGACCCACTGACTTATTCCAGACTTTTATGTTTTACATAGAAACATAGAAAATAGGTGCAGGAGTAGGCCATTCGGCCCTTCGAGCCTGCACCGCCATTCAATATGATCATGGCTGATCATCCAACTCAGTATCCTGTACCTGCCTTCTCTCCATACCCCCTGATCCCTTTAGCCACAAGGGCCGCATCTAACTCCCTCTTAAATATAGCCAATGAACTGGCCTCAACTACCTTCTGCGGGAGAGAATTCCAGAGATTCGCCACTCTCTGTGTGGAAAAAGTTTTCCTCATCTCGGTCCTAAAAGATTTCCCCCTTATCCTTAAAGTGTGACCCCTTGTTCTGGACTTCCCCAACATCGGGAACAATCTTCCTGCATCTAGCCTGTCCAACCCCTTAAGAATTTTGTAAGTTTCTATAAGATCCCCCCTCAATCTTCTAAATTCTAGCGAGTACAAACCGAGTCTATCCAGTCTTTCTTCATATGAAAGTCCTGACATCCCAGGAATCAGTCTGGTGAACCTTCTCTGTACTCCCTCTATGGCAAGAATGTCTTTCCTCAGATTAGGAGACCAAAACTGTACGCAATATTGCTCAAGATTCTAGCATCTGCAGTTCCTTGTTTCACCTGTACTTTTATAAACCAATAAAAAGGTCTATAGAAAGTGTAAGTGAAGTTGAGCACAAATGAATTAAGTGCATTTTCTGAAACCAGTCCAGCTTGAGCACATGTGTGACATCCGTCTTCCTCTGCTGCTTCTCGGGAAGTTGGGTCATCTTTGAGCGTGGTGAACAAACCTCGGATGAGTATATTTTGTTGTTTGCAGGACACATGTTTAAAATAGAGGTTTCATGCCCTGGTCCAAAATACCTTCAGATTATGCAATTTAGAAGAATTGCAATTGACTGTCAGTTGTAGTAAAGAGTATGGAGTAAAATAGGATTTTTCATTCATGATGTATTTATCCTTTAATACAAGTTGAAATTTGTTTGTTTCTTGGTTGCACGTTCTCCCTGTGACTGTGTGGGTTTTCTCCAGGTGCTTCAGTTTCCTCCCACGCTCCAAAGCCGTACAGGTTTGTAGGTTAATTGGCTTTGGTAAAAATTGAAAATTGTCCTAATGTGTAGGATAGTGTTAGTGTGCAGGGTGATTCCTGGATGGTGCGGACTCAGTGGGCTGAAGGACCTGTTTCGATGCTGTATCTCTAAAGTTTAAAGTCTAAATTGTACCTTATTTAAAATGTGTTATTTTTGTTCTTTGTTGTTCTTGACTAGATGTTTGAATTCTAATCAATAAACATATCTCTCCCTCTCTCCACACTCATACTTTGACAATTTCATAATGAATGGAAATGGGCCTTGATCTCTTATCCAGAAGGTATTACTTCTAGAAGTAACTCACGTTATCTTTTGCAGCTTGGATCCCAATGATCAGAAGTCTTTAGAAGGCATGCAGAAGATGGAGAAGGAAGAAAGTCAGACCGAGGCAGCACAAGAGGAGGATGTGGATGACATGGAAGGTAGTGGAGAAGAGGGAGACCTGGAGGGGAGTGACAGTGAGACTGCACAGTGGGCAGATCAAGAACAGTGGTTTGGCATGCAGTAGGAAAAGCACACGGGCCTCTTCAAATGAACTTCTCATGTTTGGAATCCATGGTTCTGTTAACCAGGTACCTTGGATTTTATAATGAATTGTAATCATTGCTTCGTATTACAGAGGGAAATACTTTGTCAGATATCTGTTATTACTTGTTGTGTTTCAATTATAATTGTACAGCATTGTACTATTTTCTTTATAGAAATACTCTTCACTTCCATAATGTATATTCAAGTCAGTTAACTGATATGGTGACAACAGATTGAGTTTGTGTGACTGTTGTGACGTCACTTATTAAACATGTCAATTTGAGACTTAATTTTCCAAATTTATGAAATCTATACAGTGAGCCCAATGTCTTGGGTATAGGTTTGCATGAATTAAGGCCAAGCTGAACTCCAAATGCTGAAATATTTTTCTAATTGTCTTTGTGAAAGCTGTAAAATCCAAGCAGGGTGACTATGAAACATTTAAACTGCTTGAATCCTGAAGCTGGATTGCAGAGCAAGTGATAGATTTCAAAAAATTGTGTTTAGAAATTTACACTGACTACTGTAATTTTTTACCTTGAAACATCTTGATTTAGTTCTCCATTGAATCTATATTTTTCCAATGGCCACATCCACCAAAGTAGGATTTGAAAATAGGATGATTGGCTTGGACTCAGTGGGCTGAAGGCTCTGTTTCCATGCTGTATCTCTAAATTATTCTCGGATCCATTGCCAATTTGATCTATTGCCAATTTTGCTTTGTCATTAAGACCTGGATTTGCTCCAATCTTTGGTGCTGGCTAACTCTTTGTGCTCCATGCAAGAATTAAATTTGTACACGGCTGAATCCAATTTCAACAGACATTGTGGATCATATAACTTATTGTTTGTATTAAATCTTTTTGACAGCTGTGATGCTCTACGCTGTCTCACCAGCTCGTTCTTGCAATAACTGTTTTGATAGCCGTATTGTGTCTTTTTTAAAGAATAGAGGTAAAATGACATTTTGCAGTACTAATTGAAATGTATACAGTGTATACACTGTAGTTGTGAGCATCATTGTATATGAAATGCATGTTTTTTCCTTTAAATAAAAATTAATGTCCTCTGTTAGAAATTGCTCTTATTATCTTGTGACATGGCACTTGGTACTTAAAGTAACTTTTGATTAGTATATCAGAATGGGATGATTTGTTTTAGATGTGCAATGTGGTCTGCAAGGAATTGTATTTCAAAATGTGTGTCAACTAAACTGAATGACCTTTCTTTTGGCTAACAGCTTATTCTTCCAAATGTACCCATTTTGTGTGGCAGGTTCATGAAGCCAATATGGAGAAACAAAAACTACAGATGCTGGTTAATACACAAATGGACACAAAGTGTAACTCAGCAGGTTAGGTAGCATCTCTGGAGAACATGGTCAGGTGATGTTTCTGGTCAATACCTTTCTTCCGAACCTTCGGTCTGAAGAAGGCTCCTGACCTGAAATGTCATCCATCCATGTTCTCCAGAAATGCTGCCTGACCAGCTGAGTTACTCCAGCATTTCACGTCCTTTCATGAAGCCAGTATCTGGGTCAATCAATCAATCAATCAGTTTTATTCGTCACTAGCACATAAAGTGCAAGTGAAATGAATTTGCCAGCAGCGGTACAAAGAAAAAGAACACACAAAAACACAATAAAAATATAACACAAACATTCATCACTGTGGTGGAAGGCACAAAATTTGGCCAGTCCTCCTCCATTTTCCCCCGTGGTCGGGACCTCAACCCGCCGCTGCGGGCATCCAGATGAATGAAAGTCAAGGTAAGTCCTGAATCAGTGCCTCCCCCACCGGAGACCGCGGCTTCAGGTTGGTGTAGGCCGCAGGTCGACGGTCAGAGATTTAAAGTTCCCGCCGCGCTGCAGCCAGAAGCACCGCAGACCGCAGGGCCGGCAGTCGAAGCTTATGTTGCTTTTGTCCCAATACTGACTCCATGATCATATATTACCCACACACAAAAACTACTGATTATGAAATACCCCCGCTGCTAATCAATCGGTGCGTAATTCCTGTTTTTGCAATAACTTCAGTTCCCAAATTCAGTCCATATTAATTAGATTTAAAAAATCTATAGCAAACAAATTAAGTTACACAAACACATAATTGTTGTAGTTTTAGCATCCTATTCCTTACATATTGATGTTATCCAGTAGTTGCTGCGTCTGGATCAAACGCCTAGTCAGTTGCAAGCAGCTAATTTTGCAAGGAGCCCACCATCTGTTTCTTGTATTATCTGAGCTGAGTTTGTGAACACATTGTGTCACATTTTGTAGCTTGACACTCGCTAGCTGGCGCCTACCCATCCCATTGAAAACTGCTTTCACCACTCCCTTGGCAAGAAACCCACTCAATAGTTCATTCCAATTGTCTTGTCACAGTCTCTTCCACTGAAGCGCTGGGACATTTCTGACAATTATGCCTTAATTGAAGCGTAAATCTGATACTTGCACGTGCTGTAATTATACTGAATGCATTGCATCATAACTAACTCTAGCTCCCTGTCTCATTATATTTTGTGACCTTTTGTTTCCCTTCAAATCTTGTCTAACATTACACTGCTTCAAGGAGGAGGTTTATTGCTTTATCCTCTTTCCACTCCAGACTTGCTGGTCATGATTTTATTTTTATCATACGTTATAGGAGCAGAATTAGGCCATTCAGTGTATCAAATCTATTCTGCCATTCAATCATGGCTGATCTATGTTTCCCTCTCAACCCCATACTTCTCCCCATAACCCCTGACATCCCTACTAATCAAGAACCTGTCGATCTCTGCCTTTAAAAAGATCCAACGACTTGACCTCCATAGCCGTCTGTGGCAATGTATTCCACAGATTAATCATCCTCTGACTAAAGAAGTAAAATAAATTCCTCCTCGTCTCCTTTCTATAGGTAGGTCCTTTTATTCTGCGACTGTGGCCTCTGATCTGAGACTCCTACTAGTGGAGACATCTCCACATCCACTCTATCCAGGCCTTTCACTATTCGGTAAGTTTCAATGAGCTCCCCCCCCCCCCCTCATCTATTGTGGATTTACTTACCATGACCGAGAATGTATTGATGTACATTTATCTAGAGGGTGAGCCTGGTTGGCTAATATTGGAGGTGATGATCAGTCATTTAGACACTAGTGTAACACAACAACATGCCCTAGGCACTTCAATGTGGCTAATACATGCACCGTTAGGAGTAATTGGGGGAAATTATAAATCCTTTGAGTTTTTAATAACAAATAAAATGAAAAAGAAATGGAAATAAAGAGATCATAATGCAGAAAGCAGTTGTAGTTTGGATGCCCTTTGGAACTGTGACCAAAATGTGGTAAAAACTAAATAAATGATTGAGTATGTGTACACACAAAATTGTCTTAATGAAACGATGCAAACGAGTGGCTTAAAATAATGAAATTGTTATTTAAAGTTAATGCACTGCATAATTTTATTTCGTTTAGAGGATACAGTGTGGAAACAGGCCCTTCGGCCCACTGAGACCGTGCTGACCAGTGATCATCACACACTAACACTATACTATTAACCTAATCTATAACTTGATTTATAACCAAAGATCAAGTCTGATCCCTGTGAGTAAACTGACTTAACTACAAGTCATTGAGGTAAGCTTTTTTTCTAATTAAGAAAGAACCTGCAGCCATTAGGTATCTGTTTAAGAAGGAACTGCAGATGCTGGAAAATCGAAGGTACACAAAAATGCTGGAGAAACTCAGCTGGTACAGCAGCATCTATGGAACGAAGGAAATAGGCAACGTTTCGGGCCGAAACCCTTCTTCAGACTGATGGGGGGGGGGGGGGGGAAGAAATTAAAAAGGAGGAGGAGCCCGAAGGCTGAGGGATGGGAGGAGACAGCCCGAGGGCTGAGGAAGGGGAGGAGATAGCAAGGACTAACAAAATTGGGAGATCAATGTTCATGCCCCCAGGATGCAGACTCCCCAAGGTGGTGCTGTTCCTCCAATTTCCGGTGTTGCTCGCTCTGGCCATGGAGGAGACCCAGGACAGAGAGGTCGGATACGGAATGGGAGGGGGAGTTGAAGTGCTGAGCCACCAAAAGGTCAGGTTGGTTATTGCGGACCGAGCGGAGGTGTTCGGCGAAACGATCGCCCAGCCTCCGCTTGGTCTCACCGATATAGATCTGCTGACATCTAGAGCAGCGGATGCAATAGATGAGGTTGGAGGAGATGCAGGTGAGCCATTAGGTGTCTGTTGTGGCCACAGTTCTGTCCCCAGAGCTTCACAATGAAATATCTCCAGTTACTATTGTAAAGGATCAATTCCTCACTTCACAATGAAATATCTCCAGTTACTATTGTAAAGGATCAATTCCTCAGTTAATCTGTTTAAACTGTGGGATAACTATGCTGTCCATCTTCAAGTTCAGTACTCCTTTTCCATTCACCTGAAGAAGCAGTAGTTTAATTATTCTATGAAAATTGGCACTCTCACCAGTGATGGGCTAGATATGTGCCCAAGATGGGCTCAAATTCACAATTTCAAGACTACTACTCACACTGAAATGGTTTTAGAAGTATAATCTATGCTTGTTTATTTTAAGGTCAAATATGTTAAAAAATATATGATTTCTACTGAGTTAATGGCATAATTGCAGTAACAGTCCAGCTGTTGTGGTGTTTAGCCTTGTGTGGCATTAGAGATTGCTTTTAAGCTCAATGAGTTTAATCTTCAATTTAAACTGTTGGAAAATTAAATATTTTACATCAATTACATGTATTGAATTGAAATGTTGCAAGCTTGGTTACAGAATTATTTTTGATTTGTTTTAAGGAAAGGGTCTAAACTTATTTCCAAGCTGAAGTGATTTGTTTTTTTTACGGTTAGGAACAGAATCACATTTCTAAAAGGTCTTTTATTGTATTGATACTTATTGTTTGTGTAAAATCTATTTTGAAAGCCGAATTAAAAAGTCCAGGTAGACTTGCAGTCCATATAGACCGTGGGCCGAGGTGCTTTTTCGTTTCATTTCGTGACCCAAATCATGTAACTACCTGCATTTATAACATATTGTGTAAAAATATTATAGAAATCATACCTGAAACAAAACCTGCACATAATTTTAAAATATGAGAAAAACCTCCAATTTTCCGAGTCGTAATTGTTCTATCAAAGTATGTTTGAGTCGGACGCCAATTGACCAATCACGTGCTTTGTTTTATGCTAGTTAGGCAGCAAGGCCACTGGGATCATGGCTGCCTCCTAATAACATCACAACAATAGCAAGGTTTCGAAATGCTAACCACTTGCTGATAATTTTGTTTTACAACTGATTTATCTTTGTAAAGTTATGTTATGAACTGTGAAATAATAATGATAAGTAAAAATGTAGAGCTAGGGTTAGGCATTTTCCTCTCAGTGGAAGAGGGTTACGGATAAGGCAGGGGTCGGCAATCTACGGTCCACAGGCCAGATCCTGCCCATAACCCGAAAATATCCAGCCCGCAGTCTGAGGACTTCCTTGACGGAGCTGGCGCTGAAGCCGGCCCTGGGCCGAGCTGAGCAGTAGGGGAGAAGAGACGGAGTCAGTCGGTCGGGCTGATGGCCGGCCGGTGGGTGTAGTGAGGGGTCGGTCGGGCTGTCGGCCGGCTGGTGTTGCAGTGAGCAAGTGGGCGGACTGACAGAGCTGGCGCTAGTGGGGTGCTGATGGAGACCCGGGCGGCTTGCAGGGCAGTGCTGCTCCCCACCATGTTGACATTCGGTGTAATCGTGACTTTGGGTGGGCTGCTGCTGATGATCCAGAAGGGCATGCTGACCGAGGTGGACGCGCTGAGCGGCCACACGTACGGAGCCCGCAGCTGGTCCCAAAGCAGTTCCAGCTCCAGCCGTGGGCAGCTCTGGGAGGGGGGCGAGTCAGGATTACAGTTAGGTATTTTCCTCTCAGTGGAAGATGACTTGGCCTTCTCCCAGCCTGGCACTGGCCCAGTCCCACTATGGTCGTGACCCCCCACTCTGCACACTGGCAGTCAGTGGGGTTCAGTAAACTGGGGAATGCATACAATCTGCCCTCAGCCATTAATTAGGTGGGTTCAGGAGCCGGTGAAACCCTGGACCTCTGCGGCAGTCCCGTATTCAATGTACCCATAAACAGCTATATATGATTGAGCACCTGAGCGCGCTGTTACTTTTTCTAATTAACTTAATTAATGTGCGACTTTTTGCACTGACGAGTTATTAATTCCTTATCAATGATGTTTTATCTAAACCTGTGCCAAATTTCAAATAGATGCCAGACATGTGTCACGAAAGTTAAAATCTAGAGTCCTATTGGCTCCTCGGCCCACAGCCTAAATGTACTAGCTCATTTGCAATTATGCACAAACAGCATCCTTTTGTCTTCTCCACATGTCACATCCAGCCTTGGTTAATATCTCCACCCATCTCTTCCCCACCTGACTCATCAGCCAATCAACTCCTCACCTGAATCTACCTATTGCTCGCTAGTTTTTGCCCCATCCCTTCCCCTGGCCTCTCTCCTCACCAGTGGAGCTGCTGGTAGAGCTGCCATCGGTGTAATCGTGACTTTGGGTGGGCTGCTGCTGATGATCCAGAAGGGCATGCTGACCGAGGTGGACGCGCTGAGCGGCCACACGTACGGAGCCCGCAGCTGGTCCCAAAGCAGTTCCTGGGTTCAATCCTGGGTTCAATCCTGACCTCAGGTGTTGTCCAGCTGGAGTTTACATGTTCTCCCTGTAACTATGTGGGTTTCCTCTGGGTGCTCCGGTTTCCATTGACACTCCAAAGATGTAGAGAGGTTTGAAGGTTAATTGGCTTCTGTAAATTGTAAATTGTCCCTTGTGTGTAGGATAGAATGAGTATATAGGGAGATTGCTGGTCAGAGCGGACCTGGTGGGCCAAAGAGCCTGTATCTCTAAAGTCTAAAGTAAAATCTAAAGTCATAGCTTCTAAAAGCGTAGAAGGGTCACTGCAAGTTCGTGCATACAATGCCAACAGTGGTCCTTCAACCAACAGAAGGAACAACCCACCACACAAACTCTCCACCCACTCCAGCAGCCACTTTCTGCTCCCTCTTTGGAAGAGTCTACAGTTCCCACATTGATCCCATTAGCCATCTCAAAATCCACAGACCTGAGTTGGAAACAAGTCACCTTCAGTCCCAAGGAACTGTCTAAGAGGAGAAGACATTTTAATATATTAAAAATCCTCAACAAGTTCTTGGATTGGTGTTAATGTGAGAATGGGAAGCATTTGGGAACAGAGGGAGTATTGCTAAGATAGGGAACGAGCACATTGTAGACTTGTAAGTAGCACAAAATGACAACATGACTCTCTAAAAACACACAAAATATATAATTAAAGGCAAACAATTGACTGACAAAAATATACACATCAGAAAAGCACTGGAACGATTCTGAACACAAGGATTATCTCATATACACAAACTCCTGTTCAAAAAACAGACACTCCAAGAGGAAACAAGAGCGAAGAACTGATACTGTGTAAATGATGCCTGCAGTCATCTCTCAGAATAGTTCTCCAGTGTGAACCCTGACAATTATTTATTCAGTGCTCCAGGTGTTTTGTAAATGTATTTTGATGTGCTGAGTTGAAATTTTTTTAAACTGAATGAGGTCGCAGCCAAAATAGTGTTTTAATGTTATAGCAATTCTCCCAGAGGATAATGATGCTGTTCCAAAACAAGTCTAATGGAGACTTTTTCAGATTAATATGTTCTCTAACTGGCTAGCACTGGGCAATGGCCTATATTCCACAAATAGTTTCACCTGGGGACAGTTCAGAAGTACAGCAGATTTTACTGTTCAGAACAGTCAAGGACTCTGTCACAACTACCGAGAAGGGTTTCGGTCCGAAACGTCGCCTATTTCCTTCGCTCCATAGATGCTGCTGCAACCGCTGAGTTTCCCCAGCAATTTTGTGTACCTACCGCAAGACTAGATACTTGTCCCTAATGTGTACACTGTGATTTAAACATAGAACATAACATAGAACATAGAACATAGAACTGCTGTAGCTTTGGGAGCAACAACAGCAGCAGCAGGAGGAGATTAGCAAGAGATACGACTGATTGGCTCTAGCCCAAGTGGGAGGAGAGAAGTGAGTCAGTGCTGGGAAAACAGTTGAAAACTGAGGAATTTGGTTTGTAAATTGGTAAATCGGGCAATTTATCAGTCAATTTAAGTAAGACTGCTCTTAGGGAGCGGCAGTGAGTGAGCGGCCTTGTGAGTGAAGTGCCCTGTGAGAAAAGTGTGAGTCTTTGGCTCGAGAGTCTTCGGCGAGGAGTCTGAGGAGAGGAGACTACGCAAAACACTGCAGAGGGAGAGACGAAAGGAGATGTCAGGCAAGCTGATTCAGTGTGATGCTTGCAGTATGTGGGAGGTCAAGGACACCGCTGGTGCCTCTGGCTGCTACAAATGCGAAAAGTGCATCCAGGTAGAGCTCCTGAAGGGCCGTGTTGGGGAACTGGAGAAGCAAGTGGATGACCTCCGGTTCGTCCGAGAAACGGAGTCGTTCCTCGACAAGTCCTACAGTACGATTGTTACACCTAAGGTACTGGAAGAGAGAAGGTGGGAGACAGTGAGAACGGGAGGGAAGCATGGAATGCCAACTTCCCCGGGTGTTGTACCTCTTGTGAACAGGTTCACTCACTTAGAAGCTGTCGGGACAGAAGAGGTGTTTACACTGGGCGGCGGACTGGCTTGTGATGCGAATAGGGCTGTTGAGCCAAAACCAAAAAGGCCTAAGGCAGGCAACGCCATTGTAGTGGGAGACTCCATTGTGAGAGGTACGGACAGGGGTTTCTGCGGCAACAGACGGGATGCGAGGATGGTGTGCTGCCTTCCTGGTGCCAGGATCCAGGATGTCACGGACAGAGTGCAGAAAATCCTCAAGGGCGAAGGTGAACATCCGGAAGTGGTAGTGCATGTTGGCACAAACGATGTCGGAAAGAAGGGGATGAATATTCTGCAGCGTGACTTTAGAGAGCTCGGAAAAATGCTGAAAAGCAGGACCTCCAGGGTTGTTATCTCCGGTTTGCTTCCAGTTCCTCGTGCTGGCGAGAGCAGGAACAGAGAGATACGGGACCTGAACGTGTGGCTGAGGAACTGGTGCACGGGGCAGGGATTTAGATTCTTAGATCACTGGGATCTGTTTTGGGGTAAGGGGGAACTGTACAAAAGGGACGGATTGCATCTTAACAGGTGTGGGACCAGCATTCTGGCAGGCAGGTTTGCCACTGCTACACGGGTTGGTTTAAACTGAATAAGGGGGGTGGGGTGTCGAATGGGCTAGTGGAGGATGGAGTTAAAGGGAAAGGGTTTCTTAAATGTGTGAGCGTAGAGACAGAGGGGTGTAAAATGAGGGTAGAAGCAATAGGTAGAAAGGTGAAAAGTAAAAGTGGCAGGCCGGAAAATCCAGGGCAAAAATCAAAAAGGGCCACTTTTCAACAAAATTGTATAAGGGGTAAGAGTGTTGTAAAAACAAGCCTGAAGGCTTTGTGTCTCAATGCAAGGAGCATTCGTAATAAGGTGGATGAGTTGAATGTGCAGATAGCTATTAATGACTATGATATAGTTGGGATCACGGAGACATGGCTCCAGGGTGACCAAGGCTGGGAGCTGAACATCCAGGGATATTCAATATTCAGGAGGGATAGAGAGAAAGGAAAAGGAGGTGGGGTAGCGTTGCTGATTAGAGAGGAGATTAACGCAATGGAAAGGAAGGACATTAGTTTGCAGGATGTGGAATCGGTATGGGTAGAGCTGCGAAACACTAAGGGGCAGAAAACGCTGGTGGGTGTTGTGTACAGGCCACCTAACAGTAGTAGTGAAGTTGGAGATGGTATCAAACAGGAAATTAGAAATGCGTGCGACAAAGGCAAAACTGTTATAATGGGTGACTTCAATCTACATATAGATTGGGTGAATCAAATTGGCAGTGGTGCTGAGGAAGAGGATTTTTTGGAATGTATGCGGGATAGTTATCTAAATCAACATGTAGAGGAACCAACGAGAGAGCAGGCTATTTTAGACTGGGTATTGAGTAACGAGGAAGGGTTAGTTAGCAGTCTTGTTGTACGTGCCCCCTTGGGCAAGAGTGACCATAATATGGTTGAGTTCTTCATTAGGATGGAGAGTGACATTGTTAATTCAGAAACAATGGTTCTGAACTTAAAGAAAGGTAACTTTGAGGGTATGAGACGTGAATTGGCCAAGATTGACTGGCAATTAATTCTAAAAGGGTTGACGGTGGATATGCAATGGAAGACATTTAAAGACTGCATGGATGAACTACAAAAATTGTTCATCCCAGTTTGGCAAAAGAATAAATCAGGGAAGGTAGTGCATCCGTGGATAACAAGGGAAATCAGGGATAGTATCAAAGCGAAGGATGATGCGTACAAATTAGCCAGAAAAAGCAGCATACCGGAGGACTGGGAGAAATTCAGAGACCAGCAGAGGAGGACAAAGGGCTTAATTAGGAAAGGAAAAATAGATTATGAAAGAAAACTAGCAGGGAACATAAAAACTGACTGCAAAAGTTTTTATAGATATGTGAAAAGAAAGAGATTAGTTAAAACAAATGTAGGTCCCTTGCAGTCAGAAACGGGTGAGTTGATCATGGGGAACAAGGATATGGCGGACCAATTGAATAACTACTTTGGTTCCGTCTTCACTAAGGAAGACATAAATAATCTGCCGGAAATAGCAGGGGGTCAAAGGAGTTGGAGGAATTGAGTGAAATCCAGGTTAGCCGGGAAGTGGTGTTGCGTAAATTAAATGGATTAAAGGCCGATAAATCCCCAGGGCCAGATAGGCTGCATCCCAGAGTGCTTAAGGAAGTAGCTCCAGAAATAGTGGATGCATTAGTAATAATCTTTCAAAACTCTTTAGATTCTGGAGTAGTTCCTGAGGATTGGCGGGTAGCAAACGTAACCCCACTTTTTAAGAAGGGAGGGAGAGAGAAAACGGGGAATTACAGACCAGTTAGTCTAACATCGGTAGTGGGGAAACTGCTAGAGTCAGTTATTAAAGATGGGATAGCAGCACATTTGGAAAGTGGTGAAATCATTGGACAAAGTCAGCATGGATTTACAAAAGGTAAATCATGTCTGACGAATCTTATAGAATTTTTCGAGGATGTAACTAGTAACGTGGATAGGGGAGAACCAGTGGATGTGGTGTATCTGGACTTCCAGAAGGCTTTCGACAAGGTCCCACATAAGAGATTAGTTTACAAACTTAAAGCACATGGCATTGGGGGTTCAGTATTGATGTGGATAGAGAACTGGCTGGCAAAAAGGAAGCAAAGAGTAGGAGTAAATGGGTCCTTTTCACAATGGCAGGCAGTGACTAGTGGGGTACCGCAAGGCTCAGTGCTGGGACCCCAGCTATTTACAATATATATTAATGATCTGGATGAGGGAATTGAAGGCAATATCTCCAAGTTTGCGGATGACACTAAGCTGGGGGGCAGTGTTAGCTGTGAGGAGGATGCTAGGAGACTGCAAGGTGACTTGGATAGTGGGCAAATGTTTGGCAGATGCAGTATAATGTGGATAAATGTGAGGTTATCCATTTTGGTGGCAAAAACAGGAAAGCAGACTATTATCTAAATGGTGGCCGACTAGGAAAAGGGGAGATGCAGCGAGACCTGGGTGTCATGGTACACCAGTCATTGAAAGTGGGCATGCAGGTGCAGCAGGCAGTGAAGAAAGCGAATGGTATGTTAGCTTTCATAGCAAAAGGATTTGAGTATAGGAGCAGGGAGGTTCTACTGCAGTTGTACAGGGTCTTGGTGAGACCACACCTGGAGTATTGCGTACAGTTTTGGTCTCCAAATCTGAGGAAGGACATTATTGCCATAGAGGGAGTGCAGAGAAGGTTCACCAGACTGATTCCTGGGATGTCAGGACTGTCTTATGAAGAAAGACTGGATAGACTTGGTTTATACTCTCTAGAATTTAGGAGATTGAGAGGGGATCTTATAGAAACTTACAAAATTCTTAAGGGGTTGGACAGGCTAGATGCAGGAAGATTGCTCCCGATGTTGGGGAAGTCCAGGACAAGGGGTCACAGCTTAAGGATAAGGGGGAAATCCTTTAAAACCGAGATGAGAAGAACTTTTTTCACACAGAGAGTGGTGAATCTCTGGAACTCCCTGCCACAGAGGGTAGTCGAGGCCAGTTCATTGGCTATATTTAAGAGGGAGTTAGATGTGGCCCTTGTGGCTAAGGGGATCAGAGGGTATGGAGAGAAGGCAGGTACGGGATACTGAGTTGGATGATCAGCCATGATCATATTGAATGGCGGTGCAGGCTCGAAGGGCCGAATGGCCTACTCCTGCACCTAATTTCTATGTTTCTATGTTTCTATAGTGTGGTGCAGGCCTACAATGTCTGCCGAACAAGATGCCAGGTTAAACTAATCTCCTGTAACAGCACATTGTGTCATACAGCACAGAAACAGGTCCTTTGGCACAACTCATTCATGCCATCTAAACCTTTCCTATCCACGTGCCTGTCCAAATGTTTTTTGAATCTTGTCATTGACTTTGCCTTAACTGCCTCTGGCATCTTGTTTCATATACCCAACACTTTCTGTGTGAAAAACCCAGCATCCTCTGTGCCCGATAGCTCATGCCCTCAAGACCTGACAAGATTCTTATAAACATGATGTATATCCATCCATTCCCTGCACACCAATGTGTACATCTACAGGCCTCCTAAATGCATATATCGGCCTAGGCAGCGTGTTCCAGGCACCCACCACTCTGTGTAAAAAAAACTTGCCCTGCACATCTCCTTTAAACTTTACCCCGCTTACCTGAAAGCTGTGCCCTTTAGTCTTTGACATTTCCACTCTGGGATAAAGGTTCTGGCTGTCTACCCTATCCATGCCTCCCACAGCTCACCCCCTCCATGACACACTGGTCAACCTAAGGAGCACCTTCAGCAACAGACTGATTCCACCAAGATGCAGCACAGAACACCACAGGAGATCCTTCTTCCGTGTGGCTATCAAGCTGTACAACTCCTCCCCCTTCTGTCGTAGGGTAGACTGAGACAGACCCCCTCCCCCAACCCCCCAAGTTTTGCACATCCCCAATCCTTTCCACTCATCACTTTAATTTCATCTTTCATGTATTTTGTGTTTTCATGGCTCAGCAGATCAATTTCCCTGGGATAAATAAAGTTCTATCGTATCGTATAGTATATACTTCTATCAGATCTCCCCTCAGCCTCTACCTCTCCCAAGAAAATAATGCAAGTTTGTCCAAGCCCTCATAGCTGATATATGCTCTAATCCTGGCAACAATATCTTTTATTTTAGCAGCTCATTTCAGATAGGACTACTATTCCTACTACTATGTTTAATTTGTGTTTATTGTATGTTTTGTTATTATTGATTCTGTGTATGACTGCAGGCAACATAATTTCGTTCAGACCGAAAGGTCTGAATGACAATAAAGGATCTATCTATCCATCTATTCATTTATTTGACCAGACTTTCCATCTTTTCAATATTTCTTAGAAATGTAATGGCAAAAAAAAAAAGAAGTGTCTTGCCTGTTTTTTGCATTAAAAGCTGCATAGAAATGCAATTATTGCCATTAATTGAATAGTGTATTGGAAAATTGGATGAGAAAGATAATCAAACATTACAGTGCGGCACCACAAGATGGCAGTATAGGGCCCTCACAACACCACGCTCTAGTTGATAAATACAATGCAACCAAGTCCCACACATGTAAAATATTATAGATGGTGAAAGCATGAAATATAAACAGCAAGTACTGGGAATACTCAGTATGTCAGGAAGGATCTTTGAAAAGAGGAATAGAATTTACTTTTCAAACTAACAACTTTTTTTACCAGTTCCGTTGCCATAATTTTAAAACAATGACTAATTTAAATTTAAAACAATTCTACATTCTCCCAGAAAATATCTTCTCCGCATTTATCCCTGTTAATGCCCCAAAATCTCATATGTCCAATCAAGTTCACTCTCATTCTTCTAAACTTCAGGCATCAGTGCATGTGAAGGATACCAAGGAGATTAACGCTTGGAGCGCATACTGTCGTTGTGTCCTTGGGTAAAACACTTCACCCACCTTTGCCTGTGTGTGAATGTGTGTGAGTGATTGGTGGTGGTCGGAGAGGTCGTAGGCGCAGATTAGCAGCCACGCTTCCGTCAGTCTGCCCCAGGGCAGCTGTGGCTACAGAAGTAGCTTACCACCACCGAGTGTGACTGAGGAGTGAATGAATAATGCGATGTAAAGCGCCTTGAGTATTCTAGAAAGGCGCTATATAAATCCCATCCATTATTATTATTATTAACAGTGTAGGTATGGTACATATAACGTGTATTTACACATTGACTTTAGGGCAAATGAAGGGTGGCAGGTTGCTCTGCAACGTAGGGCATATTAAACTCGTGGAAGGGTCTCGACCCGAAACATCACCCATTCCTTCTCTCCAGAGATACTGACTTACTCCAACATTTTGTGTAAACAGTGTAAACCAGCATCTGCAGTTCCTTTCTACACATTGTATTATGCATTACCTTCAAAACAGATGAAGGTAGATTAACAACGTCGGGTACATATGACTTGTATTTATATATTATATTCAGTGCATGTGAAGAGTGCAAGTTCGCTGCACTGCCCAGAAAACTCCCATTCAACATTGAGCCGTTTAGCCGCATCGAGAATGACTCATCTCTCCACTTACTGAGTCTGATCACAGCTCGGATAAAACCTCACACACAGCGTTAATTTTAGATAACCACACTTTTCACATCTTGTTAATTATGTGCATGACTTTCAAAGAGAAAAAAATGGAGATTAATTTATTTGAATAAAAAGACTAGTGAATAATTTACTTTTTTTTATTTGCAATAAATAAATTATTTTCCATATTGCAAAACTCCATTCTAGGATGGCACTTTATTTAAAATAAATAGTTTGGCAATTAATTTACTGAAATGCTTGAATTTAATTAATTCACTGGTTGATGTGTCATGGTTTAGTTTCATCTTAACTGCTGAATTGATATTCTAAAGTGATTAGAATCACCGAATCATACTCTAGGTTTCTTGTGGAACGTATTTAAATGGGAGAAGGAACTGCAGATGCTGGTTTAAACCGAAGATAGACACAAAAGAAGGATTTCGGCCTGAAACATCACCCACTCCTTTTCTCCAGAGATGCTGCCTGTCCCGGTGAGTTACTGCAGCTTTTTGTGTCTATCTTCGTATTTATATGTAAGAATAGCAACCAGATCTTTAGCAGGTCACCTTCTGATCACCAGAGTTGCAAGTTGCAGCAGTTCTTCATTTATGTCTGGGTTAAACTATCTGCTATTTCTGTAAAGGATCACATTTTTCATAGACCTATGTGGCTTAAATATTAGATCCTGTACCTCGAGCGTCAGAATAGTGTGGGAAGTGCAGATGCTGACCAATTTCCTGAGCTGATTGACATAACTCTCCATATTTCTTGAGTTAACAAAAATCAAATCACTCTCAGATTTAACATTTGTATAAATTGTAATTTACAGTCTCAGGTCAGCCCATCACAGTGGTGCAGCGGGTAGAACTGCTGCCTCACAGAGCCAGGTTCGATCCTAACCTCGGCTGCTGTCTGTCCACTCGGGTGAAGTTTAATCCCGTGACTGCGTGGGTCTCCTCTGGCTTTCTCCAACATCTCAAAGACGTGCGGGTTTGTAGGTTAATTGATCTTCGTAAATTGCCTCTAGTGTGTAGGATGTGGATGAGAAAGTGGAATATAGAACTTGTGTGAACGGGTGGTTGATGGTCGGTGTGGACTCGGTGGGCCGAATGGCCTGTTTCCATGCTACGTCTTTCAATTAAGGCTCTGACCTCCCCCCCCCCCCCCCCCCCCCCCCATCGAAAGGATCCACTGAAAAAGCAGCCCATATCATCAAAACCCACACCACCCCTCATTTCATGCCCACCCATCAGGAAGGTGGTACAGAAGTCTGAAACCCTGACCTACCAAGTTCAAGAAGAGCTTCTTCACAACAACCATCAGGCTCTTGAACGCTACACAACACTAACCTCAACTAAGAACTTTGTGGACTGTCATTAGCTGTATTAAGGACTTTGTTTTTTTTGGTTCTGCATTAGTATTAGTTATCAAATTATAGCATTTGTGATTATTAGACATACACTGAACAGACTGAAGCTGCAAGAATGTCATTGTCATATTATCAAGGACAGAACAGTGAATAAACTCGTGAACTGGCCCTTCTTTCCCAATATCTGAAGGAACCTGCACTCATTTTTAAACCATAACCCAGGTTCCCCAACAGTAGAATATTTTCACTTTATCCTAAATATCTCAGATATATCTATCTAATTTCCTCCCGTATTCCAGGGAATACATCTCTCGTTCATGTCATCTACCTCTGTAATTTTACCCGTGGATTCCAGGAATTGTTCTGGAAAATCATCATTCCCACAAAGCCAATATATCCTGCTGAAGTTGTGGTATGTGGAACTATTTACAGAATGCAGATGGGCTTATTATACCGATATCCTTGATGGGCACTTCACAAGCTGCAAGGTCCATCATTTAATTAATCTTTGATTTTTTGTTTTGCACCCCTCAATAGCATCTTGCATATTTCCAGCATTTCGTTTTGATTTATGGCATTTTAATTAATTTTGTTCATGAACTCGCCAAATCTTTTCACGACTTTAAGCATTTCAGAAATAACATTGTCCTATTTTTAAAACCCAGAACCTACATTTGAGCTGCTGACAATTCAGTCAGGTTTTGCATCAATAGCAGACTTGGTTATTTATCTTCCTATTCTGTGCGAGTTATTTGTAAAACCCGGTAGATATTTGCTGCCTCAATGGCCAAACGGGCTCATAAAGAGAAACTATTTTTTTTTTAAATTTCAAAATAGACTTTATTCAATTGATAAATATATACAATTCCTGAACCATTTGAACAAACAAATTCATCCGACATATTCGGAGACTATACAAATTTTTCCAGCACAATTTTTTTTTTTTTACATTTGTCAAATTTCACCAAACAGTCCTCCACCCGTGCCACTCTGTGGCCCCTGTCCAAGTAATAAATATATACAATGTTTTTTACACAGTGCGAAAATTCAATCTGACATTTCAAGTTCCACAAAAATGTCCCCTACCCGTGCCACTCATGTGGCCCCCTGGCGTGGGATACCTTCCCTTAATTTATTTTTTAATTTGAGGGGCGTCTCCACCATACTGTGCCCCCATGTCCAGCAGCGGAAGGACCCTAGACTGTGGCCCTCCCCCACCGAGCCTTGGCGTTGGCTGCACCAAGCTTCAGCGAGTCCCTTAGCACGTACTCCTGCAGTCTGCAGTGGGCCAGTCGGTAACATTCCCTGACGGACATCTCGCTCTGCTGGGTGGTGAGCAACGCTCGGGCAGACCAAAGAGCGTCTTTCACCGAGTTGATGACCCTCCAGCAGCACTCGATGTCAGTCTCTGAATGTGTCCCTGGGAACAGTCCGTAAATCACAGAGTCCTCTGTGACGGAGCTGTTCGGGATAAATCGTTCCAGGGACCCTTTCATACTTCTCCAGACTCTTTTTGCAAATCCACACTCTGCAAAGAGGTGGGCAACCGTCTCCTCTCCATAGCAGCCGTCCCGGGGGCAGCGTGCGCTGGTAGTGAGGTTCCGACGGTGCAGGAAGGATCTAACTGAGAGGGCTCCCCTCACTGCCAGCCAAGCCAGGTCTTGGTGCTTGTTGGTCAGTTCTGGCGATGAGGCATTTTGCCAGACAAGCTGGGCAGTCTGCTCTGGGAACCACGCCACCGGATCCATCGAGTCCTTTCCCTGCAGTGCCTGCAGGACATTCCGTGCTGACCACTGCCCGATGGACTTGTGGTCAAAGGTGTTGGTCCGGAAGAACCTTTCCACAGACGACAGATGGGGCAGCAATGTCCAGCTGACTGGCACATTGCGTGGCATCTGCGCCAGGCCCATCCTTCGCAACACCGGGGACAGGTAGAACCTCAGCAGGTAGTGGCACTTAGTGCCCACGTGCCTTGGCTCTACACTCCGCCTGATGCAGCCACACACAAAGGTGGCCATCAGGATGAGGGCGACGTTGGGCACGCTTTTACCCCCGTTGTCTGCCGACTTGTACATTGTGACCCGTCGCACCCGGTCCATCCTCGACCCCCAGATGAACTGGAAGACGGCCCGGGTGATCCCCGTGGCGTAGGAGGGAGGGACAGGCCACACTTGTGCCAAGTACAGCAGCCCCGAGAGCACCTCACACCTTATGACCAAATTTTTCCCGGTTATGGAGAGGGAGCGTTGCCTCCACAGCTCCAGCTTCTTCCCCACCTTGGCTATCCGCTCCAGCCAATTCTTGTTACTCGCCTCAGCCCCCCCGAACCAGATCCCCAGCACCTTCAAGAAGTCAGGCTTGATAGTGAAGGGGATGGAAGATCGGTTGGGCCAGTTGCCAAAGAGCATGGCCTCGCTTTTCCTGCGGTTCACCCTGGCTCCCGTGGCCGACTCAAACTGGTCGCAGATGCTGATCAATCTGCGGATCGACCTTGGATCCGAGCAGAAGACGGCGACATCGTCCATGTACAGGGAGGTTTTGACCTGAATGCCCCCACTGCCTGGCAATGTCACTCCTCTTATGCTCGCATCCTTCCTGATGGACTCGGCAAAAGGTTCAATACAGCAGACAAACAAGGCAGGAGAGAGAGGGCAACCCTGCCTGACTCCAGACCTTACAGGGAAACTGTCTGATTCCCACCCATTGATTTGGAATGCACTACGGATATTGGTTTAGAGCAGTTTGATCCAATTTCGGATTCCCTCCCCAAAACCCATTTTGGAGAGCACGTCCCTCATGTACGTGTGCGATATCCAGTCGAAGGCCTTCTCCTGGTCCAAGCTGACTAGGCAGGCATCCACCCGTCTGTCCTGCACGTAGGTGATGGTATCTCTCAGCAGCGCTAGGCTGTCTGAGATTTTCCTGCCAGGTACAGCACAGGTTTGGATCACCCATCCCAGAGCAGACTTGACCCGGTTGGCGATGGCCTTAGACAGGATCTTGTAATCTACATTCAACAATGTTATGGGTCTGGTCTCCATTCGTTGTTTTTTTGGAATCATATGGTGCAACACAATTGTAAAAAATAACTGTTTCAGGATTGGACGAGGGTTGGTCAAGATTATAAATAATGATCTCCTTTTCATTTTTATTTTATTTTATTTTCTCTATTTTCTCTCTCAACCTTCTTCATTTACTTGTTTTCTTTTTTCACACACTATATATTAAAAAATTTTAAATTTAAAATTAAAAAAAAAACAAAAAAAAAAAACCCCCCAATGTTATGGGTCTCCAATTCTTTATATCATTCCTCTCCCCCTTCTGCTTGTAGATTAGGGTGATGCTGCCCTTCCTCATGGAGTCTGACATGCTGCATGCTAGAAGCATGTCGTTGTACACTTCCAGCAGGTCCGGGCCCACCCAATCCCACAGGGCCGAATACAACTCGGCCGGCAAGCCATCGCTTCCGGGAGTATTACTCGAGTCAAAGGAGCGGATGGAGCCAGTCAGCTCCTCTAGGGTCAGTGGTTGGTCCAGACTCTCCCGCTTGCTGTCCTCCAAGACCTCCGTGATAGAGGACAGGAAGTTCTGGGAGGCGGTGCTGTCTGTGGCTTCTCTGTCATACAATTCCATGTAAAAGAATTTGCAGACCCTCAGCATGTCTGTCTGCGAGGATGCTACCGAGCCGTCCTCCTCCTCCTCCTCCTCCAGGCTGTTGATCACAGAGCTCCCCCTGTGAACCTTATGGAAGAAGAAACGTGAGCACGTCTCATCCTGCTCCACATGGCGGACCCTGGATCGGAAGATGATCTTGAAGGATTCAGAGGTAAAGAGCCGAGCTTGCCAGTCCTTCACCTCTCTAAGTTCCTCCCTCACATCCACCCCCCTCGACTGCAGAAGGAGCAGTTGTTGCAAATCTGTCTGGTGTTGGCACAATTCCCTCTGACTCTGTCTTGCTCTCTGAACCCCTTTGGCTATGAAGAACCTCTTAATGTTCTCCTTGGTTGCTTCCCACCAGTGTCGGGGAGGCAAAGAGGGGCTTCACCGTTCTCCAACGTGCGTAGTCCCTCTTTAGCTCCTCAACGTTCTCTGGGGTCAACAGCTTCACGTTTAACTTCCACGTCCCTCTGCCTGCCTTCCGGTCCTCCTGTAGGTGACAGGAAGCCTGAAGGAGGCAGTGGTCAGAGAAGAACACCGGCATGAGGTCGGTGTGTCTACGTGACGGCCTTCGTGGTGAAGACGAAGTCTATCCGGGATCGGGCTGAACCGTCCGATCTCGACCAGGTGAACCGCGGCTGGGACCCGCCTGCAGGGTCGCTGAAGGCGTCGTGCAGCTTTGCGTCTTTTACCATTTCCATCAGGAACTTGGACGTGCTGTCCAGTCTGTTGTCGGCACTGCCGGATCGTCCAGCCGCATCAATGATGCAGTTGAAGTCACCGGCCAGAACGAGCTGCCGGGACGTGGCCAACAGCACTGGGAGCTGCTGGAGAACGGCCAGCCGCTCGCTCAGCACGGGTGGGGCATACACATAAAGAGAAACTATGCCACGGATTTGCTTACACACCCATAACAATAACTGATCTGACAATGTTTTTTTCTATTTATATATTAAAACTGTGTGCCTGCCGCCTGGCTGCCTTTCTGCCTTTTGATTCGTTTCCATCGTGTGATGTCACAATGCCCAGTGCTCGCAGATGTCCAATCACAATGCCCAATGCTCGCAGATGTCCAATCACAATGCCCAATGCTCGCAGATGTCCAATCGGAATGGATCATTTACATGTACGGCTGCCGGCTGCATTTCTTCCTTCGATTCCTTGCCACGCCGAATCCAGATGCACAATCGCCGAGATCTTTTCCATTTCGGTAGAGATTTCACTTTTCTTTCTAAGTATCCGCTCCTCATTACATTTCGTCGTGTTTAAGTACACGTTTTTAATCAAATCCTTCTCCCCCCCCACCCCCCAATATTTCAAAAATAAACTGGCTTCTCACCCATAGAAGCAACCATTTCAGTAGACATTTCACTTTTCATTCCAACTATCCACTCCTCATTAGATTTCGTTGTTTATGTCCACATTTTTCATTAAATCCTTCTCCCCCCCCCCCCCCCCCCACTCACTCATTTTGTCGCCTCCTGCTGGCGCCCGCATCTCGCCTCAAAGATGCCATTTAAAACCAGCCGCACTGCTCATTCCTGAGCTGCTTGAGTTGGAGGACCACGTCTCCCGTGGGGGCTACGGGTAGGGAACGGCTGCGTTGGGGGAGCAGACCCAACGGGTCTGCCCTTGGTCTATCTTCTATCTATTCATCTATTAATATATAAAACTGTGTGCCTGCCGTCCGTCCGTCCGGCTGCCTTTCTTCCTTTTGATTCGTTCCATCGTGTGATGTCACAATGCCCAATGTTCACATATGTCCCCTCTTCCACCTCTCCCCCCTCCCACTATCATCCCCACTTTCCCCCTTCTCCCCCCACCTCTCCTCCTCCCTCCACTCTTACCCCTCCCTCCTCCTCTCCCCTCCCCATCCCTCTCTTCCACTTCACTTCTCTCCCCCCTTCACTCTCCCTCCCCACTCTTTCCCCTTCCCTCCCTCCTCCCCCCCCTCACCCACATCTCTCTCCCCATCCCCCTCTCTCACCCCCTACCCTTTCCCTCCCAAATCTGTCCCGTTTCCACCTCCTCTCCCCTCCCTCCCCTCTTCTCACCCCCCCCTCCCCCCCCCTGTGTGTTTGGGGGGTGGTTAATGTGAGTGTGATGCCTCATCTCTCCCCCCCCCCCCCCCCAACGGGTCTGCACTTGGTCTAGTCTATATTTAAAACTGTGTGGCTGCCGCCTGCCGTCCGGCTGCCTTTCTGCCTTTTGATTCGTTCCATCGTGTGATGTCACAATGCCCAATGCTCACAGATGTCCAATCGGAATGGATACATTTACATATGCCTTTGCACCAGCCCCAGCCCCTGGTGAACATTCCATCGTGTGATGTCACAATGCCCAATGCCCAAAGACATTCTTGCCATAGAGGGAGTACAGAGAAGGTTAACCAGACTGATTCCTGGGATGTCAGGACTTTCATATGAAGACTGGATAGACTCGGTTTGTACTCGCCCTCTCTCCTTTCCCTCCCAGATCTGTCCCGTTTCCTCCTCCTCCTCTCCCCTCCCACCCCTCTTCTCACTCCCCCTCCCCCCACCTGTGTGCGTGGGGGGGGGGTTAATGTGAGTGTGATGCCTCGTCTCCCCCCCCCCCCCCCCCCCGCAAACGCCGTTGGGGAAACAGACCCAACGGGTCTGCACTAGGTCTAGTGTCTATTTAAAAGTCTATATGAAAAGGTCTGAAGAAGGGCCCTGGCCCGAAACATCACTTATCCATGTTCTCCAGAGATGTTGACTGACCCGCTGAGTTGCTGCAGTATTTTGTGTCCTTTTGTGTAAACCAGCATATGCAGTGCCTTGTTTCTACATAAAACCCTATCGTATCTGCCTCCACCACCACCCCAGGCAGCACCTTCCAGACACCCAACTGTAAAAAAAAAAAGATTTGCCCCACACAGCTCCTTTAAACTTTTCCCCTTTCACCTTAAACCTAGACCCGCCAGTCTTTGGGATTTCTACCCTGGCACTTAGTATTAATCGGTGGCTCATTAATTATGAGGTAGGTACTCGATGCACAATTGGGAGTTGCTTGAAACAAAAGACAGGAGGGAAATCAAATATCTCACCATCGCCAGTAACCTATTTTATGCTCTGTTACGACAATTGGAGAAGAAAGATAGTTATGCTGCATTCATTACATTTTAAAAGAAAAACCAGATAAATAAATAAATAACTCTCCAGTGCATTCAAAACAAATTTAAACGAGTACAACCTACTTGTATCTTGCCCCAAATCAGTTTTATTTTTGTTCATGCTTTCAAGGTCCAGTACACTGGTCCCTAACTTCCAACCAGTCAGGCAACGAAGGATCGAAACTGGGACGGAGGGCAGGTCCAAACATTTACATTTTGTGCTTTAATTTTGTTTTCAACAATTTAATTTGTTTTTTAGTTAACACTATAATTTTGAAATTACTAAGTACAGCTAAAATTAAAATAAAATAATTTTGACAATCATCAAGTCAGTTATTATGCCATCTTAAAATGTGGACAGCGAGACCAAATGTCTGATTCATTTTTAGCTGTGGGTGGGCAGGTTGGGAGCCACTCGTCTAATAGAATAAAAAGGAAATATTACCATGTAGAAATATGATTGAGTCTGGTTGAATCTTTCTTCTAGTTCTACAGCACGAAGAACAGATGGACAGCACAGTGGCAGAGTTGCTGTCTTAGAGTGGCAGAGACCCGGGTTCAATCCCGGCTACGGGTGCTGTATGTACAGAGTTTGTATGCTCTCCCTGTGATCACGTGGGTTTCTTCCGGATGCTCCAATTTCCTCCATAGACTTACAAGTTTGTAGGTTAATTGGCTTCGGTAAAATTGGAAATTGTCCGTATTGTGTAGGATTGTGCTAGTGTACAGGGTGAAAACCGCTCGGTGCAGACTCGGTGGGTCGAAGGGCCTATTTCCTTGCTGTATCTCTAAAGTCTAGAGATTATTTCCCAAATTAAAATTCTGCAAAGTAACTGGCTGAACAATTAAATGAAAGGTGATCTAAAATTAGGATCTCATTAAATTGACAATTACCTGTAAATTCAAATCTGTGGGAGGAAAGGGGAGGTAAAGTGCCCTTATTACAAACTAATTTAAAGAAAACTTCCTTAAACTCGATGCATTTCAACGTTTAAAAACACTTACAGCATCGAGCCAATGATTCTGATGCTGCAAACGTGGGGATATTGCCAAAGACCAAAGTCATTGACTGAATGACCTCAGATTCCACTTTAAATATTTTCTAAAATATCACTAACATTCATATTTTAATAATAATAATGGATGGGATTTATATAGCGCCTTTCTAATACTCAAGGCGCTTTACATCGCATTATTAATTCACTCCTCAGTCACACTCGGTGGTGGTAAGCTACTTCTGTAGCCACAGCTGCCCTGGGGCAGACTGACGGAAGCGTGGCTGCCAATCTGCGCCTACGGCCCCTCCGACCACCACCAATCACTCACACACATTCACACACAGGCAAAGGTGGGTGAAGTGTCTTGCCCAAGGACACAACGACAGTATGCACTCCAAGCGGTAGCACACTATTTTATATGCTGACATTAACCTGTTCTTGTGCACTATGATCCACCTTCAGCAATTTCTTGCCCATCCGTGTTTCCCCAATTGCATTACACACTTAAATCCCTTTTTTTCATCCAACCCTCCCCCTCACCCTACCTTTTCTAAACTTGCATGGAAAGAAGAAGAGAATACGACTGAAGAAGAGTCTTAACCTGCCTGTGCATTCCCTCCCCAGATGCTGCCTGAGTTCCTCCAGCACTTTGTGCTTTTTCTCAGGGGAATACTATACATTGGATTGTGGCCAAGTAGGAAATAGTACAGAGGAAATCATGTAGAGTAACTTTATTTACCTGAATTTACGAAATGTGTGTGTAGCATGTTACAATGTCAGCACTGAAATAAACATAAGATCTTATTTACAGTTTTCAACATTAAACATGCTGTGTTCTGGCAACTGAAAGGTTCTTGTTATATCTGCATCACAATATTCCTAATGCACTAACAGTTCTGTTAATGCAATACAACTTAAAATTGTTAAATTACAGTGCAAGAGGGAATTCTCTCACTTTGCCTCACATCGAAGAGAAGAAAAAAACTTTCCTTAGAAAAAAATACATTGAAGTTATGAAATTGTTAACCTACAGGATGTCATTTACAGTTCAAACATTCATGATTTGTATCTTTTCTCTAAGTTTTTCATAAATATATTTGCATTTGTACATAGCCATTTTTATAAAGTAGTTCTTTGTCCCGATGACCTAATACACAGACTCTGTTACCTAACAGAAGGAGTGCATTTCCATAATGTACAATTTATAAATTCAATAAAATTTTACACATAGATCGAGGGTCCTCCGCGATTGTGAGTCATCGTCTTAGCAAAGAACATATCTTCTCTGGGAGTACTGTAAAGTTCATGAGGATGTATTGCACAAATTCAGAGTAGGTTTCTCTGAAGTCCTATATTTTAAACACACTTTTCCTCCAAATAGCATACTATTGTTGCACATTATACATGCAATGGTCTTGGTAGTTGTGCTTAAAAACACACATGCACGCAATAACAAAAGAACCTTAGTTTTCTGAAAATTTTTATATAACGGAATTACTTCTCCTCTTCATCTTCCATAGCTGTTGAGAAAGTGGAAAAATATTATCAGATTGGATGCTCAAATAATGCATTTAAAATAAAAAAGATAAGAGTCACCAAATTGGCTCCAGAGAAGAAAGTGAAGAACGTGCTAGATAACTGCTCACTGACAAGCAAGAGAAAGCATTTCCAATAGAAGATGAACAAGCCATTCTGAGGAACATGAATCGCATTTAAGGAACAGGCAACTTTGGTTTGTAAAGACTTAAAGCAACCGTGCCACAGATAGATAGCACATATACCAGCTGTGAAAGAACCCGTGAACATGAGTGAAACATGCACAAAGACTTGCATTAATACGGTGGGAGTGGGGAGACGAGAACGATAGAGTACACACAATGTGCCAACACTGCTGTTAATACTGTTACCCAGTTGAAAGCAAAGCCAATCAGAACATTGATTCCTTCTATCCCCCCCCCTCCTTACACCCCCAATCCCGCCGTGTCAACAACAGTTTCAATCAATTTCAGCACGCCAGTTCTTCCATAGATTTTTTCTTTCAGAATTATGAAGCTTTTGACACTTTTGTCAAAATTTGTTCCTTACGACAATGTGCAGCCAAATAAGCAGTGTGCTGAACACCATCTGCCGGGCTTACTGCCTTGATCACCTCTCTGACTGAAAATGCTTTGCATTTAATATAATAACATGGATTAAAAATAGGAAATAGCCGATGGGAGGATCAAAGGATTGAACGGCTGCCTTATTGAGCACGAACATCGTTGATGTGCCCTCTATAACTCCTCCCCTACACCACGCAAATTGATTCCTTGGCTACTATTCTATAAATTTCAGTTGTCCTCAAATTTCTCACTCAGTCCTTTGCACAAAAAGTGCTGGAATAACTCAGCAGGTCAGGCAGCATCTCCAGAGGACATGGATATGCGACATTTTGGGCAGGAACCTTCTTCAGACTAAGAGCCGGAAGAGAGGCAAGAGCAGGACAAAGCGTGGCAGGTGCTGGGTGGATACAGGTGTGGAGGGGGAGGGGGGGGGGGGAAGGGGTTGATAGGCAGAGGGATGGACAAAGGCCAGAGATGAAAACCACCATCTTCAGTTCCTTGTGTCTATGTGCAATCTTAAGTTTCAATATGATCTTGTTTTCAGCTGACATCCAGTATTATTGACTTAAGAGCCCTGACAGACTTGCCCCAAGTAATTTAGACTAGAGCACACAGACGTCATCCCTGACAAAATCAGCAGGTAACGTCCATGACTGAGCAGGTAACAGCAGGGCATTGAGAATCGTTTAGTCAAGCAGGAAATTGACATGTTTTATGAAATTACCGTTTTACTAAATTGTGTGACAAATTTGGCAGATTCTTTGAGGATGTTAATAATAATGGATGGGATTTATATAGCGCCTTTCTAGAATACTCAAGGCGCTTTACATCGCATTATTCATACACTCCTCAGTCACACTCGGTGGTGGTGAGCCCTGGGGCAGACTGTCGGAAGCGTGGCTGCTAATCTGCGCCTACGGCCCCTCCGACCACCACCAATCACTCACACACAGGCAAAGGTGGGTGAAGTGTCTTGCCCAAGGACACAACGACAGTATGCACTCCAAGCGGAATTCGAATCGGCTACCTTCCGGTCGCCAGACGAACACTTAGCCCATTGTGCCATCTGTCGTCCTAAGAAAGCGAGTAAAGAGGAACTAGTTGATTTGGATTTTCCAGAAGACATTGGAAAGGTTCTCTCTTAAACAGTTAACGCACAAGATAAGAGGAGATGGGTCAGGATAAGATGTTGCCAAGGAAATGGCCTACGAACAGAAAACAGATGTACAGATAATTTTCCATTTGGCTCCTAGTAATCTGTGGGACTCGTGGAATACACAAGTCGTGAAGTTTTGATGCAACTTTACAAGCGCTGGTTAGACTAGCTGAAGACTGCATTAGATTTGGTCTCCATTAGATACTTGCATTAGATACAATGCACAGAATGTTGCTTTCTGGATTTGATCTGTGAAGAATGTTTGAGTATTGCCCTAACCAGTTCATTAGTTTAGAAGGATGTAAGATTTTACTTCAATTTATAAAATTAAAATTCTACGGGGTGCTGACAGGGTGGATGCGAAGAGGTCTTTTCACTCAGTGGGACTCTCGAACTAGACATGGTTTCTGAATAAGTCCCCTATCAAGAGAGGAGGAGGGATTTCTTTACACAGATGAATGCAACTATTTGGAATTCTCTACCCCAGACAGCTATATTTAAGGGGTTTACCAGGCCAAGACTGAATTGGCCATTGGCAGGAGGCAGCTCAAGAGAGGGGAATAGATCATTCCTGTTGTTCTTTCATTGGTATTCAAATACAAATCATCATTCTAGGTCAACCTTTTCATTGGAACTGCCTAATCTACTGAGTATTTTGGGCACATTTCCCCCCTCAATTTCCTGCATATGCTGTTTTTATTTTCTTGCTTTTTGACTGGAATCGAAGAGTTGTTTTCATTAAGCAAACATCATCCATGGGCAAAGCTGCCGTCCCACGTCACTAAATAACCAACAATCCAGATCCAGCTTTCAAAGTTAGCTCAAGAAATGTATCCTTGGTTTTCATGAGGGGTATTGACAATATTGCTGTTGTACGGTGCAGATGGCATTCAGAACAGAGGAATGGTTGAAGTACCAGCGGCAATCCTTTAGAACCACACATTTACATTGGGCCACATTTCAATAAAACAAGAGAGAATAACAGACTTCAGAACAAACCCAATGTAAGCACGGCGTATCATTTAGTGGCACATGCCATCTATGTTATCATTTAATGTTGAAAGCAGCTGATGAATGGACTACCCTTTTTCAACTGTGGAATGTCGAAATGAACGTATTACAGTAAAACCAAGTTTCTTTTTTCAAAGTTACTAATTTTTTTGAAACAAAAAGATAGGATATTTAATATTAAAGATCTCAACTGCTTTCATCTGATTTCTCCATCTGGATTAATGTGTTTACAAGCAACTTGTTACCAGACAGGCATGCTGAAGGCAGTCTGATCCAGGATTCAGATACAATCACTATTTGTATATTCAAAATGTGTATTTTAGTTTGCTACCGATGAACTACTAATTGTACAGCGGAAATCATATCTAGTCCTAAACAAAAATCACATCTTCCCAGAAGAGTACTGCATTAATTAGCACATCAAATTTCACAATGAAAGGACTAATTTTTTTTAATGATTTTTTACATTTATTTAAACGATCCATCTAATCACTTTTGTTGGTCTAATATACCAGAATCCTGGACTAAACTCAGGGTAATGATCCAGAACTGGAATGAGGCAATTAAAAATTAAAATATACTCACTTTAATTGATGGGTTTTGGAAGGCAGTGAAGAAAACACTGTTTGTTAGGCTTGTTAACACATGTAAAAACCACCTCACTTAAATTTCACTTTAGAAAACATGCTTTTGAACACTATTATCCAACATTTAGATTATTACAGCTGTAATAAGTTAGTATGATGATAGTATGTTAAAATTTACTTTTAGTTCTATACATTATGTCAAATGAGTATTTGGCTGTGTGCTACTAACAGCTTGCGTTTACATGTTCTAGGTTTAAAATATCGCTGTGGCATATTTGTGTTCTGCTTCAGTGTCTAAACATAATCAGCTTTCGGCTACTTAAGAGTTTTCAAATGAGCACGAGTAAAATATTTCTTCAAACCTTGTTCAAATTTATGTGAAAATTAAGAGTCTAACAAATAAGGCCTAAGATTCAGGGCTATTGTTTTGCATTTGAAGGAACTAAATGAACCAGCCTAGTAAAAGAGACATTGAGAAATTCCTCTCTCAGTCCAACACATTTTATTTTTCTCTCGACATGTGCATTAACCCTCGACATCCAAGTTGAAGTGGCAAAAAAAAACGTAAAGAAATCTGCTAAGACCATTACAATATACAATTAGTGCTTTAAATAAATACTCCTTAGACTTACTGGGAGAGAGAGAAAAAAAATAAAGCAATAAGAGGCTGGGTGAGGGAGTGGTGGGAGGGGAGGGGTGGGGTGGGGTGGGCAAGGGGTGGTGAAATAGTGTGTTCTGCACAGGGAGAAATGAGCATACCTCAAGCACGTTTGGACTGTAAACATGACAGAGCCGGGAATACAGGAATGATTATGAGAAATAAAACAAATAGCAGGCTGAGGTAGCAGTAGTCTGCTGAGGGCAGAAATTAAGAAGTTTGGAGTAAATAAAAATAAAAAATCAAATGACAGAAGGCACAAAGACTAAAACAGAACCCAACGAAAATAGCCATGAGGTGACAACCTATGGAATTATTTTTAAAATTTTTCCAAAGAATTTAACATTCTCAAGTAATTGTTCCATATCCGCAGCCAAAAAAAATACATCCGTAGCTTACTGGTTCTTAATTTATACACAAAAGATGAACAAATTAGTAAACAGAACACATTTGTACATGCCGTTTCATCTACAAAAACAAAATACTACAGAAAATAGTATTAATCTCTGTACACACGCAATGCACAGCTTAATTTTTTTTA
This sequence comes from Amblyraja radiata, assembly GCF_010909765.2. Classification (NCBI taxonomy): domain Eukaryota; kingdom Metazoa; phylum Chordata; class Chondrichthyes; order Rajiformes; family Rajidae; genus Amblyraja; species Amblyraja radiata. The sequence continues at coordinate 16,332,445 of NC_045980.1, read as the reverse complement.
AATGTTTTTCTTAAATTGTGTAAAAATCAATCCCGTTTCATTTGAGCTCAGGAAAAAATATTAACTTCATCCATACATGGGTCATATGAAATTCAGCAGAAACAGACTCTTGGAATCAGGTGTTTAAATGATAAAAATTTTGGTAATATTAATCAAATGCCATGTCTTTTCCTTGAGACTATTCCACGACAGATCTAGTTCAGTCAAGACCAGAACATTTCAGCAAAATTAGTGTCTGTGCTGTATAGCCAGATACCCAGAGGCAGAGAAATGATCACAAATGGCCAGGATATCCCCTCTGTGTATGCTGAGAAACCACACTGTTTGCCACTATGCAGAGTATACTCTTTACCCGGTTCAAGGTAGTTACGAGCAATAAATTTGAGTGTCTCATCCAGCAGAATGACAGGTAGAGAGATTTTCAGCACCATCAGCCACTGCGTTACATCTAATGGTGTGATTTGGAAGATGAGCTGAAATGAGAAAGCAAATGTCACATTACTCTCTTTGGAGAGTCAGAGTCATACAGCAGAACAGCCCAACTTGTCTACACTGACCAGTATGCCCCATCTACCCAAGTCTCACCTGCCCATAACTTGGCCAATAACCCTCTATACATATCCTACCCAACTGTTATCAGGTATCTGAACCATCCTACCAGCAAAAGAGATCAGTTCTGTACTATAATCGTTATTGGAAACCATCTCACGCCCTTTGATTGGACTTTACTAGACTTTATCTTGTACTAAATGTTATTCATGTTATTCCCTTTATTATGTACAATCTGCACACTGTGGACGTCTAGATTGTAATCACGTATTGTCTTTCCGCTGACTGGTTAGCACGTAAAAAAAGCTTTTCACTGTACCCAAGTACACGTGACTATAAGCTAAACTAAGCTATCCATGTCTCTTAAATATTATGATAGCACCTGCCTCCACTACCTCCTCCGGCAGCTTTACCATACAACTATCACCCTTTGTGTAAAAATAAGTTTCCCCTCGAGTTCCTATTTAATCTTTCCCCCCCTCACCTTAAACCTGTTCTCAGACTTCAGTAAAGGTGGAGGAGAATAGAAGTAGAGACTTCATTGAAATTACCCACAAAAGTAACCAAATTAAAAAATTTAAACGTAATTTACAGTCCAGTTTTCCAATACAGACACAAAGTGCTAGAGTTACTCAGTGGGTTTGGCAGTATCTCTGGAGAATATGGGTTGGGACCCTTCTACAGAATGAAGATTCCTGAACCGAAACGTGGCAAAACAAAGTAAAATAATTGCAACTTTAAAAGTGGGTTCCTGCAGAGCAGACTGATCCAGTCCTGCCTCTCCCCCTTTCCAGCATTCTTCTCCCGTGTTACAATCAGTCTAAAGGGTCCCATCCCAAAACGTCACCTATCCACTTTCTCCAGATATGCGGCGTGACCCGCTGAGTTACTCCAGCACTTTGCCTTTTTCTGTAAACCAACATCTGCAGCTCCTCGTGTCTGCCAATTACTAATAAGCACATTATTACAATAACCCTTATGTGGGTGGATTTTAAATCACCTGCAGACACAGTCAACACCCTTCAATCCTGCACCGCCATTCAAAGTGATCATAGCTGATCATCCACAATCAGTTCCCCGTTCCTGCCTTCTCCCAAAACCCCTTGATTCCGCTAGCCCTAAGAGCTCTATCTAACTCTCTCTTGAATGCATCCAGTGAATCGGCCTCCACTGCCTTCTGAGGCAGAGAATTCCACAAATTCACAACTCTGTGTGAAAGTTTTTCCTCATCTCAGTTCTAAATGGTCTACCCCTTATTTTTAAACTGTGGCCCCTGGTTCTGGACTCCCCCAACATCGGGAACATGTTTCCTGCATCTAGCGTGTCCAATCCCTTAATAATTTTATGTTTCTATAAGATCCCCTCTCATCCTAAATTCCAGTGAATACAAGCCCAGCCACTCCATTCTGTCATCATAGGACAGTCCCGCCATCCCGGGAATTAACCTGGTGAACCTGCGCTGCACTCCCTCAATAGCAAGAATATCCTTCCTCAAATTAGGAGACCAAAACTGCACACAATACTCCAGCTGTGGTCTAACCAGGGCCTTGTACAACTGCAGAAGGACCTCTTTGCTCCTTTACTCAACTCCTCTCGTTATGAAGGCCAACATGCCATTAGCTATCTTCACTGCCTGTTGTACCTGCATGCTTACTTTCCGTGACTAATGTACAAGGACACCCAGGTCTCATTGTACTTCCCCTTTTCCTAACCTGACACCATTCAGATAATAATCTGCCTTCCCGTTCTTGTCACCAAAGTGGATAACCTCACATTTATCCACATTATACTGCATCTGCCATGCATCTGCCCACTCACCCAACCTGTCCAAATCACCCTGCATCCTCATAGCATCCTCTTCACAGCTCACACTTTCACCCAGCTTTGTGTCATCTGCAAATTTGCTCATGTTACTTTCAATTCCTTCATCTAAATCAATAATGTTTGTTGTAAATAACTACGGTCCCAGCATCGAGCCTTGCGGCACCCCACTAGTCACTGCCTGCCGTTCTGAAAGGGACCCGTTAATCCCTACTCTTTGTTTCCGGTCTGCCAACCAATTTTCTATCCATGTCAACACCCTACTCCCAATACCATGTGCTCTAATTTTGCCCACTAATCTCCTGTGTGGGACCTTATTAAAGTCCAGCTACACTTCAGCCACTGGCTCTCTATTGACACTCTTGACACACCTCTCTTCAAATTATCAAATTAGACGTGTAGAATTTGAAATGGGAATGGTTTGCGGGGCAGGAGATTTTATACACGTCTTCTGTCAACTGCATCGTTTAGAAAGGGTAATTAATGCAAAGTTGCTCGAGGGGTTGACAAAGTCTAGTCACCAGTAGAATGAGAAATTAGTTGCTTTCCTTTAATAGTCTTGATTTAATGAATTAAATGTTCTGCTGCACAATGATTCAAAGAGGAAGTGGATAAAATAACCTGAGAATTACACTGGAAAATGGCCAAATGTTTCCAGTTTATAAACTACCATTGTCTTGAGTATGAATGGTGCTTCTTCATAGAAAGAATCAAATACTGTAAAATGTTACATTCTGAAATTCTTATCTCCCCCTTCACTCCCTTCTCCATCACCAACTACACCGGTAATTACAAACAAGGGCCTAACATTGAGCAGCAATCTGCATCTAGAAGATAATCTCCAGACTGGAAAATGATTAGGTTATACGAGATAAATTAATCGGCAACTTAAAGGTCGATTAGCGTGCTGGACTCGTGGGACTGCAGTGAAGATTTTCAAAATTAAAAGCTAAATGGGATTTATGTTTTATACAAAAAAATCAAATAAAAACCACTGCAGTGTTAAGAGAATATCAAAGCCAAAAAAACAAAATTGTAACGCCATGGAGAGAATAGAATAAAATAAGAACTCTGAACTAGGAATATATTCACTAGAAGTGGGATGGTTAACTAGAGACCATTGAATGTAAAAAAAGGTCAAAGTGCTGGAGTAACTTAGCAGGTTTGGCAGCACCTCTGGAGAACAAACAAGTGAAGTTTCGGGTCGGGGTTGGGACACTTCTTCTTCATCTGTATGTCTTGTTTTGTAAACCAGCACCTGCAGTTCCTTGTTTTGCCAGAACTGAACACAAGTGGTTGATGGAACACACTGAGGGTTTTCCACCAAATACCCTGTGGCTGGTGCTGGAACTTCTGGCAAACCAGATTACATTGCAAAATGCTATTGGATATCAAGCAGCAGTTGTAATCGAGATGCTCATTTTTGAGAATGAGATCAACATGGGCAGCACTAAAGCATCAATGGAAAAGACTGGGGCAATGGTGACGAACTGGACAGTCTTTTCCAATGTGATTTTCATGTTCTTTTATCCACTTCCTCTTTGAATCGTCACCTCTGGCACATCAGAACATTTTCATTCCCTAAATTAGGCAACCAAAGTGTTTGGAAAAGTGAACACTCCTTGTGTGTGTACAGACCTAGTGTGTGAAGTATTGTTGCAGTAAAAATACATTTTGTAAGGTGTCCCAGAACAAAGTAGAGGCTTAAATAAGTTCAAACTATTACTTTTTCAGAAAACAGAATACTTATAAATGCCCAAGAAATGACAAAAAAATGTAATGTCATCTGACTAACCGGTAGTGGCTCCACATATAAGATGAGGAAATGAAGTGACATTGACAGGCAAATTGAACCCAATAACCAAACATTCTCCCAAGGAGGCATCTTCAGGAGTGACTGATTCTCCGATAAACTGAAATAGAAACATGACAGAGATAAGTTCCTGAAAGCCACACTTGCTTGCATTGCTTACTTAAAATTATACCCTAGACCTCTCTGCATCATTAAACGTACCAATAACAGTATATGTTTAAACATTATAAAAATGCACGGAACTCTACGAGACATCGGGTTAGTATTTATAATCATCTTTAGACTGAATTATTCATTTTCTAAGGGAGAAGAGTTCTCTTTAGATAGATAAAATGCTGGCGTAATTCAGCAGAATAGGCAGCATCTCTGGAGAGAAGGAATGGGCAACGTTTTGGGTCGAGACCCTTCTGTCTGAAGAAGGGTCTCGACCCAAAACGTCACCTATTCCTTCTATCCAGAGATGCTGCCTGTTACTCCAGCATTTTGTGTCTATATTCAGTTTAAACCAGCATCCGCAGTTCCTTCCTACAGAATTCTCTTTGGGTTTTATTTGTTTACAATTAATCTGTTGGACGCAGTGTCACATGTCATTGCCGAGTACAGACCAGAAACATGCTCTTCTGCCCAGGCCCACCATTGTAATTATTTATCCTATTTACCAGCATTCGGTTCATATCTTCACCGTGCCGACTTATCTGTTTGTCCACATGCTTCGTTCCACCAACTGCCCTGGCAGCCTGTTCCAGATACCAAACACACTTTAAGAAAAAGTATCCCCCTCCCCAACAAAACTTAATACTAGTTGTAGGTATTATCAGGCAAACGGTATAAAAGTGTGAAAACACACCTCCAGATTCAGGGAGTTTCTTCCCAATTGTTATCAGGCAACTGAACCATCGTACCAACAACTAGAGAACAGTCCTGAACTACTATCTACCTCATTGGAGGCCCTCAGACTATCTTTGATTAGACTTTACTGTCTTTATCTTGCACTAAACGTTATTCACATTATTTCCTTTAGTATTTATCTGTACAATGTGGATGGCTCGATTGTAATCATGTATTGTCTCTCCGTTGACTGGTTAGCACGCAACAACAAAAGCTTTTCACTGTACTTCGGTGCACGTGACAATAAACTCCACTCAAACTAGATATCCCCCACCATGGGAAGAGGCCTATTACTCATCTGCATTTTCATCCCCTCCCCTCACATAATCTAGAATATCTGTTATCTGTAGCAGGTCTCTTCTCAGCTTCCCCTCTCCGACCCTGGAAAAACAAATCCAGTTTGTCCCAAGTGTCCTCACAACGGAAAAGCTCCAATCTAGATCACAGCCTGGAGAATCGCCTCTGCACCTTCTCCAGTGCATCACATCATTTCCATTGTGTGGTGACCAGAACTGCACATAATACTCCAGGGGTGGCCTGATTAAAGATAGACAAAGTACTGGAGTAACTTGGTGGGTCACGCAGCATCTCTGGGGAAATAAAGGATGGGAGACGTTTCAGGTCAGGGCACTTCTTCAGACTGACTGAAGGTAGGAAATGTCCAGAACAAAGCAGGGCCAACAAAAGATGAACAAGGAAGGGTGGAGCCCATTGTTAGCTGGGGAAGAGGTGATAATAAACGGATACAAGGATGTGAACAGTGGAACTAGCAGTGAAATTAGAGAAATCAATGTTCATACCGCTGGGTTGCAAACTGCCCAAGCGAAATATGAGGTGATGTTCCTACAATTTGCATGTCACACTTGACTGACCAATGTTTTACATGTTGAGTACCTGAGTTTGAACTGATTATCTATGCATGGTATTATCTGATCTGTTTGGATAGCATGCAAAGCAAAGCTTTTCGCTGTGCCTTAGTATATGTGACAGTAATAACCTAAAATAAAGTTACATGTCTTCCCTCGGTTATTTTCTATGCCTTGGCTGTTGAAGGCTGGCATGCTATGTTCATTATAGACACAAAACGCTGGATTAATTCAGCGGGTCAGGCAGCGTCTCTGGAGAAAATGGATAGGTTAGGGTCGGAACCCTTCTTCAGACTCTGAAAAAGTCTTCCGACCAGAAATATCTCCCATCAGTCTAGAGCCAAAACATTACCTACCCATTTTCTCCAGAGGTGCTGCCTGACCTGCCGAATTACTCCAGCATTTTATGTCTATCTTTGGTATAAACCAGTATCTGCTGTTCATTTTTATTATATTAATTCATATTATATTAATTCCTCATCACCCCTTCTACCTGTACTGTCACTTTCAGGGTTCTATGGACTTCAAAGTTGCTCAGCTCACCAATTCTCCCTGGGACCCTACGACCTACACAGTGAAAATCTGACCTACCAAAATGCATCATCTCAGCTTCAAATTCCATCTCTGTCCAACATGCCAGATGATTAATATGTTGTAGTTAAGACAACATCACAACCAGTGGAGAACCTGTATATACTGGCCACCCCTAATTACCCGAACTGAAGAGTTTGCCAGGGCAATAAAGATGACGGGTAGAGAATCACAGACGAGTCAGAACAACAAATTATGTTTCCTCAAGCGAATCAGTTAATCGCACAGGCTTTTAAATCAATCATCTGATATTTTCCGTGTCACCCATATATAAAAAAAACAAATCTGTTCTCTTCAGTTCCCATCTCAAGACCATTAACCGAGTCACGGAATTACTAGTGCAGAAAAATAATTTATCCTCCAAAATGTTCAGTCAAAGCTTTTGCCAGCCAGTCTAGTTCTAAATATGCGATAAATGCAGGATGACTAATCTTTCATGTTTTTCGACATCTAGAGCCTGCAGAAACGCCTAAATATTGAGTAATGTTTCCATCTCATTTCTACCACGGGAGCAAGCTAAAATATCACCGTGGGCCAGGTGAATCAGAATAATTCTGCACAATAAATTAAGTAAATCAACTACCCAACAGATCATTTGCAAACTCCAACGTTTTTGAGAATATTCATACGGGCATAAATTCACTTCATATGGTCATAAATTAATCAACTAGTTCTAAACATTTAGAATGTAAATCTGTTGTTAGGATAAAAATGCAAAGAAAATGGATGGGATTCTCATGAGTCATAACTTTAATTACACATTTGATATTTCAAGCACTTTAAAGTGGTACATTCTAGCTAAAATAACCATTTATCTGTCCACAGAACAAAGATAATGAAATAAAGCATCTCCTCGAAAATGATAACTCATGCAATTATATAAATATATTATTTTTTTATGAGCATCAGTATTACAGTCCACTGTTCAATGACCTGCTTCGCTGTAACAAATTGCACATATTTTAACATAATTGTGTTTTTTCCTCCCACATTGGTAATCACAAGCAGAAAGCACATCATTTCAAGGTGAGAGAGCAAAATTTCTAACCTGTTAAGAGCATTACACATCTCAATGGTCACCAAGACAGAGAGTGCCATTGTCATGGGATAAGGGGATTCAAATATTGTACAATCAATGCCATCATATTCCGGATTATCTGCACTGCATTGCAAAAAATGGCTCTGCAATAAAACAATGACAAAATAAACGTCAGATAAAATTTTTAATGCTTCCATTGGGCAAATACATTTTCCTGCATGGATAACAATTCCTGGTCGAACCGTTGCCTCACAGCGCCAGAGACACAGGTTTGATCCTGACCTCGGGTGCTATTTGTGCGGAGCCTGCAGGTTCTCGTGTGGGTTTCCTCCCACATCCCAAAGACGTGCGGGTTTGCATGTTAATTGGCCTCCGTAAATTGCACCTAATGTGTAGGGAGTGGATGGGAAAGTGGGATAACATAGAACTAGTGTGAACGGGTGATGGCTGGCGTGGACTCTGAGGGCCAAAGGGACTGTTTCCATGTTGTATCTCTAAGTTAAAGTTTCTGACTTAATCTGTAGTACGATTCAATTAGTCAATTTCAGCATTGTGGATAAACCTTGGCCTCAATGCCCTGAGACTTGGAGAAAGGGAAAAGGAGGATAATTTGAAGTCTCTTAGGGCTAACAGAATCAAGGGATATGGGGAGAAAGCAGGAACGGGGTACTGATTTTGGATGATCAGCCATGATCATATTGAATGGCAATGCTGGCTCAAAGGCCCGAATGGCCTACTCCTGCTCCTAATTTCTATGTTTCTTTTTCATTATCCAATGACATGCTAAAATTAGGACACATTTAAAAAAGTGGCATAACAGTGATGCGGGGGAAAGCCTATCAATGTTTATGATCCAAGAAGAATGAGTTACTTGGGTACAGTCTGGGAAAGTCACCTGCAAACATGCTCCCTCATATTTTTTCAATTTCATCCGTAAAGGAACAATATGAATTCTAAGTCATTAGGTTGAGAGAACAGGTCTTTGCATTGTGTGCCTTGGTTGTAAGAAAAAAGGAGCCCAGGCATTAAAAAAAAAATTGGAAACGATTCTAAATACAACAGTTTTAGTTTATTCAAAACACAAAGTGCTGGAGTAACTCAGCAGGTCCAGTAGCAGCGGTGGAGGGAATGGACAGGAGACGCCTTGGGTCGGGAACATACAATCGGTCTGAAGAAGGGTCCCAACATGAAATGGATAGGTGACATTTTGGGTCGGGACCCTTCTTCAGAATCAGGGTGACATTTTGGGTTGGGACCCTTCTTCAGAATGAACCTCCCAGCTTCAGTTTATTGCCTGGCATTACTTTTACATTTTGAGTTCTCAAATATAAAATAATGAGATGTGCGCTGTTATTTGCACCTAGTTAAGATGAGCATTGTATTTCTACAACTGCATAAATGCTACTGTGCTAAACATATTAAAACCAGGATCCAATACATCAGATTTATGTGCACATGTGCCCAGGCAAAATGTGTAATGAAGAGCTTCCATGTTAACAATATAACTATACGTTACCAGCTGGTAGTAAGTAATCCTAGGTCCATCCTCAGCAGCTATAAACCACCAGGCAGCAGCTCCAACTGTGGCAGCTCCCACATAACCTGAGAATAGATGAAAGGAGAAAATAATTCTCATTAAATAATTCCAAAATATTGATTTCATGCTTTATGGATTCACACAGCGTGGAAACGGGCCCTTCGGCCCAACTTGCCCATGCTGACCAACATGTTCCATCTACACTGGTCCCACCGACGTGCGTTCGGCCCATATCCCTCTAAACCTATCCTGTCCCTGTCCCAATGTTTCTTAAACGTTACGATAGTACCTGCCTCAACTACCTCCTCCGGCAGCTCGTTCCATGCACCCACCACTGTGTGAAAAGGTTATCCCTCAGGTTCCAATTAAATCTTTCCCCCCTCACCTTCAACTTATGCTCTCTGGTTCTTGACTCCCCTACTCTGGGCAAAGGACTCTGCGCCTACCCGATCTATTCCTCGTGATTTTGTACATCACTATAAGATCATCCCTCATCTTCCTGCAAACCTTAGAAGAGAGTCCTAGCCTGTTAGAAACATAGAAAATAGGTGCAGGAGTAGGCCATTCGGCCCTTCGAGCCTGCACCGCCATTCAATATGATCATGGCTGATCATCCAACTCAGTATCCTGTACCTGCCTTCTCGCCATACCCCCTGATCCCTTTAGCTACAAGGGCCACATCTAACTCCCTCTTAAATATAGCCAATGAACTGGCCTCAACTACCTTCTGTGACAGAGAATTCCAGAGATTCACCACTCTCTGTATGAAAAATGTTTTTCTCATCTCAGTCCTAAAAGATTTCCCCCTTATCCTTAAACTGTAACCCCTTGTTCTGGACTTCCCCAACATCAGGAACAATCTTCCTGCATCTAGCCTGTCCAACCCCTTAAGAACCCCTTTAACCTCTCCATATTATCTCAGGCCTTTGAGTCCTGAAATTGTTAACATCATTATAGGAACTACAGACTTTATAACTCATTCCAGACACCCACCACCCAACTTGCCCCACACATCTCCTTTAAACATTTCCCCCTCTCATTTTAAAGCTACGCTCTCTAGTCTTTGACATTTCCAACACAGGGAAATCAATCTGACTTGATTTCCCACATCATCTTCTGTTTAAGCCACCCCTCAGAATCAAGAATCATTTGCCTCTATTCCGTTTCAGTATCAAGTGGTCGAAGAATTCTCTGAGGGACTCGGCTAAGATGTGCATTCTATTTCCACAACTGCATAAACACTACTGTGCTAATTTGTTAAAAATATTAGAACTGGCATCCAATGCACCGATGTTCCTCGCTGTCCAAGTTCTTAAATGAGTTTAAGGCCAAGTTCTTAAACCACTTTTAAAACCTAACATAGCTCACGGAGGTATGCATAAAGAGGGATTTGCTGGCTGATTGTGACCCTGGCCCTTTTTAGTTTAGCTGAGATTATTGTCATTTATACAGAAGTAGTGAAAAGCCTTTTTGTTGCGTGCTGTCCAGTCTGTGGAAAGACTACACCTAATTATAACCCATCTGTAAACTATGGACAGATATTGGATAAAGGGAATAAGGTTTAGTGCAAAATAAAGTCCATCTAAGTTCGATTACAGATAATCATAGGATCTCCAACGAGGTAGATATTAGACAGGACCGCTTTCTAGTTGGTGATAGGATGGTTCAGTTGACTGATAATAGTTGGGAAGAAACTATCCCTTAATGTGGAGGGGTGCGTTTTCACACATCTGTACCTCCTGCCGCAGAAGTCCAATTCACTGGATGTTTTCAAGAGAGAGTTAGATCTAGCTCCTAGGGCTAACGGAATCAAGGGATATGGGGAGAAAGCATGAACGGGGTACTCATTTAGGACGATCAGCTGTGATCATATTGAATGGCTTTGCTGGCTCAAAGGGCCGAATGGCCTACTCCTGCATCTATTGTCTATGTTTCTATATGTACTCACATCCAATCGCCATGTAGCGAAAGAAGAGCCAGCCACTAATCAGCGGCTCCTTGGGGCTGCGTGGTGGCTTGTCCATGATGTCCAGATCAGGTGGATTGAAACCTAGAGCGGTGGCAGGCAGTCCATCAGTCACCAGATTCACCCACAGAAGTTGTACAGGGATCAAAGCCTCAGGAAAGCCAACAGCTGCTGTTAGGAAAATGCTGTGAGAAGGGGAAAAAAATGAATTGTAATTTCTATCAGTTTTCATGCAGTTGTACTTCTTTTTTCTATTATCCTTGCTTTCAATTTAAGATCCGTTTATGTAAGAGGACAACTTACCAGGACTACCTTTGTAGGAAGGAACTGCAGATGCTGGTTTATACCGAAGATAGACACAAAATACTGGAATAACTCAGCGGGTCAGGCAGCATCTCTGGAGAAAAAGGGTTCCGACCCGTAACGTCACCTACTGCTTTTATCCAGAGATGCTGCCTGACCTGCTGAGTTATTCCAGCATTTAGTCGAGTGTTTAGTTTAGATTAGAGATACAGCCCGGAAACAGGCCTTTTGGCCCACCGAGTCCGTGCCGACCAGCAATCCCCGTACATTAACACTACCCTACACACACCAGGGACAACTTACATTTATAGAAAGCCAATTAACCTACAAACCTGTACGTCTTTGGAGTGTGGATCAAAATCAGGTCTCTGCTGCTCTAAGGCAGCAACTCTACTGCTGCGCCATAGTGCCACACATTTTGCATTCATCAATCAGGACTATCTGATGAAGTCAGTATTATCGGAAATTAACAATAAGGATGTCTATATCTTTAGTCCATCAATGCTTACTTGAAGGACTCTTGAGATTAACACACTGCCTTACCCTGGACACTAATCCATAAAAAATGCTGAAATGTGGAATTTAGTGCAGCAAAATAATAACTCCAAGTTTTCCCTCAAAGCATTAGCAACAGTGCAAGAACCTTGTTCCAACACACATTTCACAGGGTTTAAATAGTAGAGATGAAAGAAGGGGTTCAGGTACATTCTCAAATCACTAACGCTGGCCATTTCTAGTATTCCAAGAACCAACCAGAACTGGAGGTGATGTGTGAGGTGGAAAAGTTTCACTGGGATGTTGTTGGAACTCGATGGCCTGGATTATAAGGAGAGAATGGGTAGGGTTGGGCTGTAGATCAAAACAAAATGCTGGAGTAACTCAGCTGATCAGGCCGCATTCTGATGTTGCCTGATCCGCTGACGTTCTCCAGCATTTGCCGTCTATCTCCAGTATGAACCAACATCTGCAGTTCCTTCCTACACATTTAGGGTAGGGTTGTTTTTTCTGGAGCATAGAGGACTGATGGACAAGCTTATAGAAGTTGGGGTGATTCTAAAAGTAATAGAGAAGGTAAATGGTCACAGGATCTTTCCCCTGGTTGGAGAGTATGACTGGTTCAGCCTGGGGCAGTTCTAAGGTAGAATAATGGAGTTGATTGCATGAATGAATCTGCTACATGAACCCAACAGTGCCTTCTGCTATTCTGCTGGAGGAGATTACTGCTCATCCAATTCTTGGTGTCAGATAGAGAAAGCCTGTAATTGAGAAACAAAAGGATAAGGATATATCCTTATGAGACATTAGATGAAATAGCACTGGAGTACAAAGCCCTTGGAGGTAATTCTTAGGACTAGCAAGAGTAAAACTAGGCAGCCCAAAGCCAGCGGGGCAACGTCGAGCAGGGTGGTGTTCTAAAGACTGCAGACAGGTAGAGTAAAAGGATAATCACATTGTTACATTCAGATAAAAAAACAATTTATAAATTACAGTAGATGGATTGTTTCTATATTCATCTAAACCATTTCAAATGATTAGTTTTCCGTCAGCGTCATTGCAAGTAAAACTGATTCCACAATCCCAAGACACTTAAAAAAAGAGTTCCATTTAATGAACAAGATTAGTTATACAGCATGGAAATAGGCCCTGTGTTGCAACTTATCCCTTTCACTGCCCCATGTACTGCTGTCACCTGCCATATCCCTCCAGACCTTTCCTATCCATGCACCTGTCCAAATGTACTTTAAATGTAGTCATAGTACCTGCCTCAACTACCTCCTCCAGCAGCTCATTCCATATACTCACCACCCTCTATAAAAGGTTGCCCCTTAAGTTCCCATTAAATCGTTCCACGCTCACCTTAAACTCATGTCTTCTGGTTCTTGATTCCCCAACTCTGGGTAAAAGATGTGCATTTGCCCCAAGTATTCCCATGATGGTCTTATACATCTGTACACGATCACCCCCTCAGCCTCCTGCACTCCAAGGAATAACGTCTTAGCCTAACCAACCTCTCCCTATAGCTCAGACCCTCGAGTCCTGGCAACATCCTTGTAAATCTTCTCTGCATTCCGAGTCTGAGAAATACAATGTATGTTTGTTTGTGAAATAGCCAGATAGGAGAATGATAGATGTGTACCAGCAGTGTCTCTTACCAAACTACTTCCCCAACATTGGAAGAGATGAGGTAGCGAATGAATTGTTTCATGTTGTTGTAGATAGCGCGGCCTTCCTCCACTGCCGCTACGATAGTTGAGAAGTTGTCATCTGCCAGTACCATCTCAGAGGCAGATTTTGCTACGGCTGTACCAGATCCCATGGCAATTCCAATCTCTGCCTTCTTTAAGGCCGGTGCGTCATTCACACCATCACCAGTCTAAAGATGACACATAAAATTAGCTGAGATTAGGAACATTACCACCGTTAGCACAATATTTATTGGTTTAAAATGAAGAGAACAAGCTGAAGACAGAAGTAGACTCAAGGAATGCAGACAAAAAAAACCTTGAGTAACCAGCGGGGCAGGCATCTTCTCTGGAGAATATGGCTAGATGATGTTGCGGGTCGGGACCCTTCTTCAGACTTAACATGGCTAGGCGATGTTCTTCTGACCATACTAATCTTTCAGGCCTGGGCCTCCTCCACTATCAGAATGACGCCTCACGCAAATTGGAGGAACAGCACCTCGTATTTCACTTGGCCAGCTGACAACCCAGAGGTATGAACGTCAAATTCTCTAATTTCAAATAACCCCTGCATTCCCTCTCTTCCCCATGTCCAACCCTAGTTGTCCTGCTTGTTCCACTGTCTGCATCCTTGTATCCCTTTGTTTTCACCTCTTCCCCAGATAAAAATGGGCCTTTAGATGACCAAGGAATCTACTCGTCCTTGGTCATCTGTTGACAGCCCTGATTTGTTCTGGCCTTACCCTACCTCCAGATCCTCCCCCCACCCCCCTTCTACTTTCAGCCCCAAAACATCACCCATCCTTTTTCTCCAGAGATGCTGTCTGACACGCTGGGTTACTCCAGCACGGTGTCTGTCGACGTTCTTCTGCCCTCTCTTCAGTCTCTGAAAGGACCAGACCTGAAATATTGCTTATTCATGCTCTCCAGAGATGATAGCTGAGCCAGAGTTACTGCAGTATTGTCAAAAAGTCTGGCAGCATCATCAAGGACCCACACCATCCTGGCCACACACTCATCTCCCCGCTACCTTCAGGTAGAAGGTACAGGAGCCTGAAGACTGCAACGTCCAGGTTCAGAAACAGCTTCTTCCCCACAGCCATCAGGCTATTAAACTCAACTCAAACAAAACTCTGAACATTAATAGCCTATTATCTGTTTATTTGCACTTTATCTGTTTTATTTATCCTTGTGTGTATATATTTATACAATGGTATATGGACATACTTATCTGTTCCGTATTTTAAACCCAAAGTTATTAACTTTAACTTAACTTCTGCCATCAGCCGAGCTTGCACATAATTGTAATCCTGTAGGTCTGTGTCCAAGATGGCTGCCGTGAAGGGAGAGTGGACGCTAGCGCGCTTTAGCTGCCGCTGCTCTCTCTTCACACTGTGTTTTTGATTTTCTGTTTTTGGATTGAATTCTGTTTTTAATTTGTGTCTCTGTGATGTCTTTATTACTTATTTTATTCCGATTATATGTTTTTATTCCGATTACTATGTAAGGTGTCCTTGAGATGTCTGAAAGGCGCCCATTAAATAAAATGTATTATTATTATTATAATATATATGACTCTCATCTTGTTTGTATGGATGCGTGTGTGTGTTAGTGTGATCCCGAAACTACGCCAAAACAGTACACGATAGCGCTACAATTTGGCCCACCTTACTCACCATTGTCCTGGGATGTGCCATGGCAAGTTTCGTTCGGATTGATGTCATAGTTTACAAGTTATACACATTTTAAACTTTACAAAACACTTTTACAAAAATAACTTTTCCACTTGCCCTGCCCGTCAGCAGCGAACAACGTCGTGAAGTCACAATGGGATCCCGAATATCATTTTTAATAAATCTGCATTTTTTTTTCGCGTGTACTTGCCTGGCCTCACAAAGGGGACTCAATGGCTCCACGGGTAAGTTTCCTTCTACTTTACAAATACCTCCACGGATCCTCTATTCACATTATTAACTTGAACTTAATTTCAGCCGACAACGGCACAACTTTGAATGCGGCAGCCCGCCTGCGCAGTTTGGTGGAACATCGCGATGTGGTGGAGGTGACGAGTGGGGGTGGGATAGGGGGAAGGTGAGGAGTGGGGCAGCAGCGGGTAGAGGGAGATGAGGGGGTGGAGAGGGAGGGGAAAGTGGGGGAGGAGGGTGTAGGGAGGAAGAGGGGGGGTAAAGTGGGGTAGGTGAGGAGGGAGAATGGGGAAGAGGGGGAATAAAGGGAGAGGAGGGGGGGTGTGGGGTAGTGGTGGAATATTGCGTTGGGGGAACTCTACCTAACGGGTCTGCACTTGGTCTAGTACCAATTAAAACTTACAAGGAACATGAACAATCATTTTAGAAAAAGCATCTACAAATATTTAGAATATAAAAGTAATAATAATAGTAATAATAATATACGATAGTGGCATTACAAGGCTTTTAGTTTGGCAAATGGATACGCACGGAATGGGGGGGGGTGAATATGGATTATGTGTAGTCAGAGGAGATTACTTTAACTTGGCATCATGTTCGGTACAGACATTGTCGGCCAAAGGCCTGTTCCTCAGCCACACTGTTCTATGTTCTATGAACAGGTTTCAACTTGGTAAAGTAGCAGAATGATGAACTATTTGTTAGCACAAATCTGATCAAGAACTCCACCCCTATTTATCACATTTTTACATGAAGGTATAGTTGGAATAAGGTTTTGGATGCTTCAAGCACAGCGCAGTTTGTCCAACACCCTCTTTTTAAAGAACTCAACTTTGGTTATAAATATTATTTTACCAAATGAATGTCACAGTCAAGTCCAATGCTGCTTCTTCACACTATGTCTAAGCATGGAAACATTCAGTAGGATCTACAGCTTAGTGACCAAGAATCTTGGCTGAATGTCTCATCCATAATCCTGTGATGCTGAAGCCAATTCCATTACCCCTCTTGTGGCACTCTCAATATTTAAAGATTAATTAACCTCCCACTCTTTGTTGCTCAGTCGTTAGGAATTCCACAATCTTAAGGTTCAACATCTTTGAACAAACAGTCTTTACACACAACACTAAAGGCCAAATCAATTTGAAAAGTAATTTGGCATTTCAAATGCATTGTTTTGACATGATTTGTTTTAATGCTAAATCCCCACCATCTTCATGAAAAGATTCAGCAAGGTGTATTTAAAGGATGGAGATAGAGCAGTGTTTTGTTTAATTGAATTACTATGCAATGTAGTGCAATAATCAAATGTAGAGAATATGGGTAGCTTATTCACAAACACATTCAATCCTTTTTAGTCTGCTCATCTGCGAGATAAATATTGAATCACTTACCAGGAATGAACTAAACAGTTTATATGAGTATTGTGTTGCAAGCCTGTTATACTGCTGCAAGTAAGAATTTCATTGTTTCATTGTTATTACATTTGCAATTTACCGCACTGAAGTCGCTTGACGAACCAGTTTAAAAAGTAAAACAGCAAAAGATTATTGGAAATTGTACTTCAAAAGGTAGAGTTCCTACCATAGCAGTGATTTCATCAAATCCTTGCAAAAACTCCACAATCTTGGACTTGTGGGAAGGTTCTACTCGAGCAAAACAGCGACCAGTTAAGCAAGCTTCTCTCTGATCCGCCAGGGAAAGTTCATCAAACTCACGGCCAGTAAAAGCCTTTTTGTCCACATCTTCCCTTTCTCCAAAGATACCAATGCGCCTGCAAATGGCTACAGCAGTGCCTTTGTTATCCCCGGTGATCATGATGACACGGATGCCGGCGTGCTTGCACATCTTGATAGAAGCAGCCACCTCTGTTCTTGGTGGGTCAAGCATACCAACACAACCTACAAACGTGAGGTCCACCTGGAATGGGAATCAATGGTTGCATCAAACAGATTGCTGCATTTGTCAAAGATAAATAGCATTGTAAAGTAAATGCCACATATTTGTAATGTTAAACCAAGGAAACGCTTATATAAATGTACTCTTATTTTTGGCAGACAGGAAAAGTAGATTCCCTCCAAAGATAGACACAAAATGCTAGAGAAACTCAGCGGGACAGGCAGCAGCTCTGGATAGAAGGAATGAGTGACGTTTCGGGTTGAGACCCTTCTTCAGACTGAGAGTCAGGGGAGAGGGAGGCACAGAGGTATGGAAGGGTAAGGTGTGAAAATGAGAAAACAAACGGGAAGTTGATCAAGGAAAATGTAGAATAGATCATTGTTAGCTAGGGAAAGGTGACAACGAAGCATACAAAGATAAAATTTAATCAGGAGGACTGGTCGGAGAACTAGGATGGGGGAAGGATTGAGAGAGTGGGGAAAAAAGGGTTACTTGAAGTGCCTTTGTAACTTGAAGTAACCCTTGCTTACCCTCTCTCCTCCCAGCCCGATCTCACCCAACCCAACCCTAACCAAGCGCTGTCTGGTTCCCAAAATGTCGCAGGAACCGATTTATTGGACAATGCCCTATTCTTCCAGGATCAAGTTAAAATCATAGCATCAGATAAATTTTAAGGTTGTAGATACATGGCTGTTCATTTTAACTTACTCCCTTGTTAACATCTAGTCTTTGTGAGAGCTGGCAATCCAAGGAGGAGTTGATGAACATTAATGAATAGATGTTTAATAACATTTACTGAATCCTGTAAATATTCTCTTTCTAGGGGGCACTGCAGTTGAATTTACTCCCTTGCCTTGAACAAGTAGAAAATGAGCAACTTCTGGAACAGTATGATGTAATGTGCTGCAGCCTCAATAATACGGACAGATCTAATTACATGCTAATCAAAATAATTCAATTATGCTGCTTCCAAAATTGGAAATTTTAGAATGCATCAAGGTTAAAGTCAGACACAAAGTATTCAAGAACATTTTATTTTCAGCAATTCACATTAGACGCTGCAAACATGGATACCTAAAAACTAACCACCTGTTGGATATTCTTCACTGTGGGGTACATCCTCTAAACCTATTACTTGGTCCAGAAATCGGAAAACTGACCTTTTTTTTCATTTTTATTGGGAAACATAACCTAATCATCTAGGTAACCAAGACAAGATAGTTTACACAGAGGATGGTGGGTATATGAATGAGTTGCCAGAGGGGGTAGTTGAGGCAGGTACTATAACAATATTTAAAAGACATTTGGACAGGTACAAGGATAGATTTGGAAAGGTTTACAGGGATACGAGCCAAATGCATCAGGTGGGACTAGCGTAGTTGGGGCATCGTGGGCCAAATGGCCTATTTCCATGTGATATGACTAGTGAACTACCAGCAAGGATCATTCCAATACAATTTCAGAAGAACTAGTGTGCTCAAAAATGCTCTATTTTGAGATGTAAAAATCCTTCCTAGTTCTTGTGATATTCTAAAATTGTCTCATGTAACAATACAAATGGCTTACCTTATCACATTGCAAGGTTATCTAGAGCATGCTACCAGCAATGACATTCAATGGCAAATCACATTAATCAAATCATCTAAAGAACTGCAGGTCTGCCCTGCCAGTAGGGAATAATTTCATTCCAACTTTCAATTGCTTGGCGCTCTCACACTGGAATCATGTTCACTCCAAAATAACATTATAGTTATCTGGAGAAAGTATGCATTTTACACCCTGCCAAGTGTGGTTCCGAGTTCTGCGCACAAATTAATATTATCAACACACCTTGCAGGTATCTACGATTTTTCTTTTAATGGTTCTGGGCCTGTTCTTGCTGGACTTTAGAAGGATAAGGCGGTATTTCATTGGAATATATACAGAAATGATAGGCCTAGATGAAGTGGACGTTTAGAGGATGTTTCCCGTAGTGGGAGAGTCTAGGACCAGAGGGCACAGCCTCAGATTGTCAGGGTACATCTTTAGAATAGAGACGAGGAGGATTTATTTTAGCTGGCAGTGGTGAATCTGCAAAATTCATTGCCACGCTGTGGAGGACATGTCATTGGGTATTTTTAAAGCGGAAATTGATGTTTTAGGGTCATGACCCTTCTTGTCAGGTTCTAGTAAGGGTGTCAAAGGTTATGGGTAGAAGGCAGGAGAATGGGGGTGAGTGGGAAAAATAGATCAGCCGTGATGGAATGGCAGAGCAGACTCGATGGGCCAAATGTGCCAATTTTGTACCTATGTCATATGGTTTATGTTTTATGTTCTATGTATCAATGCCATATAGATACTTGCCCATTACATCTAATTATATTTTTGTGACCCACAACCCAGCTGATAAATTCATTATAACACCGTGGAATACTGACCAGAGTCCATTGGCTACCGAAATGTTCAAGTTAGTCAACAATGCATAGTGAATTCTCATATGACTCATGAACGTGAAATTAATAAATCTTAAATGGTGCAATTCTCTTAGGACGAACATTCAGGACACTTCAGAGAGTGTGAGAATCTTTGAGCCATAAGGAATGACCTTCACCACCAAGGCGACATTTGACTTCCAAATACCTGTAATTAATTGACAACATTTCCTTTCTAGTACTGGTCAGCACAAGTTTTTTTTTCCTGATGATTACTAACCTCATATTTAAGGAAATTTGATGATTCTTCCAAATTCATATCTTCCCTCCTGATCGGATTATCTCGTGTGGCCAGAGCCAGACATCGCAGGGTGTCCCTGCCAGATCCCCAGTCTTTCACAACACCCAGAATCTTCTCCTTGATGCCCTTAGTGAGGGGAACCTTCGTAGTTCCAACACGAATATAAGTACATCTGTCAATCACACTCTCGGGTGCACCCTGCAAATGCAAAAGATAAACAGTTGCTGTACCTTTACCACATCTTGGCCACAGCGAGGTTTAGGCTTATTATTGCCACCAGTACCGTGGGGCAGTGAAAAGCTTTGTTCTTCATGCTATCCAATCAGGTCAGATAATACTATACATAAATACAATCAAGTCAAACTAACACATAATTAATACGGCAAAGGGAAAGATTCAGAGTGCAGGATATAGTTCTCAGCATTGTAGTGGATCAGATCCATAGACAAAGTCCAATTTCCACGATGGGGTATAGGTGAATCGGTCAGTACCCTAGTTTGTGGAAAGACCATTCAGAAGCCTAATAATAGAGGGGAAGAAATTGTTCCAGAGTCTGGTGGTTTGCGCTTTTAAACTTCTGTACCTTCTTCCAGATGGCAGCGGGGAGTAGGAATGGTCGGGGTGGGACTAGTCTTTGATTATGTTGGCTGCTGGTGCACGCTTTCTGGTGGTACGTGCTTATGTATTATGTGCTAATGGTATGTCCACAATGGGTTTGAGGTGAATTGGACTGTAGGGTTGTGGAACAACCATTCAGAAGCCTGATAACAAAGGAGAAGGAGCTGTTTCCAAGTCTGGTGCTGCCACTTCCAAGCTTCTGCACCTTATGTTGGACAGGACTAGAGCTACGGAATGACCGGGGTGGGGAAGCCTTTGACTATGTTGGCTGTTTTTCCAAGGTAGCGTGAAGTGTAGATGGAGTCATTGGCTGGAGGTCTGGTCTGTGAGATACCAACCATTCTCAATGATTTTCTAACAGTCTGCACTTTGCACATTTCATAATCTAAAGCAGGGTTTGAAGAGATTGATTTTTAGGGAGAAGGTCCATCTTGAATAATGGGCAATGTTGCATGTGCTAGGTCTGCTCAAAGATATCGACAAGACAACATAAGTTTGTACCTCAGTCAGCCAATGCACTCAATATCTTCCCCTTCGCTCTACCAATTGTACTCGAGTTTGAGTAGTCGAGTTGAGTAGTCCCAACCCGAAACGTCACCCATCATTTTTCTCCAGAGATGCTGTCTGACCCGCTGAGGTATTCCAGAACTTTGTGTTTACCATCGAGTTTGACTTGACTATATTCATGTATGGTATTATTTGATCCGCTAGGATAGCATGCAAATAAAGCTTTTTGCTGTACCTCAGTACACATGACAATTAAAAAAAAAAACTAAGTTGCAATGATATCAACATATTATTCCCATGGTGAAACTAAAAAGCGCAAAAATAAGTTGCAGAAGGAAAATAAAATGAAATACATTTCAAATTTTACCTTCACAAACATCTTGTTGCCCGCGGACGATCGAGTGGGCTTGTTAGGAGTACAGTACGCTGACATGGACTTCCGATCTCTTGAAAATTCCAGAGTGAACTCTTTCTTCATCAGTTGCCTGATGACCTGGAGAATAAAAATATTGGGTTATGGTTTTTATTTTCTACCCCCCATTCTCCATACAAAAATTCTCACAACAACAAACCATGTTTAAAATTAAAACCTACCGAGCAGCAAGCATTGGCACGTTCGATCTTGGTTAGACTCTTTAAGTCTGTGTCAAACACATTCATTTTCTCCGCCAGGCAACACAGTGCGGTCTCCGTAGCTTCCCCGACTTTCTCATAGATTCCTTTGGTCTGAAACATGCAGTTAAAATATATTAAACAAATCATATTTGACCACACAAAAAAAATCAAAAACTTCATGCTGGGAAGGAAAAGATTTATTTTGTTCAATTAAGGGGTAGCGATAGAAATACATTATTTTTCATGAAAGAGCATATGACAACTTAAGTACTTTCTCTCCCCCTTAATGTCAAAATCAAAGGTGCATTAGAGACTTGGATTATAATGCAACACAATTACCAGCATTTCCAATTAAGCAGAAATGTTTTACTCATGGTTTTATGCTGATTTAGTCATGCCAGAGAGACATTTAGATCGCAAGAAAAGTGCTGACAAAGATTAAGTTGCTCTTGCAAGTCGCATCCATACCCTAAAGGACAAAATAAGGAACTCTCAGCAATTTGACCCCTCTATTCATTTTTGCCTTTGAACTTGTCCAAGATTGGTGAGGTTCCATCATCTTTGCCTAGACAGTGCATGGAGGTCCAAAATTAACCAAAATTACCATAAATACCAACCTACACTCTGTGAGAGACAAGGAAATGCAGACTCTAGTTCACAAAAAAGGACAAAGTGCTGGAGTAACTCAGCAGGTCAGGCAGCATCTCGGGAGAATATGGACAGGCGATGTTTCTGGTTGAGACCCTTATTCAGACCGATTGGGGTGGGGGTGGAGGAGAAAGTTGGAAGAGAGATGGGGGGGGGGGGAGAACAAAGCCTGGCGAGTGATACAGATGAGGGGTGCAATTCCCTCTCAGTAAAGAGGTCCCCTTCATCTACAAATGTAGTATGCCGCAGAGCAGTAAAATGTGTTTAAATGAGCTACAAATACACCATTCCCAGTATCTTTTTGCCTCTTCTAATATACTTTGGGAAGGCAAGTTCGGAGAACAGGGCAGCACAGTGGTGCAGCAGTTGCCTTACAGCACCAGACACCCAAGTTCACTCCTGACCTCAGGTGCTGTCTGTATGGAGTCTATACGTTCTACCTGTGGCCGTGTGGGTTTTCTCTGGGTGCTCCGGTTTCTTCCTACATGCCTCTTTGTAGGTGAATGGGCCTCTGTAAATTGCCCCTAGTGTATAAGAAGTAGGTGCAAAACTGGGATAACATAGAACTAGTGTATGAGGTGAGAGTTGGTCGGCGCGCACTTGGTGGGCCAAAGGGCCCGTTTTCACGCTGTATCTCAAAACTAAGCTTATACAGAACTCTGTTCATTGGCTCCAATATACTTCACCTCACGTTTACATCCTCCTTGCTCCCTCCTCCCCACCCAGCTCATCTTCCAGCTGCATCTCATCACCAATCGGTCCAATGTAACAAAATACAACATAATGTCATAGCATATTTGAATCATACCTCATTAAAATCCAAAGAAGAGTCATTGCAAAGTGAACATATGGTTGCTAACTCAATCAGGCCATCGTATTCAGAACACTTGATCACTTTGTTATCCAATTCCCTGCAAGACAGAAATTAAACTTAACTTAGACATTTTTTTTATTCAACTAAAGATTTGTAGAATAGTGGAGACTGATTGATATCACAAGCGTTTATTTTGGACAACACCACTGCCAAGCTATGACACTTAGATGAGTAAAATATCCTAAGGAACTTCAGAAGTCACTACAACACAGTAGATATATGTTTGGAAACGGGGGAGGCATCAAAATATTGGATCACTATTGAAGGGTCAGGAGTTTATTTTTTTATTGAGGGCGACAGTGACAAACGTGTAGCTGGGGGAGGGTGGCTGAAAATGCTGAGAGAAGAAGTTTTAGTTTAATGCTGAGAAGTAGTTTTAGTTTAAAGGTTAGTTCTAGGATGCAGCATGGAAACAGGCCCTTTGGCCCACCGAGTCCACACCAACCATTGATTCACACTAGTTGTATGTTAACCCACTTTTGCGTCCACTCCCTGCACACTAAGGGCAATCAACCTACAAACCCACACGTCTTTGGGTTGTGGGAGGAAACCGGAGCACGTGGAGGAAACCCGCACGGTCACAGGGAAAACGTGTAAACTACATACAGATAGCACCAGAGATCAGGCTTCAACCCAGGTCTCCAGAACCGTGAGGCAGCGGCTCTACAAGGTGCGCCACTGTGCCTCCCCTTATTTGGATTATTTGGTGCCAATCAGGCAGAGGGCCTATGGCCTTGCTGTCTTCTTGCATCACCCTTTGGGAAGACATGTTGGGAAGGAAGGGCGGCACAGTGACGCAGCGGTTGAGTTGCTGTCTAACATCGTCAGACCCGAGCTTGATCCTGACTATGGGCGCTGTCTGTACGGAGTTTGAACATTCTCCCCATGACGACATGGGTTTTCTCCGTGTGCTCCGGTTTTCTCCCACACTCCAAAGACGTACAGGTTTGTAAATTAATTGACTTGAGTTAAATTGTAAATTGTCTGCTGTATGTAAGACGGTGTTAGTGTACAGGTTGATCGATGGTCAGCGTGGACTGGGTGGGCCAAAGGGCCTGTTTCCGTGCTGTATCTCTAAAGTCTCAAGTCCCAGGAACTTGGACAGAACTTTGTTCACTGGCTTCTGTCAGTGATTATTTTTGAGAATCAAAAATGGTATATTTATTGCAAATCAAAATGCATTTCTTACAATTATTTTTAAGCAGTCAGCTTTACATCGGTGCAATAATATTGGAACCCCCCCCAGTTATTGTCAAGGTCTTCAACTCAACCTACCAGAACTGCAAAATCCTATATAAACATTTCTCTGACTAGAAGTCCACTGCTCTACAAGATCAAATCTGCATTGATAAGTGGCATTTAATTCCATTGTACAGGAAATATTCAACTCAAATCTAATTCTGGGGCATTGCAAAAGATCAAGGCACACAACTAATTTAATGTTTGGTGCTGTAATCGCAACACTTGTTTGCAAACAACAAATTTTAAACAATCAATTGGAAAAAGAGCAGAGAGAGCAAGACAAAAATGAACCATAACTGGCGCAAAATTAACTGGGCTTGCAGGTTGCATGCAGCAAAATCCCCCAGCTGGTTTAGACTGTTTGATGTGTACTTTGTCACAGCAGTGCTATTTCTTTATTTCCTCTGTCTGCATCATGCTGCAAGACAGAAGGTTGAGAATATGATTTCCCCTCCAGAGACACAGCGTCATCGGTCGTCTGATACTTCAGTATTGGATGAACACGCACTTCAAGATCCTGTCATTCAGATGTGACATTGAACCAAAGTGTTTTATTGCCCTTGAGAAAGATGTAAAAGATCACATGGCACTGTTTGAGTGACTGTCGGACAATTTTCTCTATTGTCCTATGTATTCTTTACTGAACATCACATTTGAAAATCTAGTAATGATCTTATTATTGTTTGTGGCTTCTTGCTGCGCTGTGATTCATTATATTAGAGCTTGCATTTCATCAGTACATCACTGATTGCAAATAGAATTAAATTGCCCAGAATGTCTGCATGATGATACATTCAAACAGGAATATAAACCAAGGGGGAGAACTTTGACAACAATAAAAAAAAATCACAACCCGTGGGTGAGCAAAGGGACAGAGCAAGATGAAGTTTAAAAACAAATGAAGTCAAATCTTGCCAAAGAAAGGAAAACAGAGAAAATCAAGAAATGACACAACATATTTTAAATGTTGCAAGAACACGGATGGTTCGATGTATGGAACAAGCTGCCAGAGGAGGTAGTTGAGGCAGGGACTATTCAAACATTTAAGGAACAGTTATAGACAGGTACATGGATAGGACAGGTTTGGAGGGATATGGACCAAACGCAGGTAGGTGGGACTAGTGTAGTTGGAACATGTTGGCCGGTGTGGGCAAGTTGGGCTGAAGGTCCTGTTTCCACACTGTGTAACTCTATGACACGTTTGTCACATGAGATGTGTCTGCACATCACATTGTGCATACCGCCACAAAAACAGCACTGGACCGAAGAGCGATACATAATTGGAACCATAGTTCCTGAAGCAAGATTTAACAGTACAAGACAAATATATTGGAACATTATAATTAGAAGAAAAAAAATTTCTCCTGAAAGAGGAAACATTCTTCTGGAAAATTATAAATAGTTTAATCATTTCAGAAAGATAAAAAGCAGGGTGATGCAAGCAAAATATAGATTAGTTAGCCTAATGTCTGTTGCTAGCATGTGAGGAGAAGATTAAGGAGAAGATGAATGAATATTTTAACTAATCCAGCGTTAGCACATACTTGAGACGAGCAAGTCACAACCTGACAAATCAGCCAATTAAAAAAAATAAAAGCACCATTTAAGAGAACAGGGGACTTCACAGAACTTTAGAAAGTAGTCCGGTTCCTCATAAGAAACAATTAGGTAAAGACAAAGCTTGTGGAATTAGGACACATTATTGACCTGGTTCAGAAATAGGCTGAGTAGCAGGAGAAAGATGATAATTGACTGGTATTTAAATTGGCAGGATATGACGAGCCACATCCCACAACAATCCAGGTTGGTGCCGCACCAATTCCTGATATTATCTTAAATGAGATATCCACATATCCTTGTTACCCTATCCACCAGAGAGCTTGATCAATTGCTTGCCGTCATAGCAACTCCTACTTTCCCCAATGAGAGATATTTCTAATGTCCTAGACAGTCCTTCCCTATCCTTAGTTTAGAGATATGGCATGAAAATAGGCCCTTCAGCCCAATCCAACCATAGATCACCCATTCACACTAGTTCTCTGTTATCCCACTTTCGCATCTGCTCTCTGTACACTGGGGGCAATGTAGAGGTCAATTAACCTACAAACCCATACGTCTCTAGGATGTGGGAAGGAATTGGAGCAGCCGGAAAAAACCCACGTGCAAACTCCACACAGGCAGCAACAGAGAGCAGTGTCGAACCTGGGCCTCTGACGCAGTGAGGCAGCAACTCTATCACCTGCACCGCTGTAGCGCCCTTAAGCTCTTTAGCTTAAAACTAATTAGTTCTCTCTTTCCCAGTTCTCTTTAAGGACCCAAGAATGTTAACCCTTCCTCATTTCATAGATGTTGCTGCCTGACCTGTTGAGTGTTGTTAGCACATGGAGATTAAAATCAATGACACAGGAAGAAGTGTAATCAGTTTAGATGCTAGCAAGAAATTACAAAGATTAATTGTAATTTGACTTGATTTATCCCTCTAATTCCTCAGGGAAGAAAGATAAAGTTGTGCAAATTGCAATATATGAAAAATGAGGTCATTAACATTAAATTTTAAAATAATACTAATGAGTATTTGCTAAATGACATTAGAAGCTGTGGCGATCAAAGAAAACAGGCACATTTACACAATTCATTAAAATGCAGTGTACAGACAGGAAAACATGTACCCCACCCTTGATAAACTTATACAAAGCCATGGTCAGTTCATGCCTGAGGAAAGGAATGGTTTTGGGCACCACACCTTGAAAGGAGGGTGGGATAGAAGGGAGGATATTTAATTGGAAGAGAGAGCAGGTTACAGGATAGGGCTTTGCTCATTTTGATTAATGTGACTAATGTTTTCCAACATATTGTGGAACTGAAGGATAGAGAGAGAAATACTACTGCTGATTATGGGATCTATGAGTAAAGGCCATGGCCCGAGAATTAGTGCTGAATTTTGGAAATATTGCCACATGCAGTGGAATTTAGAACTCCCTTCTGAAATCATGGCCTAAAGGTTGATCAATCTTATAAAAATGTTGGCGGCACAGTGGTAGAGTCTCTGCCTTACAGTGCCAGAGACCTTGGTTCGATCCTGACTACGGGTGCTGTTTGCAGAGTTTGTATGTTCTCTGTGACCGTGTGGGGTTTCTCTGGGTGCTCTGGTTTCCTTCCACATTCCAAATCATGCAGCTTTGCAGGTTAATTGACACTTACGGTTCCTAGTATCTAGGATAGAACTAGTGTATGGGAGATTACTGGTCAGCGCAGACTCGGTGGGCCGAAGGGCCTGTTTCCAGTGTAACCCAAAAAACTAAAGGCAGTGCAGCGTAGGTTCACGAGATTGATCCCTGGGATGGCGGGACTGTCATATGAGGAAAGATTGAAAAGATTAGGCTTATATTCACTGGAGTTTAGAAGGATGAGGGGGTTCTTATAGAAACATATAAAATTATAAAAGGACTGGACAAGCTAGATGCAGGAAAAATGTTCCCAATGTTGGGAGAGTCCAGAACCAGGGGCCACAGTCTTAGAATAAAGGGGAGGTCATCTAAGACTGAGGTGAGAAAAAACATTTTCACCCAGAGAGTTGTGAATTTATGGAATTCTTTGCCACAGAGGGCAGTGGAGGCCAAATCACTGGATGGATTTAAGAGAGAGTTAGATAGAGCTCTAGGGGCTAGTGGAGTCAAGGGATATGGGGAGAAGGCAGGCACGGGTTATTGATAGGGGACGATCAGCCATGATCACAATGAATGGCGGTGCTGGCTCGAAGGGCCGAATGGCCTCCTCCTGCACCTATTTTCTATGTTTCTATGTAAAACAATTACGAAAAGAAATAAGATATATAGGCAAGAATTAGTTTACAAATCTCTGAGAATAACAAAATATTGATTTGAGGAGATACCCTGACCAAAGTCTTGAAAATACTATCCTTGTTCAAAATGTCATAAGTGGGTGCATTCGCCTCCAGAGGCCTGTTGAAATATGCAGCCAGACGAGAGAAATCTTTAGATTCTGTAGCCACTGCTGAAGAGGCATATGCCACAAAAATATACATACATCCACCAAATATTCTAGTCTTCCCCGGATTTTGCCATTCCCAATATACAGGCCGCACAAAGATATTTAGAATATGGAAGAGTACAGTACAGGAACAGGTCTGTCGGCCGACCAATGTTGCCGATTCAGATGTCAAGATAAACTATTAATTGCCCGCGCGAGTCATATCCCTACATTGTCTGTATATCAATGTGCTCGTCCAAAAGTCTCCTAAACACCCCTATTGTATGGTGTGCAGATAGGTTTACAGTAACAGCAGGAAGGAACACAGTGGAACAGTCTGAAGAAGCATTCTGACCCGAAACGTCACCTATTACATTTCTCCAGAGGTGCTGCCTGACCCGCTGTCACGCCAGCATTTTGTGTCGAGATACAATAATGGCATCTTGTTATTGGTCTCTGACACTTCATGGCACAGGGGGAACAAATGTGTTTACATCCCCTTTGTTTTACTACGTGAAAGGAAAATGGCAACAGGCTGGGAAAACTTCATCTATCGCAAGTAAACAGATATCATCCGCTCTGGTAATAACATGGAACTGCAGGCACTAGTTTTAAACCACAGTAAGGCACAAAATGGTGGAGTCTGCCAACATCTCTGGAAAATGTGGATAGTTGACGTCTCGGGTAGGTACCCTTTTTCAGACTTGCTGGGGGGCGGGGCGGTGGGAGTTGTAGAGAGCTGAAAAGAATGGAAAAGAAGTGGTGCAGGACAAAGCAAAACGTGGCCGGTAATAGGTGGACACAGGCAAGGGGGATGGGGGGGTGACAAGAGATATTGGGCAAATTGTTGGGCAAAAGTCAGAGATGAAAAGACAGGTGTGGACCTGAAAAGGATAAAGAGTTGCAAATTGAGAAACTCAAGGCTGGAAAAGTTGCGAATCGTGTAGCCATTAGAAGAGATGCACGTGGAGGGGGAGAGGGAGGGGGAGGGGGAGAAGCCTCCTTTTTAATCTCAGATTGTGGAGTCATACAGCATGGAAACTGGTCCTTCAGCCACACTTGCCCACACTGACCAATATGCCTGATTTATACTAGTCCTACCAGCCTGACTTAAGGCCGTATCCTTCTAAACCGGTCCTATCCATGTATCTGTCCAAATGTTTCTTAAACGTTGCGATAGTATCTGCCTCAACTACTTCCTTCAGCAGCTCGTTCCATACATATACCACCGTTTGTGTAAAACCGTCAGGTTCTTATAAAATCTTTCCCCCCTCCCCTTAAACCCATGTATTCTGGTTCTTGACTCCCCTACTGGGTAAAAGATTATGTGCATTCACCCAACCTCAAAATAAATGTATGCATATGCAAGCCGCTTCAACAGAGAATAAAGACCATGGCATAAAGACGGGACTCATTTTGTTTTTTTAACTTGCTGGTCGGAAAAGATTGTAGTACGTGTACTTACACTATTCCCTCGGGGCTGTATGTGGAGCCACTGACAGTAAATTCCTTCAGGGAACACTTGTCGTTTTCAGCTTTGTCGACAATGAACATCTAGGAGAATGACACAAAACAGAAGACACTCTATGTGAAGAATGGCACATCAATTGTTGGTCATTGCAAATCAAAGTGGCCAGCAAGGTACAAACTCAAGACAATTGTTGAATCGGTGAACGAGCTTAATGTAACATAGCACCGTAGTGTCATAAGGACCTCAGATCTGAACAATAATGCTTCCTGCATTGCCGTTTATCTACTTTATTTTTGACATGCAATAAATGAATTACATTCTAATGCAATATGTACACAAGATTAAAAAAAATATTCAAATGCCTCGTGACACCCGGGAACGCACAGTCGATCGCACTGTGCAGGCCAAGCGGTTTCTTTTGTGCAGCGTTGGATAATAGAAATCACACTCCCAGAGGAGTCCATTTTTAGCCCACGATGCAAGCAATCAGGATGCTTTCACAGCCAATTCCAAATATCTGACAGCACACATAAATCTAGCACACATCCCACAAGCTGCAGAAGGCACAGCAAGGACAAAAATATGGAACTTATTTGAACTTCTCAAACTTCATACTTGCGTTAAATATTTAGCTAAAGGTCAAACTATTTAGAACAAAAGAAAGCAATTGCTTTCGTTAAATTAAGTTCAAACTCTCAATTGCTTCAAACAAATTGGTAATTGCGGAGAATATATGCAAGGCATCTAATTACATTTACAATGCAAAAAACATTAATAATTCAACGGATAATTTTGGTAGAGATGTGAAAAACATTTCTTCTCGTCATACATTTGCATAATGCCATTGAATCTCTTAAATTTGATTGTGTAGGTAATTGTAAGGCAAAGGGTTTATGCCGGATAAGGCATTAACCACAAGCTGATAGGGGTAAAGATTAGAGACACAAGGAACTGCAGATGCTGGAATCTTGAGCAAAATACAAAAGTGCTGGAGGAACTCTGCAGGTCATAAGAGTATCCCTGAAGGACATGGATGGGCAATGCTTTGGGTCAGGACCCTTCTTCAGATTGATTGTAACTGTGGGAGAGAAATTTGGAAAAGAGTTGCGGGTGGGACAAGTCTGGCGAGTGATAGGTGGATACAGATGAGAGGGGTTTGTTTGGCAGATGGGTGGAGTAAATGAAAGTGAATGGGCAGGAGGATGGGAGGGGATGTGGCAGAAGGGGAGAAAGAGTTTGAGTTTAGTTGATAGTCACGTGTACTGGGAAAAGCTTTTAGTTGCATGCTAACCAGTCAACGGAAAGACAAGACATGATTACAAACAAGCCATCCACAGTGTACAGAAATATGATAGAGAATAACACGAATAACGTTTAGTGCAAGATAAAGTTCAGTAAAGTCTAATCAAAGATAGTCCCGAGGGTCTCCAATGAGGTAGATAGTAGCTCAGAGTAGATAGAGGCGGGAGAAGGGGAGAAATGGGTGCATGTTGGAGTGAGGGGACAGGAATGAGGGACGGGTGGTGTTACTTAAAATTGGAGTATTCAATGTCCAACAAAATTTGAGGATTTGTGTAAAAATGGGTAAATATTCTGCAGGAATAAAATGGGGGGGGATAGATATCCTGCACACTATCAGCTGAACGATTGGGAATCTTCTCTTGCTAGTCCAACAGATTAGAAAAGCAAGCAACACTTTTGAAAAAAAGTAATTAGCAAATGATTTCAAATGCGATTGCCAAAGCACTTACCCGGCAGACGGACATCTGGTTAGTTGTGAGAGTGCCGGTTTTGTCAGAGCAGATAACCGAAGTGCAGCCCAGTGTCTCAACGGACGGCAGACTCCGCACAATCGCATTCTTCTTTGCCATGCGCCTTGTGCCAAGGGCCAGGCAGGTAGTTATAACAGCCGGCAAACCTTCGGGTATTGCAGCCACTGCCAAAGCCACCGCAATTTTGAAATAGTAGATGGCGCCGCGAATCCAGGAGCCACCGTGGACGGGGTCGTTGAAGTGGCCAATGTTTATGATCCAAACCGCAATGCAGATCAGCGAAATAACCTTGGAGAGTTGTTCACCAAACTCATCGAGTTTCTGCTGCAGAGGAGTCCTCTCCTGTTCAGTTGCTGCCATCTCATCGCGGATTTTGCCAATTTCTGTGCTCGTACCAGTAGCAACAGCAACCCCAATTGCCCTACCAGCTGCGATATTTGTACCCTGAAGGCAAAGAAAAGAAAATATTTTCCTTCAAAAATAAAGAACTACTAAATCTATGCCTGCATGAGGGCAGCGCAGTGGCACAAGTGGTAGAGCTGCTGTTTCACAGCGCCAGAGACCTAGGTTCAATCCTGACCTCGGCTATTTTCTGTGTGGAGTTTGTACGTTCTCCGAGAGACCACGTGGGTCTTCTCCGAGTGCTCCGGTTTACTCCCACATCCCAAAGACAAACAGGTTTGTAGGTTAATTGGCTTTGGTAAAATGGTAAACTCTCCCTAGTATGTAGGATAGTGCTAGTCACTGGTCAGCACAGACTCGGTGGGCCCAAGAGCCTATTTCCACGCTGTATCTCTAAACTAAACCTAAGTTGGATCCTGACCTTGGCTGGTACACAAAATTGCTGGAGGAACTCAGCGGGTGCAGCAGCATCTATGGAGCGAAGGAAATAGGCGACGTTTCGGGCCGAAACCCTTCTTCAGACGTTTTTCACAACCTCCTCTCTAATTGCACACCTTCTGTGATCCCCCCTGCCCTCCAACTTTCACAACCTCCTGACCTTGGCTGCTGGCTGCGTGGAGTTTGCACGTTCTCCCAGTGACCCTATGGGTTTACTCTGGGTGCGCCGGTTTCCTCCAACATCCCAAAGCCATGCAAATTTACGGGTTAATTGAGCTCAGTAAATTGCCCCTAGTGTGTAGGGAGTGGAAACGAAAGAGGCAGAACAGAACTACTGTGAATGGATGATCGATGGTTTGCGTGGGCTCATTGGGCCGATGGATCTGTTTCCACTCTGTATCACTAAATTAAAGCTAATTGCACAGGTATCTGGAAACACACCAGTTTAATTACCGTGTGTAAAAGTAAGGATGGATTCAAGTTTCAGTTAAAGCCCTTCATCAGAACAGTTCGGCTTTCTGATTTGCTTATTAATATTTTAAATATTCAGAGATTTTCCCTTCAACTTTACCATTTGTCATGCAGATATAGTTACAGGAGCTAAGAAGAATGAGTGGGTCAGATGACACCACAGCAGTAGAGCTGCAGCGTTACAGCGCCAGAGACCTAGGTTCAAGCCCGACTGCCGGTGCTATCTGCATGGAGTTTGCACGTTCTCCCTGTGGCCGCATAGGTTTTCCCCTGGTGCGCTGGTTTCCTCCAACATTCCATGCAAAGACGTACATGTTTACAGGTTAATTGGCTTCGCTAAAATTGTAAATTATCCCTAGTGTGAAAGGTAGTGCTAGTGTATGGGGTGATTGAAGACTTACTTGTGCCTTTAGTTCATTAATAAAGAGAATTTATGAAAATATTACTTATCATTGAGCACAAAACTTATCAAAGCAGATGACCTTTTCTCTCAGGTTGGGTGTCTAACGAGAAGTCTACAAGTGACGGAAGTGCCTATTATTTCTAGGCCACTTTCCCTTTCATCTTTACGCATTGATGCGCCATATGGCCTAATTCTGCTCCTATTACTTGTGACTTGGAAGTTATTTTTCATTATTGGCAAAAGAACCAATGCACTAGTGAATGAATATCAAACAGTTTTACTAATAACCATAGTTTTACTAATAACCATAAATGTGAATTAATCGAACAGTTAGCTAGAAACTCATTTATGGTCAGCGACATTGAATTGTGGGTTGAATCGTATTAACCTCAAGTGTGGATCTGGGGAGGCAGACTACAATACACCTAAATTTAACAGGGATGAATTTCTTGGTAAATATTCACATTATATTTTTGGATTGGGCTCTTTTTTAACATCAGTGAGGGTTAAAACAAAAAATATAACTACAGGGATGCACTTCATCAAATTAAAAACACACCATTTACACCCAGACATTTTCCCAATCCAAACTTTGGCTACAAAATTTAAGAACCATTTATTTAAACAAGCAGTTAACAAACAATATTGGGATATTCTTGATCTTTATTATTCCACCCCTAAAAAAGGCTTTAGAATCCAAGTGCATTAGCAGCCACTCAACGGTGACCTATAAAACTGTGACGCTGTCCTCCTGCAGAGTTTAAATCTGGCGGCTTTGAAGTCATGAGTTCATCCTCTGGGTTTAATCGTAACATTGTTGACCACAAGCATCCTGCAAGCCTGACCTATAAATCCGAAAACACATCCCTAGGCAGGCTTCATCGTATGATTTTGTTCACCGTCAGGCTCACCTACTTTAATGCAGCATCCCCAATGGTTTGGATATGCGATTTCAATAAACATGTCTTAAACACAGGGCAGCACAGTGGTGCAGGCAGCTGGTTGAGCTGCTTCCTCAGTGTCAGAGATCCAGATTTCATCCTGACCTTGGATGCTGTCCGTGTGGAGTGTGGAGTTATCTCTGGAATTCTCTGCCACAGAATGTAGTTGAGGCCAGTTCATTGGCTATATTTAAGAGGGAGTTAGATGTGGCCCTTGTGGCTAAAGGGATCAGGGGGGATGGAGAGAAGGCAGGTACAGGATACTGAGTTAGATGATCAGCCATGATCATATTGAATGGCGGTGCAGGCTCGAAGGGCCTCTGTAAATTTCCCCCCGGTGTGTAGGGAGTGGATGCGACAGTTCCCTTCCAGCACCACGACTGAACTTTCCTACCAACACTAGGCTTAAACAAGATAGCATGACTTGTTCCCCATTTCTTCCTCAACTTGTTCCCAATTTCCCTGGGGAAAAATATCTCCAGATGGCACCACCAAAGAGTGTGACATTTTGCAGGCCGCATGCCGGAGAAAATGGTCTACTCATGATCTGACCCTTTTAACGCTAAAATGTGCAGCCAGAAAGAACTACAGCAGTTCAAAGTAGGGTTTTTGACACTAGTCGCTTATTTTCCAGTCTTTTTTATTTCACTGACTTACAGAACTCTTGTAAATTTATGTACGATTTATCTTTTAGTGTGCCGTCTGAGTCTATGATGCTGAAGCAAGATTTTCATTGTACCTGTCCTCACCGTTACCAGTGGATATAACAATAAACTTTGACTTGGCTGCCCCAACCAACCTCAACTGCGACAATGTTATAGTACACTACATAACAGCAGGAACATCTATCCCATTCACCTAGCCTGCACAATGATAGCAAAGAACCAGAGGACATAGGTTTAAGGTGAGAGGAACAAGATCTAATAGAAACATGTGGGGCAACGTTTTCCACTTATATATGGATGGGTAGATGGATTACTTGGACGGGTACATGGTTAAGAAAAGTTTAGAGGGATGAGGGTCAAACATTGGTAAATGGGACTTGCTTAGATGGAGCATCTTGGTTGGAACGGACGAGTTGGGCATGGACTCCAAAGACATCCCAAAAACTAAAGCAAGGTTCAAATCTGCACTTTGTCCTGATTAACTTGGCACAACCCTATCTTACTAAAAGCTAGGACCAAAATCAGTACCACTTAACAGTAATGAAACAAGAGGGTCACCCTATCACTTCCCCAGCAAAAAATGTAAACACAGCAGGATTTAAGTTCTGTAATTCATGTTCAGTATATCCATGGCCTTTTGCTGCTCTCTCCAACTACTATCAATCATTCCAGTGGTTTTCTTCTGCACAAAATTAGACCTGGTCTTTCACTTGTTTACTATCCAGCGAGAGGTAATAAAGAGTTCTCTGTTAGCTGTTGGGAGTCTTAAATAGATGCATTTAGGTAGCTACAATTACAGTTCCTGGTGACTGAAATCCAAAACTGTAACAAAATTAATGTTAAAACATTTAGTGTGAAGATATCACACAACATATACAGTGATTGCTAGTGGGATGAGGACAGGTTTTCATACCCATGGCAAGGGTAAGATTTCCTGAGACTGACTTGGGTTACATTCAAATTGTGAATGCTTGAAGCAACTGAATAGAAATCCACACTCCATTTTACTCTTCAATGAAGATCCATACATGAATAATTTCCACAATAAAACTATTCATATTTTAGAGTTTACTATTTTGGCAGTCCTTCGCAAATGCTGCCTGACATGCTGAGTTTCACCAGCACTTGTTTTGTGGGCTTGACTTCTATGATGTAACTTCATTCCACTACAACAGATCTCCAAATGTAGATTTTGCAGCAAGGTGGATAGGACAAACTGTTTGACTTGGCTGCCCCAAACAACCTCATCTGAGATGACGTTATACTATATAGTATAATAGCAGGAACACCTTTCCCACTCACTCAGCTTGCACAAAGATTGCAAAGAACCAGAGGACACAGGTTTGAGGAGAGAGAGACACAAGATGTATTTGAAATCTGAGGGGTTAAATTAAATTGAAAATCTATGACATCCGGTGTTCCAGATGCGGGCGGGCTCCTGTACATCGGCGAGACCAAAACGTAGACTCAGCGACCGTTTCACTGAACACGTGCTCAATCTGCTAAGGCCTTGTCGATTTCCTGGTTGCTTACGAATTGTAGGTAATTTGTACAAACACCAACCACCTCCCTCACACCCCTCCCAATGCCCCCCCCCTCTCCTCCCCCCACCTCCACTAAAGGCCAGTTAATTAGTTCCACAGTTCACAACTCTGTCTCCCTCTTGGGTTCACACCCATCTCTAGTCAACAGGCAGCCTATCATGGAACCTCCTTGCCCGAGGTCATCTATTTTTTTGCCAGCCCCAATTTGTCCTGTTTTTGTTTCACTTCCAGTTTTATTTCCCCCCCCCCCCCCCAGTACAATCAGTCTGAAGTAGGGTCCTGACCTGAAATGTCACCTATCCATTTTCCCCGGAGATGCTGCCTGACCTGCTGAGTTACTCTAGCATTTTGTGCCTATCTTTGGTGTCAAGCAGCTTCTGCGGTTCCTTTCTATCACTAAATATTTGTGTGTCTGATTAATTATGGGCAATGCAGCAGCACAGCTGGTAGAACTGCTGGCACACAGCCCCAGGGAGCTGAGTTCCACCTTGACCTTGGGGTACTGTCTACATGGAGTTTGTGACCGTGTGGGTATCCCACAGGTGCTCCGGTTTCCCCCCACACATCCTGATTGGGCTTGGAGGTTAATCGGCCTCTATAAACCGCCCAAAGTATGTTGGGAACGTTTGAGAAAGTGGAATAACATAGAAGACTTGCGATTGGAAAGATCTTTGAAAAAGATTTCTATATTGCTGCTTGGCATTCTTGTTTAGGAGATGTCATGTTTTGATGAAGGCCAGTGTGTCAGGAATTGGCAAACACCAGCATAACCTTGAGGCGTAACTAGGAAGCAACTTTCAAGCTTCATTTGAAGCCAGAATTGTCCAAAACAAAAGCCGCGTCATCATTTTCTCCCCCCTCCCTCGAATAAAATGCAGTACCCAACATGTACATATTTTTTTTTTAAATTCACAAGCATATTATTTTGAACGCTGCTCAAAGGATTACAGCATCAGGCCAAAGCTACAATAGCAAATCCGGAGCCAAACTAACCAGGGCTAATGCCAAGAAATGGAGAGCTACTATCCCCTCCACACGACAGTGCATATACACAGATGCCAATGGTAAGTGCAAGGACCAATATGTGCCATTAATTTCTGTCCACTATGTCAGGAAATTTTTAAGTCAGATTTCAATTCCACTTAAAAAGCTCCAATCGCTAAGGTGCAGTAGCTGTCTACAGGGACTTGTAATAATTGGATAATATTTCAAAACGATTTAAAAATAGACAATGTGCGTAAAAATACAATTTCATGGCAAAGAAGCATCTAATTGTACTGCTTCAGAGTGACTGTGCAGCCTCATAACCTCAGTTTCAACTCGTATTACAAAATAAAATTGAGACAGCAAACTTGCTTACTGAAAAGAGCATGTTCTTTTTATCCTGATTCACTGCACGAGGGTCAGGAACGGGGTCGGTGTGTTTGATGATCGACACAGATTCACCTAGGGATGAGAGCACACACAGAGCTGTGTTATTCACCGTCTCCTTGACACAAGGTCTTTACAAGAGGCAATCTGCACTGAAACACAAAATCACTGCAGCCAGTTTAAGCAGGCTTCAGCAACACATCACATAACCACCGTTTGACCAAATCATATCCTGTTCACAGAGGATGTGAATCTTCTGTGATAAGTTGAAATAATTATTGAATAATGCTAAATCCAGTCTAACCTTTTGTTATTTATCTCTCAAAAAAGTAAGAGATAAATAACAAAAGGTTATTTGAGGGGAAAAACACAATTTTACTTGCTTCAGAATTATTCACAATTTATTCTTGAAGTACTTTGCTTAAAATGTTAATTTTACAATGATATGAATGAAACAATGTGCATTACATGAAATTATGGTAAAATTATAAACTGAATTAGGATAACCCTTTAAGTTCCAACTCTTGTTAATTCATGCAAACCTGTTCTTTTAATTGTATTACTGCACCAGTGTGTTAATATCTCAACCAAGTAGTTTGTGGAAAAATGCCTTCAACTAGTACATTGTTTATCTTGGCTGTGCTGAGACTTGGAGAGGACTGTTTAAATTAACTATGGAAAAGTATCCTTGCTTCTAAACTTTAAATCCAAAATAGGGAAACTTATTTTGGGAATAGGGAAAATTTCCCTATTTATAATAGGGAAAATAGTGAAGTTCATTACTTTTATCCGCAACATACTCTAGGGAGTCACCAATTAAGAAACCCTAACACCGAAAAAATAAATAAATCAGTGATTGGAGTTTAGAGATACAGCATGGAAACAGGCCCTTCAGCCCACCGAGTCCATGCCGACTATCGATCACCCATTCACACTAGTTCTACGTTCCCCCGCTTTCGCATCCACTCCCTACACACTAGGGTATATTTACAGCGGCCAATTAACCTACAAGCCGCACGTCTTTGGGATGGGGGAGAAAACCGGAGGACACCCACACGGTCACTGGGAGTACGTACAAATTCCACACTGACAGCAGCCGAGGACAGGATCAAACCCAGGTCTCCGGTGCTGTAGCAGCTGTTCTATCAGCTGTGCCCACCATGCTACTCCTAAATCCAACACTGATATCATTCACTTTTTACAGTACAGCACAGGAACAGGCCCTGCGGCCCACAATCTCTGTGCCGAATATGAAGCCTAATCTCTTGAGATTTTTATTGAACTGTATTCAAAAAAGGAATATCAGCGTACCTAGGTACATGAGACAATAAAACACAATTGAACTAATGAAAGATGTGAGATAATAGTCTGGTGCACCCTAAATTTTTGAACATTTCTTTGAACTCTAAAACTGCTTAGTCATGACCAATTAATGTGAAATAAGATCAGATGATGAAGAGTCTTGGCAGAATAAAAGTTACCAACACGACTGTTTGGCATGCAGATGCAATGTTTCATAAAGCATGAGCTACTTCAGAGGTATTATACTTGATCTTTATATGTACAATTCCAAAACACATTGAATGCTGCTCATCACATTTTAACTTTCAGATTTACAAGAACACAGTCATCGAATGAATGCAAAGTAATTGTAAAATGAAACTACTTAGAGCTGCAAAAGAAGCATGATTTCAACTCATTACCTGTTAGAATAGATTGATCTACTCTTAAGGTTGTTGACTTGATTGCAGTCAGTCTGATGTCAGCAGGGACCTTGTCGCCAACTGTGTAGAGAGAAAAAAAGATGATTAAATTTCAGAGAGAGACACACACAAGGAACTGCAGATGTTAAAACCCTGAAGAAAGGCCTGACCCAAAATCACGACAATCCATTCCTTCCGCAGATGCTACCCGACTAGCCGACTTACATTAACACTTTGTGTTCTGATTAAGTGTCAGAACAATGTCTGTGGTCTCATAGCTATAAGTAGCATGTGGTGAAGTAATCTGTACCTGACACCAGGATGCAGGCAGATAAACTCAGCTATTGCAGAGACCATGCTGCATTTATCAATCATCCATTTTTATTTTTCCAAGAAAAGATTTAGGTTTAAATTTAGAGTTACTGTTGTCAGATGTCCCGTTTTGCATGCTATCCAATCAAATCAGATAATACTATAGATGAATACAATCAAACTAAAGTCAAGTACAAAAGGAAGGTAGAATGCAGAATATGGTTCTCAGCATTAAAACGCATCAGTTCCAGAGACAATGTTCAATGTCCACAGTGGGGTGGAGGTGATTCGAACAACACCCTAACTTCCAGAAGGACTGTTCAGAAGCCAGGAAGAGGAACGGGGCGGGGGGGAGAATCACTGACTCTCAAATGCAGGAGGGTCCTGTACAAAACCTGATGATCTTCTACATGTACAGGATGGAACACACACCCATTTTCCAAAAGCCTGAAGAACAATGTAAACATTTTGTGCAATGCATTATATCTGATCTACAATCTGTTCAAAAATATCCAGCTGAATTATTATCCTACATTAGTCCATGTACCCACTGGACAATATAATTTAAAAGGGGGAAATCTAGAGAATTCAAACTAATACATGATTTGGGGTACAGTAATAACAGTTGTATTCGCATGCTAGAGGTAAATGTACTGTAGAATTACTAAATTATTAAATTGGAGATGACTAATTTTGCTTGAAACCTTTTGAGAATGCTTGAAGAAACACAGAGCTCTAAAGAATGCGCTCAGAGAAGAGGGCCAATGTAAAAGCTATTAACCCGCAATGTCAATACAAAGGGAGTGGAGGAATGCACTAACGTACGCAACCGAACAATCTGATAGAGAATAGAAAATATGGAAAGATGGGGAGAAAGTTGAGCAAAGGTGAGGACAAGTCACACAGGGATAGAAAAAAAGGACAATGATTTTAATGTTGGTGGCTCAGACAAGCAGCAATGATTAGCAGTTCCACAAGGAGGTACATTGTGACCGAAGCTGGGTAACATTGCATTTAAAACAAACACAGAAAACGCAGCAGGTCAGGATGCATCTGTGGAGAGAGAAAACCCAATGACAGAACTTAAAAGGAGACTATAGCTTGTAAAGTTGCAGGGAGTGTGAGGTGACTGGGTGGAGAATCTGAAAGTGTTAAATTACCATCAGTGAACAAGGTCACCTGGTCAATGTGTGAATAGGAGTTAGAGGGAGATATTACAAACAAGAGGACCTGGAGAAGAGAGCGCGCAAGTTACACATTTTGCAAACTTTCCCCCTCTCGCCTTATAGCTGTGCCCAAAGATCCTATAGACCACTCCTTCTAAATGCAATGGGCTGACGTGTAGTACGCAACGGAGCGGAACGAGGGCCATTTTTTCATCCATTTCAGTAACCCGACCGACCCGACTCGCAGTGTAATCAACGTTGCGAGGAACAGTTTATGTTAATAAATTATAATTCTGGAAATGAGAAGATTTTTACCAAATAATTTTTATTTTTACGAGGATGTTTCCGTAACCGGCTTCCGTCTCCGCACTAGTTATCTTTGCTCCGCTATGGGATCTTTGGTGCGGAGACGGAAGCCGATTACTGAAATGGGGCCGAAAATTAGCCATGAATCTGCCCATGACCGTACTACGTCTTTTTCGTCGAGTGATCTATCTTGCTCGCTATAGGATCTTTGGCTGTGCCGTCTAGTGTAGAGGTAGACAAATTCTTGATTAGAACGGGTGTCAAGGGTTATGGGGAGAAGGCAGGAAAATGGGATTAGGAGGCGGAGATCAGCCATGATTGAATGGCAGAGTAGACTAGATGGGCTGAATGGCCTAATTCTACTTCTATGATGTGAACTTGAGATGAGGAGGAATTTCTTTACCCAGTGGGTCATGAATCTGTGGTGTTTATTGCCACGGATAGCTGTGGAGGCCAAGTGATTGGGTATTTTTTAAACGGAGATCGCCAGGTTCTTGAGTAGCAAGGATGTCAAAGGTTACAGGAAGAAGGCAAGAGAGTGAGATTGAGAGGGATAAATAGATCAGCTATGATTGAATGGCAGAATAGACCCGAAAGGTCAAATGGCCTGATTCTGCTCCTGTGACTTATGAACTTACGAAGTCTATCCCAACCACTCCCTGTCACTGAAACCCTCCAATCCAGGCTAGCTTTCTGGTAAAGCATCTTCAGATATTTTTTTTTGTGATTGTTTTATCTGGGTAAAGTGCTATTATTATAAACCAACTACATTCCTTTCTGCTGAAAGAAATGACCAATAACTCAAGAAAAATGTGAAGCACATACTGTTTGAAAGAAATATTATGAAAACAAATCCTAAGAATCAAGTTGAATAAAGTACACAAAACCGAGTGTGGAAGATTGATGATAATATCCAACTGCAAGTGGATGGAGGTGCTAACAGAAAGCAAATTTGGTCAATTGTAATTCTTCCATCTAAAAATACACCACTTTCTGCAGCTGCCAGAGAAAGCTGCCAGAATGAATCCAATAAAAAGCATGCTCCGCTTCCTCAAACATAAAATTCCATCGATGGTTCACATGCCCGTTCCCTCAAGGTCACACAAACAAGGATGAGACAATAGAGCTGCAAACAAAACAGAATAATAAATTCACCCTTTCCCCTTAATAATTTGAAGAATATTAAAGATAATATTTCCAAAGCAGAGGCAAAGGCGGCTTTAATTACAAGTGTTTTTCTTTTCACTTTGCACTAAGTTTCATCGAAGGGATGAGAACCTTGAGGCCCTGAGGGAATTTCCAGGGGGGGGTCAGACATGATTTCGGAAAACCTACACACCCAAGGTTTCAAAACTGTCTCGCAATGCAGACGCACTGGATTGTGTCAAAGATTTATCATGAATAACAAAGAGGTTTAAGAAACGCATTGGTGACGAATTACGTACAACTACACGGCAAATGGTTTTATAGCTTAATAAGAATCTTGAGGTGATGCAGTCAAATGCATTTAATACAATGCAAGCAGCAACAATGGTCTAGAAGGAAACAGATCCTCGCTACTACTGGTTACCAATAGACATGGAAATGCACATACCTCTGTCACATCTTATATACAACAATAATTACATTCTCCAGCATTAGTAAATGGCACAGAAGCTTGAAAGCACGTAGCACCAGAAAGTGTGTACCAGCAGCAAACACAAGTCTTGCTTCACCCCAGTCATTCCTTGCCCCATACTCCCATCCAGCAGAAGGAACAGAAGATTGAAAGCGTGGACTCAAGCATGACTCAAAAACAGCTTTGTCCCTTCTTATCAGGCTTCTGAATGCTCCTTCCACAAGCTAGGGTACTGTCACCTCTAACCCCTTATGTACATTGGACTGTCTTTGGAACTGATGCGCCACAATGCTGAGAACTATATTCTGCATATGTGCTATGTTTGGATAGCATGCAAAAGAAAGCTTTTCACTGTACACATGACAATAATTAACGTAAACCTAAATCATATGCAGAGATCAAAACACTATATCGAACAAGATCTCAACTTAGAAACCTGCTTGTATCCAAAACACTTTGTACCCAATCAAAGTAGAACCACAGTATTATTCCTGTGGAGCTTAAAAGCTGCACAAAACTAATGTCGGCATATTGCAAAAGGACAATCTGTTCTGCAGGCATTGGCATGAAAATGTAAAACGGTGCTTTTGGAAATCCGGTTTCCATCTCAGAGGTAAGTGGGCACTCTGCACGGCACTGCTGAATTAAGTACAGCACTAAAGCGGCTAAAACACCTTTCAACACTTTGCTGGTTTCACTCTACAATGACCCTCCAACTCCGGGCACTGAATAGGGAAACAATTGTGGATTCCTGCCCTGCGAAAATACTCCAAAAAATGAAAGTAAACTAGCCATGCAGTTTTTAAATGGGTATAAAAAAATTAACGGATAATGGTAGGTTATTAAACTTTTAAACTGAATTGGGCGCAGAGTTCAGTGAATGTACTAATGTCACATTGGAAGATTAGCACCATCAGCTGTTCCAGCTACAAGACAAAATGTCATTTACATTATGTCATAACCAATACAAAGCAAGCGTAAACCTCAAAACAACTTCATGACCCAGCTCCATTAAAATGCTGCAATCAATAGATCTTTCTAATAACTATATTTACAAACATCCCCTTTAAAAAAACCCTCAAACAAAGCCACCACCAATCAGCTCCATACCCTGCAAGGCATTTTCCCCAATAAGGTCAAGTTGCTTATGAAGCTTCAGTAGCATTTTTCCAGAGTAATTTCTGGTCAACATTTTAACTATTTTGATTTCTGTGGAGATTATAACGAATTAAGGAACTGAGCGATATAAATCTAACCATATATAGGAAATACGTCTTTGCATAAATTAGGTTTCGATCTTTGCTCTGTGATGAGAGTTAGTGGGTGAAAAGCTAAGCTAAGCTTCTGTGCCCTTGAAGAGAAAACAAATAGCAATAGACAATGAGCACAGCCAAAAATGGGGAAACTATTTGCATGT
The DNA here is from genome assembly GCF_010909765.2 of Amblyraja radiata. NCBI lineage: Eukaryota > Metazoa > Chordata > Chondrichthyes > Rajiformes > Rajidae > Amblyraja > Amblyraja radiata. The sequence continues at coordinate 16,287,859 of NC_045980.1, read as the reverse complement.
GCTCCCCTGGTGTCGCAAGGAGCTTTAAATGTGGACATATGATAGCAGCTGGTTTCCAGCAATCTCAATTCTGCAGGAGGAACGGGATGATGCCCTGCTACATAGTTTTACAAGCTGTTGAGACAATTGCTCCAAATGCATTTTACAATTTAATATATTTTAAACGTTACGATGTCTTCATCTCGCTGAGAATTAGACGTCCTGCTGCTCTGTAATTTTTATTTGCATTCCTGCTGGATACATAATCTCAAGATTTGACGTAACTATTCAGACAAGTTTGCAATAAAAGGGACAGGTGGTTGGATTGCTCATCTTAGGGGTGACTTGACAATACCCTCCTGCGGATAAAGTCATAAACAAAATCGGTTAAAAAGAGCGAGAGAAAATCGAAAGCGTTCTGTGCTATGAACAAAATGTGCATTTGAATTCTGTTATAATATGCAGAAATAAATCAGACTATAACAGCTAGTGAAGTCAAATGTTATTATTACCCATTGAATTTACAAAGGAAGATAGAAAAAGATATACAAATGGATTGCAAAATGGACACTCCACTTGTTTAGGTGCAATAATATTTAACGTGAAAATTTTAATAAATAAACTCAAAGACACATGCCTGGATCAAGATAAAAAAATCAAAATAATATTAGACCATGCTGTGGCCCATGCAAAAGATTATTCTGCACTGTGGTTAAAATTAATATATTTACAGCAATCTTTAAGCACAGACAAAAGTATTTTAAGTGACAAACAGATGACAGTCTGGACATCCAAGAACTTTACTAATAGGACTGCATATGGAAAAAGCACCAACATATGCCCAACAGTTGAAACAGGGCTTGCTTGATGTGCGCAATTGCTTTTCATTAAAGGCTGCAATCCTGCTTGAAATAAGGCTTCCATAAGTGGAAATAGCAAACAAAATTAGAACAGCTGCCGGCTTCCTTTGGGCTTGACCAATATCACTCAATGTTCCTTCTCACCAGTTCTGCTGCTTTCTTATTTATATCTGACATTTCCATTTAAATGAAAATCATCATAACATCCCCTGTAAATACATTTGTGCAAGTTGTATTCTTACATTGCAAACCCTTTATTCAAAGTTGCTTTTGGAATTTAATGTACACTATGGTTTGATTATAATTATCTACAGTCTTTCCACTGACTGGATTGCATGCAACAAAAGCTTTTCATTGTACCTTTGGACACGTGACAATATACCAAACTAAAAGGATTTCTGCTAATGACCAAGTGAACTTCAGCAGTGTTGTAATTAAATCCAATATTTTAGAGGTCAATGTTGTCTAAAGAATCTGAATCAAAACGAGTTTGTCCATTTCTCCCCACAGATGCTGCCTGTGACAAACTACATTCTGCCAGTAATGTGTTTTTTTTGCTCAAGATTCTAGTGGCAGCAGTCTTTTAGAACTCTAATGTCAGAGGTACTACTGGACTTGGGCCTGAAGATCCCATGACACTATTCTAATAGTTAAATCTATGTTTCAACTGGAATCATTTGCTTATCCGGTTGCGGCGCTGGGTCTGCAGTTTATCTGTCTTTCTTCCTTCTTTGTCTTATCGTTAATGTCAGATGTATGTAATAGTCTATTTTTAGTTGTGTACTATGGGGGGGGGGGGGGGGGGGGGGGAAGGGGGAAGGGGGAAAACGTTTAAAATCTCTTTCTTCAACGGAGATGCGACTTTTTCCATCGTATCTCCGTTCGCGCTGCGGTCTAATATCGAGGAGCTGGGCGACCTCCAGCTGGGATCGACCTTGAGGGCTCCGGTCGCAGAGCTTGTAAGCTCGCGGAGCTGGGTGACTTTTGGAGGCTGTGGTGGCACGGCTCTACTTTCAGAGGTTGGAGGCTTCGGCCGCGGGCCCTGTGGTCTGTAACATCGGGAGCTCGCAGGTCCCTGGTTGGCCACCGACTTTCCGGCAGCTCCAGCCACACCAGCTTCGTCCGCCCCGAATCGCAAGGCTTGAATCGGCCCTTTCGCAGGACCTTTTATCGCCCAGCGCGGCTCGGCCACGGGATCTGCCATCACCCGGCAGGGGCTTCAATATCGGGGGCCTCGATCGCCTCGACACAACAGTTTGACTGCCTGACCGCGAGAGAAGCAGCAAGGAAGAGACAAGTGAGGAGGTGCCTGGAGGAGAGTCACTGTGATGGATGTTTATGTTAAATTTATGTAATTGTGTGTCTTGTTTGCTATTATGAGTATGACTGTATGGTAACAACATTTCATTCAAACTTTTTCGAATGACAAATAAATTCAATTGAATTCAATCAATAGAGAAAGAAGCACCAAGGCTGAACGGTGGCTGGGTGAGCAGAGAGACGACAGTTCGATTGATCCGGGTCAAAGCAGCGGCTGGCGGCCCTGCAATGGCCTGGATCGGGTCCTGCTCTAGGACCAGATGCGGCACGGAGAGGACACCTATAGCCTTGCTTGGCCAGGCCGATCCTGCAACATCGCCAGGACAACGGGCCTTTATGGCCAGCTGCCCTTAAAGCAACCTTGGACTTTGAAAATGATACCAAAACCTGGCGACTCTTCTATATGGTCTCAGTGGACTATTTCTATAATCTTTGTACTTAATCTGGGATGGTTCTTACACATAGTGAACCGTATGCAAAAAAAGAATTTCCATTGTGCCTCGGTACATGTGATAAAGAATCATTGTTACTTTGTTACCTCCAGATTTAGGGACAATTTATTCTCAGCTGTTATCAGGCAACTGAACCATCCCATCACCAACTAGAGAGTGGTCCTGATCTACCATTTACCTTATTGGAGACCCTTAGACTATCTTTCATCAGACTTTATCTTGCACTAAGGATTATTGCCTCATCATGTACCTGTAAACTGTGGTCGGCTTGATTGTAATCATGTATGGTTTTTTTCGCTGACTGGAAATGCAAATGCAAATAAGAAAGCTTTTCACTGTACCTTGGTACATGTGGCATTAATAAACTAAACTATAAGCTAAAACATACTGAATGTTTTGACATGATGGCTATTGCTTTACATAACGGATGCATGTTCACTACCAAATTCATAGTATGAAGTTTCAACAAAACGGCATGGTGGTGATCACCGACACAACAGCACAGCAAAAAGTGGCTTTCCATGCCGAGTGTCTGGTTTAATCCAGACTGGTGCAATGACCTCCCTCTCCATGGACGTTAAGCAGTCACGTGATACAACCGTACATAATCTTTTAATGGATGTAATCCTGCCGCATTAAGATTAATTAATTGGCACTCGTGTATTAAGGCTGGAGAATTAGAAACAAAGCTATTATTAATCACCAATTTCACGGATACAAACTAAAGACGTTGAATGCTTAATACCAATTAATAATTGAATAGTTGATTTTGCACCAAAGGATTTAATAAAAGTAATTTTTTTAAGAAGTTATATTTACATAGTGGTTTTCATAATCAGGAACTTCACAAGCAATTAATGTTACAGCCAACTAGCATCATTGAAAAAAACCTTCTTGCAGTAAATGTTGCACCTTCACTGATTATCTTGCACTGTGGACAGCTTGACTGTATTCATGTCTAGTCTGTGCTTTGACTGAATTGCACACAAAGGAAAGTTTTTTCCACTGTACTTCGGTACATGTGACTAAAATAAACTAACACACTGCAGTTGCTGGTTTACAAACAAAAGACAAAGTGCTGGAGTAAGACAGCGGGTCAGGCAGTATCTATGGAGAACATAGAATAGGTAACGTTTGGGTTTGGGACCCTTCTTCAGACCTAAAACAATGATGTTGTTTGAGAAATGTAACATGGGTCAAGCAGCAGAGGAAATCTCCTGCTCTTTTACTATCTTTGTGGCAATTACTGCAGCCACCGGAGAAAAAAGGCCTCTATATAATGCCTCATTTAAACTGACTACTATAGCAGTGCACAATCCCCTTTAGTGTTGAAACATGCATCACCTCCCACAGTATTGATAGAAAGCCTAATTTATGCATTTAGATCCCTGGGAATGATTAGCAAGCATGATGTGACTCAAAAATTGCGACACCAAGCTTAGATTATTCCATTGAAGTGCACTGGACACATACAACAATGGCCCAGTCAAAAGAACCATGGATAATTTTGATGTTACTGTGACAGTATACAAAACCTAAATACATAATTCATAATATTTAAACCAGCATCTGCAGTTCCTTGTGTCTCCTGTCAAATGTTCAGCTAATGTCAATATAAGCTGTTGCTTGAGACCCATATCACTGAAAACAAGCCATGAACATTGATGGACTTCAATCTATTTTAGTTCACAGCTGAATTTGACACGTTGCATATACAGAGCCCTTCATAATGTTTGCGACAAAGACCCATCATTTATTTATTTGCCTGTGTACTCAACAATTTGAGATTTGTAATAGGAAAAGGGAAAAAGGAAAAAAAAAAGAAAAAAGAAGTGCACATTGTCAAATTTTAATAATGGCCATTTTTATACATTTTGATTTCATCATGTAGCAGTGTTTATCCCCCCACATTTCAGGGCACCATAATGTTTGGGACACAGCAATGTCACGAAAATGAAAGTAGTCATGTTTAGTATTTTGTTGCATATCCTTTGCATTCAATGACTGCTTGAAGTCTGCGATTCATGGACATCACCCGTTGCTGGGTGTCTTCTTTGGTGATGCTCTGCCAGGCCTGCATTGCAGCCATCGTTAGCTTATGCTTGTTTTGGGGGCTAGTCCCCTTCAGTTTTCTCTTCAACATATTAAAGGCATGCTCAATTGGGTTCAGATCGGGTGATTGACTTGGCCCTTCAAGAATTGACCATTTTTTAGTTTGAAAAACTCCTTTGTTGTTTTAGCAGTATGTTTGGGATCATTGTCTTGCTGTAGAATGAACTGCGGCCAATGGGTTTTGAGGCATTTGTTTGAACTTGAGCAGATAGGATGTGTCTATACACTTCAGAATTCATTATGCTATTACCTTCAGCAGCTGTATCATCAATGAAGATTAGTGAGCCAGTACCTTCAGCGGCCATACATGCCCAGGCCATGACACCCCCACCACCGTGTTTCACAGATGAGGTGGTATGCTTTGGATCTTGGGCAATTCCTTCTCTCCTCCATACTTTGCTCTTGCCATCACTCTGATATCTTCAACTCATCTGTCCACAAGACCTTTTTCCAGAACTGTGGTTGTTCTTTTAAGTACTTATTGGCAAACTGTAACCCGGCCATCCTATTTTTGTGGCTAACCAGTGGTTTGCATCTTTCAGTGTATCCACTGTATTTCTGTTCATGAAGTCTTCTGCGGACAGTGGTCATTGACAAATCCATACCCGACTCTTGAATAGTGTTTCTGATCTGTTGGACAGGTGTTTGGGGATTTTTCTTTATTATAGAGAGAATTCTATCAGCTGTGGAGGTCTTCCTTGGCCTGCCAGTCCCTTTGCAATTAGTAAGCTCACCAGTGCTCTCTTTCTTCTTAATGATGTTCCAAACAGTTGGTTTTGGTAAGCCTAAGGTTTGGCTGATGTTCCAACAGTTTTATTCTTGTTTCTCAGTCTCATAATGGCTTCTTTGACTTTCATTGGCTCAACTTTGGTCCTCATGTTCATAAACAGCAATAAAAGTTTCCAAAAGGTAATGGAAAGACTGGGGGGGAAGACTAGGTGCTGAGAGCTCTCTTATACCTGCATTAAGGAGGCAATTAAACACACCTGAGCAATTACAAACACCTGTGAAGCCATGTGTCCCAAACAATATGGTGCCCTGGAATGGGGGGACCATGTATAAACACTGCTGCAATTTCTACACGGTGAAACAAAAATGTATAAAAATGGCCTTAAATAAAATCTGACAATGTGCACTTTAACCACATGTGATTTTTTTTCTATTACAAATCTCAAATTGTGGAGTACAGAGGGAAATAAATAAATGATGGGTCTTTGTCCCAAACATTATGGAGGGCACTGTACTTCAAACTTGACCTTATTCTGATCTTCTGGGCAGTTCACTCATTACAAACTACATTCTGCCTAATGTTAAGATTGAAGTGTGCTCCATTTGAAAAGTACAACTAACACAAGTTTCTTCGACGTTGTGTAGTTGAGAAGGAATGATACAAACTCCGTACAGACAGCACCCGTAGTCAGGATGACACCCGGGTCTCTGGCGCTGTGAGGCAGCAACTATACTGCTGTGCCACCCCAAACGTACACCAAGTACATTCTGTTTCTATTTCAGATTCACTGTCTTCTGCTTTTAGTCGATTTTTATTTATTTGTTTATTTATTTATTTATATTTTTATAATAGGTACAACAGGACAGACATCAAATTCACAAAAAAAAAGCTTGTAAAAATCAGATTTAAATAAGTGACTGAGATGCTAAAGACCAAATGTTGGAAGCAACACCTTCCCAAGCTCCTGTCAATCTCACTTTTGGCTCAGCTGCCAACTCAAGCTCTTCAGTTCCCAGTGACAAGCTGATGACTGTTGCCAGTTTAAAGAGTCACTGTAGAGGAGCAGATAATTTGGTAGAGAGAAAATGGTGAAAGGAAAAAAGCTGCAAATAGCCAGAGGGAGAAGCTGAGGAGACGTCATTGAGACAGTGCATCCATTGTTGAGCAAAAAAACATTGAGCAGGAAAAGGAAACACACAAAATGAAAATGTTTGCATACATACATTTGCCTTGCTTAAGGCTATACCATAACAGTGCCATACCTGAATCTTACAATAAAATAATGGCTGCCATTTTATCAAACCGGACGATACAAGGAACTGCATGTGCTAGTTTACAAAAAAAACTGCAGATGGTACTTTACAAAAAATAGACAAAAGTGGTGAAGTAATTCAGCGGGTCAGGCAGCATCTCCGGGGAACATGGATAAGTGACGTTTTGGCTACGGACCCCTCTTCAGACTGAAGGTCATGACTTGAAACTTCATTTGTTCATGCCCTCCAGATATGCTGCCAGACCCACAGAGTTACTTGAGAACTTAAAAATAAAACATACTAAACTTTCTGGTCCCAGGAAGTCACGTTGCAGCTTTATTGTCCCCCCCACTCACCCTAAAAACACCACAGTCACATCTGTGGAGTCATTTAAGTTCCTTGGAACCATCATTTCCAGGGATCTTAAATGGGAGGCAACCATCGACTCCTGGGTCAAAAAGGCCCAACAGAGGATGTACTTCCTTCAGCAGCTGAGAAAACACAATTTGCCATAGGCAATGATGGTCCAGTTTTATACTGCCAGTCTGTCCTCATCTTCTCCAACATGGTCTGGTTTGGCTCAGCCACCAAGCATGTCATCCGGAGGCTGCAGCGTATCATTCGATCAGCCGAGAAAGTTGTAGGTTGCAACTCCCCCCCCCCCATTGATGAACTTTGCACTGCAAGGGCCATGAAGCGAGTGGGTAAGATCATCTCTGACCCCTCTCACCCTGGCCACAAACTCTTTGAAGCACTTCCCTCTGGAAGGCGACTCCGGACTGTCAAAGCCGCCACAGCCAGACATAAAAACAGCTTTTTTCCCCCATGAGCAGTAGCACTACTCAACAACCAAAAGTCTGTAGCCTCCTTTTCCTCTGGTATTTTATTTCATTCGTCGTCACGTTTAAATTATAATGTTTTATTTTGAATTGTCATGTTGTTACTTGCGAGCAAAGCACCAAGGCAAATTCCTTGTATGTATACATATTTGGCTAATAAAATCTATTTAATTCAATTATTGAACTTCGTTTAGGCCGCATTTGGCGTATTGTGTGTAGTTCTGGCCACCCCATTACAGGAAGGATGTGGAGGCTTTGGAGAGGATACACAAGAGGTTTGCCAGTATGCTGCCTGGATTAAAGGGTATTAGCTACAAAGAAAGATTGGACAAACTTGGATTGTATTCTGTGGAATGATGGATGTCGAGGGGAGACTAATAGAAGTATATAAAATAGATGGAATAGCTTGAAGGTGGGAGGGGCAAGGTTTACAGGAGGTATGCAGGGTATTTTGCTTTTACACTGAAACTGGTGGGTACCCAGAATGCAGTCTAGGGGTGACGGTGGAGGCAGATATGATAGCAACATTTAGGAGGATTTAAAATAGATGCACAGATATGTAGGGAATGGAAAGATGTACAGTGCCCTCCATAAAGTTTGGGACAAAGATCCACCATTTATTTATTTGCCTCTGTACTCCACAATTTGAGATCTGTAATTGAAAAAAAATCACATGTGGTTAAAGTGCAGTGTCAGATTTTAATAAAGGTCATTTTTATACATTTTGGTTTCACCATGTAGAAATTACAGCAGTGTTTATACAATACTCCCCCCCATTTCAGGGCACCATAATGTTTGGGACACAGCAATGTCATGTAAATGAAAGTAGTCATGTTTAGTATTTTGTTGCATATCCTTTGCACGCAATGACTGCTTGAAGTCTGCGATTCATGGACATCACCAGTTGCTGGGTGTCTTCTCTGGTGATGCTCTGCCAGGCCTGTATTGCAGCCATCTTTTGCTTATGCTTGTTTTGGGGGCTAGTCCCCTTCAGTTTCCTCTTCAGCATATAAAAGGCATGCTCAATTGGGATCAGATCGGGTGATTGACTTGCCCACTTAAGAAATTATAATTTTTTGCTTTGACAAACTCCTTTGTTGCTTTAGCAGTGTGTTTGGGATCAATGTTTTGCCGTAGAATGTTTTGAGGCATTTATTTGAACTTGAGCAAATAGGATGTGTCTATACACTTCGGAATTCATTATGCCACTACCATCAGCAGTTGTATCATCAATGAAGATAAGTGTGCCAGTACCTTCAGCAGCCATACATGCCCAGGCCATCATCTAAATATACATGAATGATTTACATGAAGGGATTAAAAGTAACATTAGCAAATTTGCAGATGACACAAAGCTGGGTGGCAGTGTGAACTGTGAAGAGGATGCAGGGCGACTTGGACAGGTTGGGCAGATGCATGGCAGATGCACTTTAATGTGGATAAATGTGACGTTATCCACTTTAGTGGCAGAAACAGGAAGGCAGATTATTATCTAAATGGAGTCATGTTGGGAAAAGGGGAAGTACAACAGGACCTGGGGGTCCTTGTTCATCAGTCAATGAAAGTAAGCATGCAGGTACAGCAGGCAGTGAAGAAAGCAAATGGTATGTTGGCCTTCATAACAAGAGGAGTTGAGTATTGGAGCAAAGAGGTCCTTCTGCAATTGTACAGGTGAGACCACACCTGGAGTATTGTGTGCAGTTTTGGTCTCCCAATTTGAGGAAGGATATTCTTGCTATTGAGTGAGTAGAGCATAGGTTCACCAGGTTAATTCCCAGGATGGCGGGGCTGTCATATGCTGATAGAATGGAGCGGCTGGGCTTGCATACTCTGGAATTTAGAAGGATGAGAGGATATCTTATTGAAACATATAAGATTATTAAGGGTTTAGACACACTAGAGGCAGGAAACATTCCCGATGTCGGGAGAGTCCAGAACCAGGGGCCACAATTTAAGAAGGGGTAAGCCATTTAGAACAGAGATGAAGAAAAACTTTTTCACACAGAGAGTTGTGAGTCTGTGGAATTCTCTGCCTCAGAGGGCGTGGAGGCTTTCAAGAGAGAGCTGGACAGAGCTCTTAAAGATTGCAGAGTTGAGGGATATGGGGAGAAGGCAGGAATGGGGTACTGATTGTGGATGATCAGCCATGATCCCATTGAATAGCTGATGGCCTATTCCTGCACCTTTTGTCTAACACCGCACCACCGTGTTTCACAGATGAGGTGGTATGCTTTGGATCTTAGGCAATTCCTTTCTCTTCGCCATACTTTGCTCTTGCCATCACTATGATATAAGTTAATCTTTGTCTCATCTGTCCACAAGACCTTTTTCCAGAACTACGGTTGATCTTTTAAGTACTTCTTGGCAAACTGTAACCCGGCCATCCTATTTTTGTGGCTAACCAGTGGTTTGCATCTTGTAGTGTAGCCTCTGTACTTCTGTTCATGAAGTCTTCTGCGGACAGTGGTCATTGACAAATCCACACCTGACTCCTGAAGAATGTTTCCGATCTGTCGGACAGGTGTTTGGGGATTTTTCTTTATTAGAGAGAATTCTTCTGTCATCAGCTGTGGAGGTTTCTTGGCCTGCCAGTCCCTTTGCGATTAGTAAGCTCACCCGTGCTCTCTTTCTTCTTAATGATGTTCCAAACAGTTGATTTTGGTAAGCCTAAGGTTTGGCTGATGTCTCTAACAGTTTTATTCTTGTATCTCGGTCTCATAATGGCTTCTTTGACTTTCATTGGCACAACTTTGGTCCTCATGTTGATAAACAGCAATAAAAGTTTCCAGATGGAGAGACTGGAGGGAAGACTCGGTGCTGAGAGTTATCTTATACCTGCAATAAGCAGGCAATTAGACACACCTGAGCAATTACAAACACCCGTGAAGCCATGTGTCCCAAACATTATGGTGCCCTGAAATAGGGAGACTATGTATAAACACAGCTGTAATTTCCACATGGTGAAACCAAAATGTATAAAATTACTCTTTAATAAAATCTGACAATGTGCACTTTAACCACATGTGATTTTTTTTTATTACAAATCTCAAATTTTGTAGTTAAGGAAATAATTGTAGTCCCAAACATTATGGAGGGCACTGTAGATCAAATGCAAGCAGAGGAGATTAGTTTAATTTGGCAGCATGTTCGGCACAGACATTGTGGCCTAAGTGCCTGTTCCTGTGTTGTACTGTTCTAAACCACAGCAGTCCAATGGTAATGGAAACATTCCATAACTCTCCCTGCAACTCTAGCTCATACAAGGCATTGTAACAACTCTGAAGTGGAATCAAATTTGGGCGACATGGTGACGCACTGGTAGAGTTGCTGCCTTACAGCACCAGAGACCCGGGTTTGATCGTGACTACGGGTGCTGTCTGTACAGTGTTTGTATGCTCTCCCAGTGACCTGCATGGGTTTTCTCAGAGATCTTCGGTTTCCTCCCACACCCCAAAGACGTACAGGTTTGTGGGTTAATTGGCTTGGTGTAAACGCAAATTGTCCCAAGCGTGTGTACGATAGTGTTAATGTGCGGGGATCGCTGGTGGGAGCGGACTCGTTAGGCCAAGGGCCTGTGTCCGTGCTGTATTTCTAAACTAAATGCAGTTGTGGATTTTGGGTACAAGTTATGCTGCAGCATCAATAAACCTGATTAATTCATATATGTAGCATGGTTTGTAGTTCTGGAATCTTAGGTTCAGCTATTCATTAATCAGAATGCTACTGGATTCCAAGAATCTAATTATGAATGAGTTACAGAAACCAAACTTGTATTCATGGAACTCAGAAAGCCTATTTGACGTGAGGTGCTTTTGCACAATTTCTCTTAAAAGGCAACAGATGAGACAGCATGCAAGGAAAGGGAGACACAAGGAACTGCAGGTGCTGAATTCTTGAGCAAAATACAGAAGTGCTGAAGGAACTCAGTGAGTCAGGCAGCATCTGGGGAGGGAATGGACAGACGGTGTTTCGGCGACAGGCGAGGGAGAAGCTTTCTCCTATTGATATGTCCGGGGAAGAGTCTAAAACTAGATGTGGCTTTGGAGCAAGATTAGAAAATATCTACATATGTTGTTTGTAGAAATTTGAACTCTGTTAATAGTAATTTATAGCAATAGATTGATATTATTAAATCTGTTTTTTAACCTAAGGTATTAAAAATCATTGAGGCAAGGCTGCCACATGGAATTGGGACACGTGATATACTTGAACGGCGGAACAGGCTCAGTATTACTATTTATTACTCCTACAGACTTTAGTTTTGAAAGACTGAATCATTCTGCAGTTTCTAATGCAGTAATTTTCCCTCCCCGGGCTTACTGCTCTATTCATAAATCAGGAACTGAAAAACACAAATGTGCAAACAACTACTCTGTGGGAAAAGTTAACACTTTAGGGCTACACACATGCATAACAGTAGAGTTGCTGCCTGACAGCGCCAGAGACCCTGGTTCAATCCTGACCACGGGTGCTGTCTGTACAGAGTTTGTACGTTCTCCCTGTGATCATAAGGGTTTTCTCCGGGTGCTCCGGTTTCCTCCCACATTCCAAAGATGTGCAGGTTTGTAGGTTAATTGGCTTCTGTAAATTCCCCCTAGTGTGTACGGTGCGAAACTGGGATAACATAGAACTAGTGTATAGTTCGGCACGGTCTTAGTGGGCCGAAGGGTCTGTTTTCACACTGTATCTGAGACTAAATTACAGGAGTAACCACATGGCTCTGATTAATGTTCTAATTAATCTCCTTTACATTAAATCCCTAAAATTTGCTAAGGTATTTTTAGCTGAAAAAACTGTGATTTGAATCATCAGCTGTGGGGTGGATGGGAAAGAGGAATTAAGTTTGTTAAATAAGTCACATCGACCCATTTGAGGAAACTCACAGGAAGATGGAGTAATGGAAACCAACATTCACCATCAATCTAGGAATGTGTGTGAAACGCTACATTCCTAAGTTCCAGTGGTCATAAACTGCAGTTACCACCAAAATAACAGTTTGTTTGTAAATAAACATGTTAAAAAGGGACTGGCACGTTTGCAGTTACCAACTATAGTCACATAAGTCGTGTGCGCAAAAATAAAATTTGCTCTTCAATGCAGCAAAAAAAGTGACATTACCGTATGTTCCACATCTTGGAACACATGCGTGAAAAAAACGGCAGTCTCTACATCACTGTTGCAGTATTTTTGTATTTTTGTAACTTGACATTTTGTTGAGCACTGGTCGTGCTATCAATAAATCCCTGATGAGACATCAAGAGCTATTTGAACGCACAGCTCAGATATTCTACAAATTCAAATAATGGGAATCCAAATCTGGTTCTTTCATCAAGGCTCAATCTAACTAATTAACCATGCAAATGCAGAAAGCAGTTATACTGTGCTAATCAGGTTTACCTTTGTGGGGGGGGGGGAGAGTGTTTTAACTCCAAAATATGGGCAGCACGGTGGTGCCTTTCAGCGCCAGAGACACCGGGTTAGATCCTGACTACCGGTGCTGTCTGCACGGAGTTTGTACATTCTCCCCGTGAATGCGTGGGTTTTCCATGGGTGCTCCGGCTTCCTCTCACACTCCAAAGGTGTACAGAATTGTAGGTTAATTGGCTTTGGTAAAGATTGTAAATTGTCCCTAGTGTGTAGGATAGAGTGCATGTATGGGGTGATCACTGGTTGGCGTGGACCGAAGGGCCTGTTTCAGTGCTCTGTCTCTAAAGTTTAGTTTGAGCTGACCATTGATCCCCACACACTGACGATATCCTACACTGGGGACAATTTTTACATTTACATCAAGCCAATTAACCTAGACGTTTTTGGAGTGTGCGAGGAAACCGAAGATCTCGGAGAAAACCCACGCGGTCACGGGGAGAACATACAAACTCCGTGCAGACAGCACCCGCAGCCAGGATTGAACCCGGGTCACTGGTGCTGTAAGGCAGCAACTCTAACGCTGCGCCCCATGCCGCCCCATAACCTTCAAAATATCACCACTTTAAAAGCACCCTGTCGCAATGTATAATTGCTTCTCAGATTTTCTTTTCCACAAATGTTATACGACAGGTGATACTGATGCCACTGCAAGCTGCTGTTATTTTTGTACGGTGCTCTGTCAATTACAAAGATGGTTTGCAATCACTTGCTGTGACACACAGATGAAACCAGCTGGGCAAATACTTCCGGCTGTGTCTCTGGTGACAAAGGCATTCACCAGGACACACAAATGTCATTGGAGGGCTGCCTAGAATCCCAGACCCAGAGACGCACCCTGCAGCTAGGTACTAAGCTACTTCCCTACATGGGAATGCCATCCACAGCCAGGAAAGCCAGAGATGTCACACTGCACACACCTGCTTCAACACTGCAGCACACATTCATGCACAACTACAGCTTAAAAACAATGAATAGTAAGGTCCCGAGCAAGTGTTCAGCAACGGGGAACTTTACTTTAGTCTTTAGAGATGCAGCACGGAGACAGGCCCTTCGGCCCACCAAATCCGTGCCGACCAGCGATCTCCCCATACACTAACACTACGCTACACACTAGGGACAATTTACAATATCCAATTAACCTACAAACCTGTACGTCTTTGGAGTGCATGCTGCATCTTTAAACCCAACCAAACGCATGGAAATGCTGGCAATTGTGCAGCAGACTTCAAAAGAAATTGTCGCTCAAGAAAGCAGCTTTGTTTCTGTATTCCACACCCACGCCAGTGTTACCTCTGGACTTGCGTCCCTCCTCCTCACACTGGGAAACGCAATGTCATGCAAAATAATTGCTCCGTGCATTCTACTATTTCCCATGCCACATTAACCCCATTACAAGCAAACATCAGCTGCTGGCTAAAAAACTACTTGTGTTAAACCCTTTATGCTCCTTCCCAAAATGTTGCTGCCTACCTCGCTGTTTTTAAAAATCCTCCTTAAAATTGTCCCCTTCCACCATGCTTTGGGCCATCTGCACTAAATTAGACCTGTGTGGTGTTAAGTAAAATACAAATGCGAGTAACAGAAACAATCAAGAACCAGAGGATGTAGGTTTAAGGTGAGGAGAGGAAGATTTAATAGGAACCCGAGGGGAAACTTTTTTTTTTTAAACACACAAAGGGTGGGAGGTATATGTAACAAACTACCAGAGGAGGTAGTTGAGGCAGGTACCATCACAATGTATGAAAAGGCATTTGGACAGGCACATGAATGATATGTTTAGAGGGATACGAGCCAAATGCAGGCAGGTAGGACTAGTGTGGACCGGACGTGCTGGGCCAAAGGGTCTGTTTCTCTCCTTTCCCTGTATATATATGTATCGATTTGAAAACCTCTTAAGTGCCACTATTGGATCCAACCCCACCATGACCCTTGGCAGCATTTCCAGGCATCTACCACTGTTAAAATAATCCTTTGAACTCTACCCCTCTCACCTTAAAGGTATGTCCTCTAGTATTTTGACATTTCCACCATGGGGGGGGGGGGGGGGGGGAGTTCTGACTATGTACCCTATCTATGTCCCTCAATTCTATACTTCTACCAGATCTCCCCATAACCTCTGGCATCTAGAGAAAACAATCCAGAGGATCTTTACTCTTCTACCTCCAGTGTCATTAGAAGGAGTTTAATTTATTGCCACGTGTACCAGGGTACAGTGAAAAGCCTTTGTTGCGTGCTAACCAGTCAGCAGAAAGACAATACATGATTACAATTGAGCCATCCAGTGTACAGATACATGATAGGGGGAATAACGCGAATAATGTTTAGTGCAATGAAGTTCAGTAAAGCCCAAAGATAGCCCGAGGGTCTCCAATAAGGCAGATAGTAGCTCAGGACTGTTCTGATTGTTGGTAGGATGGTTTAGTTGCCTGATAACAGCGGGGAAGAAACTGTCCCTGACTCGAAATATCGCCTATCCATACCCTCCAGACGCTGCCTGTCCGGCCGAGTTTTGCCATTTTCAATTGGTGAGATTGTAAAACATGCAACAAAACATTCATCATGAGTTCCATTGTAGTTTCCATCTGGATCCTTGTACTTGTGCAGGTCGTGCCACATTTAATGCAGTTGGGCAATGCAGTGGAGTAGTGACTAGTCCTAGTTTCCCAAAATCCACCCCTCTGAACATCGATAATCTCTGACACTCCCCAAGGATGAAGGATTCATGCGCTCTTCAGCAATATGACATTCAACATGAGAACATTCTTCTCCTGGTCCACAATTCCAACCGAGTGAAAATCTTTCCTCTTCAGCAAATGCACCAAGTTATTAATGCAAATCCCACACAAGCTCAAGAAACAGCTCCTCGTCTTACAACTTGGCACATTACATGAAGGGAACAATTTTAGACCAATTGTTTTTCGGAACTGGCCTATTCTAAAGAAAGGTCAATTGGTAAGATAAGCTCTGCATATGATGTTGGCCGGCCTGCAAAATATTTATAGCGTTCAGTTTGATTACAGATTTCAAGCATCTGCAGTGTCCAGGCTATCGGTCCCAGTAAAGACAATAAAACTCTTAAGACTCTCGACTAATCAACAAGCTTTCAGCACCCGCTCTAAGTTGGACATCATTCAGAGCAATCTCCTGGCCTCCACCACAATAACAGACAATTCCTTTGCTCCTTGCATCCACAAACCCTTCCCTTTTCTGTCTTTGCATCCTAACTATTCTCAGCTGTGCATCTTGACATCATCTACATCGGCACTAACTAAATTAACTAATATCTTTGCACGTGGAGAGCTTGTATCACCACTCAGACACAGTGATGACCCATAGCCTGGTCAAAGATGTCTGCAAAGAATAGCAAGTGCCTTAGTGATGACAGCTTTGCAAAACTGAGCGAGATGGTCCATCGCTCATGAGAGGGGTCTGGGTAAAATGAGGCTTCTCTAATGATTCTAGGGAGAAGCCTCTTTGTACATCTTTGTCTCCCCACCAAAGAGATCTACAGGAGTCACTGCCTCAAAATAGGCAGCCAGCATCAGAGACCCACCTCACCCTGGCCACACTCATTTCACTTCTGTCATCGGCAAGGTGGAACAGGAGCCTGAAAACTAACTTCCAAGTTCAGGAGCAGTTTCTTCTCTACGACCATCTGGCTATTAAACATTACTTCACCTTCAAATAAGCTCCAAATTACACAAACTTGGGGACGTTGCTTGTGGTCTTTACAGAGTACTATGTTTACAAATCTGTTGTGCTGCGGCAAGCAAGAATTTCATCGTTCCATTTCAGGACATATTACTATAAACAATCTCCTTGAGATTTCTAGCCCACCACAGAATGCCCAGGTGGTAACCGAATGCTGCCTATGGAAGGAGCATCTCACCAGCTAAGAGCTAGAAAACACACTTATTTCCTGTTCACTACAGACTTGAGTGCATTTGAGCGACCCATCTTGAGTCTTGAAGATGCAATGTTAAGTCGCCCAATGTTTGCATCGTCTCATTGGAAATGAACATCAGATTTTAGAGATGGCTGGAGGCCTGCACCAGGCCCCGTTCATAAGAACGTGAATTTTGAAAATGGTGTCAAAACGTGGTGCCTCTTGCCTGCAGGCTCAGTAGATTTATTTCCTGTAAACTTGCTAATCAAGGATCTGTGTATGGTAATACCCTACTGGACTGTTTGTAAGAAAGAGAATTTCACTGTGTTGACACCTTGTACACGTGACAAGCACTACTGAACCATTGTCTTATGCTTTAATGCAGGGGTTTCAAACTCAATTTAGGTCTCGGGCTGGAATGGGCAAAATGCAACTTCATGCGGGCCGGATCAGTTGTGCACGCGCGCGTGCAACAAGCTGCCGGCGCAGCGAGCGGGAGGAGATAGAGCGGCGAGAGAGAGAGAGAGCGACTGCCGTACAGATACATAATAAATGGTCGTGAATATACTTATTTCCCCCCAAATCATCCCGCGGGCCGGAGTGGAGCCCTTCGCGGGCCAGTAGTTTGACACCCCTGCTTTAACTACTGCAGTGACTAAACCGTTTTTCTTAGTCACTGCCTGGTCGAGGATGCTTCTATCCTCCGAGCCACATCTTCGCCCGGCCAGAGCTTCGGCTTCAGCAGCGGTGCAGCACGGGATTCCATCGCGGAGCGAACAATGCCTTGCCGGGAATCGCCGTGTTGGAGCTTCGGAGTGTTGTGACTGCCGACTTCAACACCGTGGAGCTGTAGTCTGTGGAGCTTCCAGCCACGGGCGGAGCATCGCGGAGCCTGGGATCTCTCGCCGAGGTCGCCAGTGTTGAATCTCCACCCAGCTCGGCCTGTGCACTTCGGGAGCCGCGGTCTCTGGTAGGAAGCGGCCGAATCGGAGGCTCCGGGCCGCTGGGAGTGTTCTTTCGTTCGAGGGCCTGAAACACGGCGACTGTGGAGGCCTCAATAGGCCCCGACCACGGGTGAACAGAGGAAGAGACTAAACTTTGGTGCCTTCCCTCACTGTGGGAAACGCTGTTTCCGTTGTGAAGGGATGTTTTTTATGTTTTATGTTAAATTCCAAAATGTTGAGTTTATCTTATTTGTGTGCTGCATGGCAACTCAAATTTCACTGCACCAATTGGTGTATGTGACAATAAATGTCCTTTGTCTCCCAAAGTCCTTTCAAAGGACACAGGACATGGAACAGTACAGAACAGGAACAGGCCCTTTGGTCCACAATATCTGTGCAAAACATGTCATCCGCATGCATATAATCCTCACCCCTCCATTCATGATATATCCATGTGCCTATCCAAATGTTACTTCAATGTCACCACCGTATCTGCCTCCACCACCAGCCCTGGCAGGGCTTTTCAGGTACTCAACACCCTCTAAAAAAGTTGCCCCGCGCATCATCTTTAAACATTGCTCCTTTCACCTTAAAGCTAGCCCTCTTTGGTGATTGATTTTTCCATTCAGGGTTCTACTCTGCCTTTCATAATTTTATATACTTCTACCAGATCTCCCTGCAACCTCTGGCATTCTAGAGAAAACAATTCAAGTTCTCCTTACAGCTAATACCCACTAATCTAAACATCTTCTGGTAAACTTTCTCCGCAACATTCTCAAGCCTTCACAGCCTTTGTCCAATGGGACGACCAGACTGCACACAAAACTCTAAATGCTGCCTATCCAAGATCTTATAAAGCTGCATCCTGGCTTTTATATTAAATGTAGGGAAGATTTACCACTCTATTCATTCCAATTTTGTTTTCTTCCTGACAGTAGGCATGTCAAGAAGAGTACTGCCAGGAACTGCCCAATCCAGTTTTGTATCTGGCACAACGTCACCTGGAAATGATATCAAGTGCAATCTATTCTGAGAAATAAACAGGTGCTCTGTGTTCCAATTTCCAGAGCACAATTCCACTGAGCAAGTCTATTCTCTGCACAATGCACGCCCATTTCAGGCATCCTTCATTCACCAGCGGCTGGGCAGCGAACTACTTTTGGATAAAAAGATCACCCCGAGCTCTCCGAGGGAGTTAAAAATAAACTACAATCCTCAGAAGTTGCACACGGTTAGAGAGAGCGAAAACAGTTAATGGTGACAATCAGGATCACGAAACATCCGCAAAATAAAAGTCTCTGAATCGTGCTGATTGCAAACTGACACCAAACATAAGCCTTCTGGGAATAACCTGTTGCTGAGGGAAATATTCAATGAAGTTTTGCAAAGGAAGAATACATATTTGAGGGCAAATAAATTACAGGAATACTTTATTTCGTTCTCTAATTTACATTCTAAAGTAGCTGTTCAAGTCCCAAACAGGAATGGAAAGAAAGTCCCAAGACAGAGTAAGAGTAAATAAGTAGGATATTTATGCATGCATTAAAAGGGCATTCATTATCTGTGCTGCTTTTCCCTAAATAAATAACTTGCATGGTGAAATTCGATATTATAAAAAAATGAAATTCTCAATTTTCAAACCCTTACAAATGTCATAAGGTGAGTTTTCCAGCAGGGAAGCAAAGGCACAAACATGCACAGAACCCATTTCCTTGTAGACACAAGGAACTACTGATTTGCCAAAGTGATAGATTAACTCAGCAAGTCAGGGAGCATCTCTGGAGAACATGGATAGGTGACATCTCGGTTCGGGACCCTTCTTCAAAATGATTGTAGTAGAGGGGGAATAGAAACTGGGAGAAATGGGGTTCGGACAAAGCTGGGCACGTGATAGGTGGATACAGGTGTGTGTGTGGGGGGGGAGGGGGGGGGGGAGTGTTAATTGGAAATTGGGGTGGACTAAGGATGGATGATATGACAAAAACGTGACAGGAGACAAGGATAGAAGACGTTTGAAATGTGAAGCTAGAGAAAGGAATATATGTGAAAGGGGGAAATGGATGCGTATCTAGGTGGGGCACAGGGAAGGGGGGGGGGGGGGAGATGAATGGGAAAGGTGGTGTTTGTGTTTACCTTACTTGGCACTCAAAGTGCCAAAATTGGCTACCAGATGC